>NC_073624.1:214359016-214662047 GCF_029407905.1 Bubalus kerabau | reverse complement strand
CCCTGGTCAGGGAGCTAAAATACCACATGTCTCTGGCCAAAAAGCCAAAATAGAAACAATACTGTACCAAATTCAATAAAGACTTTAACAATGGTGTACATCACAAAAAATTAAAAAAAAAAAAAAAAAAGATTCTCTTGGTGATTCTAATGCTGAGGGAGCACAGGCATACTTGGAAAAAGCATACTCTTACTTTATGCCAGGCCCTGTGTGGGATCTTCAGATCAGATGTGTGATTGGCACTGATTAGTATGCTCAACAAGACTAGACGGTGCCACCGTAAGCAGGGGAGCAAAGGGACTCCAGTGGGCCTTGACTAGGAGACCAGAAACTGGAGCTAGTGAGGGCAGGGTTGTGCTGTGACAAAAAAAGTATGAGGCCTGTAGGTCCTTTCATCTTCCTGTCATCAGCTGTGGCACCTGGCAGACACTGGATACCACAGCTTGCAAACAAAGACCTGGTAACCCAAGGAGCTGCTTGGCCTTCCTGCCCAGTCCCATCCCACAAGAGCTGTGGGCCTCTGCTTTCTTTAGGGGCCCCTTGTGTGGAAGTGTCTTTTGTCTCTTCGGCGTCAAGAATACCAGTCACGTGCTTGTTGGTTAGGTGAGCTGGCGCCTTGTCTCCTGCGGTGGGGTGGCTGTTGTTCCCTAGGCAGAGCAGGGTAGGGTCAAAGTCCCTGACTGGCGAGGGTGGGGGTGGGAATTTTCAGACTAATCCCTTTCCCTTAAGGGTTCAGTTCAGTTCAGTTCAGTCGCTCAGTCGTGTCTTAAGGGTTGGGTTCATCCAAAGCAAAATTATCAGGGAGCATCCCACACAAGTGTTCAGAGCGGGTTGGGCTGTGGCTGCCTAGTTTGCTGCAGAGCTCTTCCCAATCCAGTCCTCACCCCCACCCCCCAACTCCCGCCCCAGGCTCAATACACTTATGCAGAACGGATGTTCACCGGTTGAGACCTCCACTCTAGACTTGGGCTCTCCCTGTTTATTTTGGACTAGAGGCCTCTTCAGAAGTCCTTGGCAGGAAATACGGGTTAAGAGTATCAAAAACTCCTTGCACTGCCTCGTTCTGAACCTGTTCCTTCACAAATAAAAAAGGGAATAACGATATTTCACCATATGGATTATTGTGAAGAGTGAGGTAACTCGTGTTAGGTTCAGGGGAGGGCACGGAGGCCCTAAGCAGAATCTCACAACGCTGCCTGGAAACGCCAGCTCCATTCTGAGTCCCAGTTTCCCTACCCTGAAAGGGAGTCACAGCCCCTCCCAAACATCACCCACCCAAGAACACCTCTCCCTCCCTCAAACCCCGCTTCCCCACCTCTATCCCACCCTTCTCCTCCCAGTTCACTCCCTTCCCCCTCCTTCCCCTACGCCCGTGGCTTTTAGGCTTTTCAAGACCGGGGTCTTTAATTCAGTTTAGGACACCCCCGCCTGAAGGACCCCTGCAGACCGTGATTTACCGCAGCCAGTCCGCCGTTCCTGCTTTGAGGAGAGCGAGCCGAGCTTTCGAGGAAGTGGGTGAGAATCAAGGCCCGCCGGACCTCGCCCAGCCGCGTCTCCACCTTGCCCGTCCCGTTGGCCTCCGCCTGCCTTCAGGCGATCTCGCCGGCCAGCCCCGCCGGTTCTGTGACGTCACGGGCCCCAGGGTCCTCGGCGCCTGCGCCCGCTCCTATAAAGGTCGACGCCTCGCCGCCCCGCTGCGCTGTAGTGGCCTTGTTCTGCGCTGTTCAGTGTTGTTGTTTGACGACGTTGCCCTGCTCACTTCAGCCTCCGGCCCGCCATCTCCTTGAGACCTAACACCGTAAGTGGACGCCGACGGGGCTGGAAGGGGCGGGTTGCGAGCTGGTGGTCATACCGTTAGGGCTTTGGCCAGCTGAAGGCGGGAGGCACCTGGGCCTGGCCTCACCTCAGGCCTGGTGGAACAGTTGTCGACCCCTATTCTCCGGGAGGTGCCAGCGGGCCCAGTTCTCCCATCCCTTGGTTCGACTCGAGGAGGCGGCCTCTAGTCGCGCGTCTTCACCGCGCCCCCGTGAGTGCCCGGCGGGCGGGAGGGAGAAGGTGCGAGTCGAGCCTGGGATTGGGCCTCCTCTCCACGGGGCGACCATCAGCCGCTGCGGTGTTCGGCTGCAGGCCCAGTCTAGGGCCGGGGGCCTCCCTTGTCCGTAAGCCTGCCGGCCCCAGGACCCAGGGCGAGGGTGGCGGTGGGGCTTTTAATGGAGTTCCAGGGGCTGTCGTGAGTGTGGGCGTGTGTCCATGTTTATTGTTTTGGTGTCCGGAGCGAGCGTGGCAGTGGTAGTCCGGGAACGCTGGATTCTTGGTTCACATCCTTTCTCGCCCGTTTATCTGGCGTCACTAGTCACCAGTCCTACTTAACTGCTGGGACCGAATCTTGACCAGAGAGCCGCCTGCTCCTTCCGAATATTTCTGTTTTACCACAGCTAGGGATTGCTGAAACGGTTGTTGTAATAGCAGATGCCATCGTCATAGTGGTGTGGTTTTTTAGGTGCGTTAACTCCAGGTGCCTGGCTTTTTTTTGAAGGGATATTCATTCCCTGCTTTGGTTCACTTTTTCATGGAGACTTCAGGCTTAGATTTGGGGTCATGAATTTTTTTCATCAGAGCCTTATTATAGTAGAAGGTTTCTGTGTTATAGAGCAATGCAGGTTTCATTCTACCCCCTAAAAGGTGTTAGAATTCCGAGTCACTTAAAACAGGTTTTTTCCTCTTTTTCCTCTATAAAACCCACCTCATAGCGGGTGATTTAATTTACAAATACCGGAGCATAAGGAATTGAAGGAATAGTCTTGAAAGCATTTCAAACAAAATTTCATCCATTATTAAATTTTGCTCTGAATTCCAGATGTTTAACCCTAAAAAAATTTGAGTATCAAGTTTAGTGTTAAAAAGGGCATCGAATTACAGATTAAGCGATTGCTTCCTTGCTGTTGAGTAAGATCTCAACTCCTTTAAAAGTAACCTAATACACGAATTTGACTGTGAGTAAGCAGATCTTGCTGTTTATCGAAAGTTATTTGAAATATGCTTAAACGTAATTTTATCAGCTGTTTTGCCGGACTTGGGGTTGTCTAATAATTTTCGCTCCAGTACATGGAAAGTAAAAAAAAAAACAACAAAGAATGTTTCATAATTAGAAATTGAACTCACATTAAAATACTTCTTTGGGGGATACCTTTTGTTAGCACCTTGTTACAGAGAAGGTCCTCTGCTCTGGGTCTTTACCCATGGAACTTGACAACTGCATTATTGGCAGGTACTGAGCAACATGGAGAAAACAGACATATTTGTGAAATGAAAAATGAAATCTGATTCTCTCCAACCATGGATGAGGGAGAGCTGGGTATTTCAATGGCTGGTTTTAAGATAACTTTACCTTTTTGCTTCCTTGTGCTAATTTGTCTCTTTGGGAAATGGGGATACTTATCTGGGGAAAGCAGAATGAATATTTTAAGTGTTTTAATGGGTTTTAAGTCTTGGGACCTTAACAAAGGTTCAGTCGGTGTTTTCAGTGTCAAATTCTATGTTTTTAAGTTGTAATGATGTCACAGGATTGAAAAATTTATACTTGAAATTGAAAGAGGTCTTGAATTTTTAGGGTCAGGTATTGCTGCCATTACCCTCTTCCCTGAACCACTCACCCAAAAATCTGAAGATGGTAAGAAATTGCTGGCTTAGAAGCTTAGAACGTTTCAATTTTAAAGAGGTTTTTTTAAAAAAATTTTTTTGCCACAATTCAGCTCTTTTGAATTGTTTAATTTTATGTAAGAGGTGTCCTTTTCCTAATGACTCATAACGTTGAGTTAATAAATTTTTTTTGGAGCAAATAATAGGTTATTACTCTGAGGATTTTGGAAGATCTCAAACTGGGGATACCTGGACAGTCAGTAATGAAAGATAAAAAGAAAATTTAAGTTATTATGTTTAAGTCATTAGGACAACATCTGCTTATTAAATATTATATTCACTTGTATATGGTCTTGCATTGATCCAAACATAAGTATATCCTGATCTACTCTTTCGATCTGAACTCATTTTTCACTGATAAGTCTTACTGCTGGGAAAATTACTATCTTATTTGGTAGCTTTGGGAGGGATTGGGGGCAGGAGGAGAAGGGGACGACAGAGGATGAGATGGCTGGATGGCATCACTGACTCGATGGACTTGAGTCTGAGTGAACTCCGGGAGTTGGTGATGGACAGGGAGGCCTGGCGTGCTGCGATTCATGGGGTCGCAAAGAGTCCGACACGACTGAGCGACTGATCTGATCTGATCTCAGGTGTGCAGGTGGTTAATAGTGGCAGTTAACTATTCAAATAGGGTAGTCAGTGAGAGCAGAAAGGCAGAGTCAGTAAGTCCATTTTAGATGTATTTTGCATCAGAATTATAAATTATTTATTCTAAATCTTAAACCAGTGAGAGCAGGTGTTAAAAGCTTCTGTACCTAGGAGTTATACTTAGAAAAAAGGTTTCTACCTTTGTGTGCTAGCCTGTGAATAATCAGAGTGTTTATAGTGTTATATACTATAGGTCCTTAGGATTTTATGGTTAATGAGTTGGAAGGGCTCTAACAGGCTACAGTTGATGAAATGCCATATAGAAGTATTATCTCTTAAATTTCTTTTTTTTTTTCTTCAGCCATGGACTTTATTGTTTGAATATTTGCAATTATTATTCTATACACAAATGTTAATTTCTTAAAAAACTCTGTATTCCATATTGCTAGGTCACTTCACTCTTCATTTTATGTCACATTCCATCAAGAACTATTTACCCAAATCACCATCTGCCTGATTGTGTGTTGTTGTTCAGTTGCTAAGTTGTGTACGACTCTGCGATGCCAGACACTAGTCCGCCAGGCTCATCTGTCCATGAGATTTTCCAGGCAAGAATACTGGAGTGGGTTGCCATTTCCTTCTCCATTAAATTTCAAATTCAGTATAATACCTTTTTTTAGATGCCTTCAATTAAGTTGCAGAGTTCTGATGGAGAGATATTCGAAGTTGATGTTGAAATTGCAAAACAATCTGTGACCATCAAGACTATGTTGGAAGGTAAGTTTATTAGAAAACCTGGGTCGGGGAAAAGGGGAAGAAATACGTAGTTTGATATAACCTGTAAACATAGTCTGGAAGTAACATTCTGTCAAAATTGCTCAAGGGTATGAAGAGGTAAAGTTTTTTCTTTCTAAACTACATCTATCTGATAGAGGTCATTTTTTCAGCATTTTCTGAGTTAGTTTTTTCTCTTATTAAGTAGATAATATCGTAGGCTATTAATAATATGGACATGATTTCCAAGACTCAGATAATGGCTCATTTCTCTTCCAAGGAAATTTGCATTCACATTTCTAATGGCAAAAACTAAAGCCTTTGTAAAAAGATACCTTATATATGGTAGTTAAATAGAACACCTTGTTTCAACAGAGGGAGTAAGCTGAGTAGATTGTAAACCAAGTTAAAAAAAACCAAGGTGTTTTTTTTAAACCAAGTTTTCCCTTTTATTTTGTCATTCCTTTGAAACTGCAGAGCATGAACACTACATAAAGAAGGCAAGAAAACAAATCCTGAAGCGTTTTAAAACTTTTACTATTAACATGGATCTCTTACTAATATCAGTGGGTTGGTAGACATCAATAATATATGGAGATACACAAATCAGTTTCTAGAACTGGTGGAGAAAAATACTTAGAGTGGCAAAAATGTTCTTTAGTACAGTTGTCCCCATATCTGCAAGGGATTGGTTTCAGGACCCTCTGTGAATACCAAAATTTATGGATACTCAACGGTCACATGATATAATTAATGCATTAGTCCAAGCGGTGCTATGGAAACATCTTGGCTGCTGTTATTCTTTAGGCTTGTGGAGAGAGTATAGTGTGTAGTCCTAGTGAGGTGATACTTCAAACTAGTAAAGATGTTTTGGCAGAGCATTCTGAGGTAAACTGAGACAGGATGTGTTTAAAATTTGAGGGTTTTTTGCTGGGATTGTGATTGTGATTCTGTACTTGATAGAGCTGAGTAACAAGTTTGAGGGGAATGGAAAGGAAATGACTTTGAGCTTGAACATGTTGTGTAAGAGATTCGCTCAAAAGATCTTTGTAATAACCTACTGGTCAATTGACTGTTGGCTCTTGGTCCCTGAGTTATAGATCACTGGAGATCGACTTACTTTGTATGGGGTGTGTGTGTGTGTGTGTGTGTGTGTAAGTAAATGAGATTGGCAAGTGGCTATATTGAGGCAGGGTAGGGTGTTAGGAGTGGAAAAGTCAGAAATGGAGAACCTGTAGTAGGATTTGTGAAAGCCAAGGGAAAAGGGAGGATTATCAGATTGAAGACTGATCAGTTAGGATTTCAGAGATAATTTAGACTTCTAACAAGTCAGATACTAGGTGTGGTAGAGATGGAAGCTGAGAGGCAGAAGGTTTGTCTTGTGTTTTTTTAAAAGAAAATAAAATAACATACTTTCAGATTTTTCAGTTTTTTAGTTTGGTAATTGACAACAATTATGTGGCACTTAACTATGTGGTTAACCAGTCCTGTACACTGGTTAACTTATATGGATTACTTCAGTTAAGTTGTAAATCCCTTGATACATCCCACAATCACTGTTCACCAAGTACGTGTTGAATGAAGAACTGTGGTATGGTCACATAGGAGTGTGAAAGCTAACCAAGTATTCCTAAAGGCAGATGAGTAAGGCTTTATCTAGAAGATGTAGAAATTGATACCAGAATTACTGCCTAAATACTTGGCTTTGGCAATGAAAGTGTTCTTTACTTCATCTTAGTTGGTGCCTGGCACCCTAATCGGTCCTTTGCTGCTTCAAAGAAGCATTTGCCAGGTAGAACGAACATAGGACTTCTTGGGTTTTCCATGTCAACTTTGATCACTGAAGCAAGTGAATAGTAGACAGCAACAGTTCATTTCTTCCCATAGCCTTTGGGC
This sequence comes from Bubalus kerabau, assembly GCF_029407905.1. NCBI lineage: Eukaryota > Metazoa > Chordata > Mammalia > Artiodactyla > Bovidae > Bubalus > Bubalus kerabau. The sequence goes on along the minus strand of NC_073624.1, from coordinate 214,655,087 downwards.
TTTGGAGGTGAATGGCTTCATCTAAAGTACCAGTGGTTTATGTAGAAATCTAGTCTCTTGAGGACTGGAGTGAATTGAAATGAAATCTAATCACTGTAAAATCAGAAGTGAAAGTGTTGTGTGTACACATGAATTGACTGATTTCTTCAGGTCCAGAGTGTGGTATCAGGATACAAGTGTTTTTCAGACATTCTTGAAACTAAATAGCTTAAAGGAATGACTGTTGGTACTTGAGCCTTCTGTTAGCAAAAAAACATTGCAAATTCTTGGTTTAAATGCTAGAGAAGTGGATCATTGACAACTATAAGGCCCTTATTTCTAACATGAATTAAGGCTTCCAAATAACATTTGTATCTTCTGAACAAGCTGGTCTTCTGCATTTCCTGTAATATGTTCACTCCCAAAACCACATGTATATTACATAGTAGAACTTCTTTCTCTCGCCTCTGATTTAAAAATATTTCATACTAGTTCAAGAAAAGGGTAAGTGGTTTGATCCAAATTGAAATATTGTCATTTTGTAGTTTTACTCTCAGAGATGGGATCAGGGAAAGGCATTGGTGGAGAGCAGAGGGGAGATGAGTGAATGCACGCATACAGGAAAATAGGATGCTTTTTGAATCTACTCTCATCTTTACCACTTGATTGGAGAAAGCTCATTGAGCTCCATGTTGTCAGGTGCATCATTTCAGTTCTCATCTATACTTACTGAGAGCTTCTGGCATTTGATCAGTCCCTTCTAGATTTGGCATTCAGGATACTTACTACTTTCCTCACTCACATCCTATCTCCCCATTTTTAAAGCCTTCAGCCTCCAGGATTTGCTTAATCATTGTACCTCTTCCCTATATCAATACTCGTTCATTCCTTGGTTACCTCAGCTAGTCTTATAGTGTTAAGAATGATTTACGCATCAATTCCCACCTACAGTTCTGATTTCGTTGGATATTTGTAGCTAATTCTTCACTGCCTAGGATAGCTGTAAATTAGGGACTCAGAAGTTTGAGCCCTGTCAGCATAACTGATGCTGTGAAACAACCAGTATAGCGATGCAGTAACTTTTGACTTAATCTTGGCACCGTTACACGTTTCTTTGGCAACTCTGGAAGACAGACCCATTTGGTTTGAAAAACATTCTTTCTTAGAATCTGAGTAACATACAGATTTTAAGTTTTTCTTTGGAGCTCAGCATCCACTTTGGTAATCTGAAAGTTATGATGACATCTGGAAGCCTGTGTCCCCAACGTGCCATATGATGTTTAGTTGATACATTCAGAGAAATTTTTCGTCCAAAGAAATACCAAACAACTATTCTACCAAGAAACTGAGACACTGCTGTTCTTTGGAATAAAGTTTCATACTAAAATAATTCTGATATAAGATGCCACAAAAGAATGCTTTAAAGCTTGGGAATAGGAATAACATAATTTGGGAAAATCATTCACTTCCTGAGTCATTCCAGAAAAACCCTATCTTTTTAAAATTCTTGCCTTACAGAAACCATGAAAGACTTTTTTGTTAGAGAAACCTGTATATTACTTTAATATTGAATCATACCAGTAAGTGTGGAGCTGCCTGCATTGTTTTTGTCAGTGGCTGCATAATCTGTTGTGTGTGTGTGTGTACATATTTGGGCTTCAAATTTTAACATACCATTCTGAGAAATAAAACAATAATTCACATTGTTTTATTTTCCTAAATGATCTCCATCTAGAGAGTTTGGTATCAAGAGTAAGGGTAGGAGTCTGGCTTTTATTTTTTCCCAAGTGGTTGCCAGTTATCCCACTTATTAAATCACTTTTCCTAATTAAGAACTCTACTTATATAATATTCCTGTATTTGTTAACTCACACGTTTTAATATAGTTTTGGGTGAACTTGTTTTAATAAGTAAAATACTTTTTTGAGTCTTTCAGATAAACTTGTCTTGCAAATTATTTGTTTGAAGCAGCCTGATTGTTATAATGGAGTTAGATAATAATGGCAACTCCCCGCTTGTTTTCTTAGATTTGGGAATGGATGATGAAGGAGATGATGATCCAGTCCCCTTGCCAAATGTTAATGCAGCAATATTGAAAAAGGTAAGGGAGCAAACTATACATGTGAATACATATGTATCCTTTTTTTAATTAGCAATATCTTGGTGATCTTTTTATAGAGATACATAGTGTTCTTAAAAAAAAGCTATCGTAAGATTATGACTAAGGTATTTGTTTTGTTAACCAACCCTGTGAATATTTAAGATGTCTTTTTCATTAGCAGATTTGAATTATTGATATATGATAGTATAAGGTTAGCAAAAAGGAAAATATTTTTGATTGCTTGTCTACTGAGTAGGTGTGCCTCAAAAGGAGTTTGAGAACATGATACGTGCTTTTTTTTTGGTTTGTTTTTTTCTCAGTTGATCACCTTATCCTATGCATAAACATCCATCTACATATTAGTGTTTCAGGGAGTGTGGCTTCTTAATAGAGCCTGCTGTGTAATTGAATGCTCTTCTGAAGAAACGGCATCCAGTTTCTACACTAGGGGGAAAACTGGCTAGGCTTAGAGATGGGAATAGTTGGTTCCAATTGGTCCCTTCTTAAGGAGTTTTCAGAGTCATTAACCATACACAGTTGGATTTTATGTGTTCTCTTGAGCTTGGCATGAGATGCAGCTATACTGCATATTTTTCCATATTCTCACTGTGATTGGCTGTTACCAGTCTTTTTAATGTCCCTAGTGTAGGTAAAAATTGTCTTAAAATCACTATTCTGTGTTCCGTGTATGAATTTGACTGTACTGGGTATCTTTTAAAAATGGGATCTTAGAATATTCTTTGTGTCTGGCTTATTTCACTTTGCATAATGTTTTCCAGGTTAATGTGTTTTATAGTCTAATAGACTTTATAGGAGTTCTTAATGAATTTTTTTGACCACATTGCTTTTTGTTCAGTCACAAAGTCGTGTCTACTCATTGCAACCTCTTGGAGCCTCCAGGCTCCTCTGTCCTACACTGTCTCTTGGAAAGAGTTCGTTGCTCAGTCATGTCCAACTCTTTACAACTTTGTGAACTGTAGCCTGCCAGGCTCTTCTGTCCATGGAATTTTCCAGGCAAGAATACTGAAATGGGTTGCCATTCCCTTCTCCAGAGACCTTCCCGACTCAGGAATTGAACCCAGATCTCCTGCACTGCAAACAGATTCTTTACTGAGCCATCTGGGAAGCCCACTATCTCCTGGAGTTTGCTCAAATTCATGAGTCAGTGATACTATCTAACCATCTCATCCTCTGCCGCCCCATCCTCCTTTTGCCTCTTTAATCTTTCCCAGCATCAGGGTCTTTTCCAGTGAGTCAGCTCTTCCACATCAAGTGGCCACAGTATTGGAGCTTCAGTTTCAGCATCAGTCCTTCTAATGAGTATTCAGGATTGATTTTCTTTAGCTAATGAATATTCAGGGTTGATTTCCTTTAGGATTGACTGGTTTGATCTTCTCTCAAGAGTCTTCTCCAGCATCACAATTCAAAAGCAGCAGTTTTGTTGGCAAAGTGATGTCTCTGATTTTTAATACGCTGTCTGGGTTTGTCATAGCTTTTCTTCCAAGGAGCAAGCATCTTTTAATTTCATGGCTGCAATGATTTTGGAGCCCAAGAAAATAAAATCTGTCACTGCTTCCACATTTTTCCCTTTTATTTGCCACGAAGTGATGGGACCAGATGCCATGATCTTAGTTTTTTGAGTATTGAGTTTCAAGCCGGTTTTTTCACTCTCCTCTTTCACCCTCACCAAGAGACTATCTGCCATTAGAGTGGTATCATGTGCATATCTGAGGTTCTTGATATTTCTCACAGCAATCTTTATTCCAGATTGTGATTCATCTAGCCTGACATTTCACATGATATACTTTGCATATAAGTTAAATAAGCAGGGTGGCAATATACAGCCTTGTTCTACTCCTTTTCCATTTTTGAACCAGTTGCTCCATATCTGGTTCTAACTGTTGCTTCTTGACCCGCATACAGGTTTCTCAAGAGACAGGTAAGGGGATCTGGTACTCCCATTGCTCTAAGAATTTTCCAGTTTGTTACAATCCACATACTCAAAGGCTTTAGTGTAGTTATTGAAGCAGCAGTAGATGTTTTTCTGGAATTCTCTTGCTTTCACCATAAGGCAGCGAATGTTGGCAGTTTGGTTCTTCTGCCTTTTCTAAATTCAACTTGTATTTCTGGAAGTTCTCAGTTCACATACTGCCGAAGCCTAGCCTGAAGGATTTTGAGCATAACCTTGCTAGCCTGTGAAATGAATGCAATTGTACAGTAGTTTGAACATTTCTTTGTCATTGCCTTTCTTTGGGATTGGAATGAAAATTGACCTTTTCTGGTCCTGTAGGCTTTGCTGAGTTTTATAGATTTGCTGGTTGAGTGCAGCACTTTAACAACATCATCTTTTAGAATTTGAAATAGCTCAGCTTGAATTCCATCACCCCCACTAGCTTTGTTCATAGTAATTGTTCCTAAGGCCCACTTGACTTTCAGACTCCAGGATGTCTAACTCTAACCACACCACCGTGGTTATCTGGATAATTAAGACCTTTTTTGTACAGTTCTTCTGTGTGTTCTTGCCACCTTTTCTTAATCTCTTCTGCTTCTGTTAGGTCCTTACTGGTTCGCTGTTATATAAGATCTTCCATCCTCTAGGGTTGTGATTGTCAAGCTTGGCTACTAACTTTATTCAAGCTGACATATAGCCAGTCCCTGTGTAGGAATGAACTTGCCCCAGCAGTGGAAGTACCTTGTTATAAAATGCCACATAAGAATAAACTTTTTATGTTGTAGGTCATTCAGTGGTGCACCCACCACAAGGATGATCCTCCTCCTCCTGAGGATGATGAGAACAAAGAAAAACGAACAGATGATATACCTGTTTGGGATCAAGAATTCCTGAAAGTTGACCAAGGGACACTCTTTGAACTTATATTGGTATGTTTTTAATGCATAGTATAGGATATTTTTGGCATAACCTTTAGCACTTTTCATTTGTTACATTCATTGATACTGAATTTTAACTTTAAACTTGTGCAGTGCTATATTTAAATCTACATATCAATAACCACGTTAAATGTAAATGGTCTGTGGGGAGGGAGAATGGAGAATTAAATGTTTAATGAGGACACAGTTTCAGTTTAGGAAAGTGAAAAATTCAGGAAATAGAAGATGGTGAGAGTTGCACAGCAGGGTAAATGTAGTTAGTGCCCTTGAACTGTGCAGTTAAATATGGTTAAAGTAGTATGTTTTATATTATGTGACTTTTTACCAGAATAAAAAGATGTAAATGGTCACCACAAGTAATTGGATAGAAAAATAAGACTTAGCTATTTTTACCAGAAAAACTCACTTTGAATATAAAGACACAATTAAGTTTATAAACGGTGGAAAAAATATGCTAACAGTAATAACCAAAAGAAAACTAGAGTGACTATATTAGATTTCAGGGTGAAGAATGAAAGGATTAAAGAGGTTCACTATATGATGATAAAGGATCTGTTCATTATTTAAGAGGACATAGGAATCCTAAATGTTTTTGTACTTTTAAGAGCAGAATTTCTAGAAAGTGAAACAAAACCAGTAGAAGGATAAGTATGTAAATCCACAATCACAATTGTAATCTCAGTTGAGATCTCAACATCTGTCTCTGGTGAAACAGACAGAATCCACAAGGATGTAGAAGACTAACGACAGCGGAATATGCTTTGAGGTATATACTTCCAAGATAGACCTGTTTTGGGCTTTAAGATTTAACAAAGTCTTTAATTTCCTAAAATTGACTAGCTTTTTAAGCTGAATTAGATGTTCATTGTTAGTCACTAACTTTGGATTTGATTTAAAGCATCAAGTATATAATAAAAATGACAATTACTTTACAGGCAGCAAACTACTTAGACATCAAAGGTTTGCTTGATGTTACCTGCAAGACTGTTGCTAATATGATCAAGGGCAAAACTCCTGAGGAGATTCGAAAGACATTCAATATCAAAAATGATTTTACTGAAGAAGAGGAAGCCCAGGTAGGTAGCTAACAGCTTGTTCTTAATCAAATGCTTTTAAAGAAACAAAAAACCCATAGCATGCTAGGAATAGAGGTGTTTATATCAAGGAGTCTTTACCTTACTTGAGGGAAAATAGGTCCCTTTGGTATGCTAAAAATATACTGGTCTCTTAATCTAAGCACTTAGATGATACTGATCTTTTATAAGCATAAGAACAATTAGTTCTTATAGTGCAGTTTGATGTTTGTTCCTTAGCAGTTACTAGTTTTGGACCTGGGACCTTACATGTAAACCATCAGTATTTTACTTCAGAAGAGCAGGCCCTATGGATTGTATGCCAGGATAACTAGTGTACTGAGAAGAAATGAATAGATCAGAATGATTTTGTTGACACAGGTCATAACTAAAGCTGTAATTGCCAATTGTCTTTGCTTTTTTTGATAATTTCAGCAGGGCACAATAAAAAAACTCAGGAAGGAAAGAATGGCAACCTGAAAGTATACTCTTAACCTGTTTGTTTGTTTGTTTTTTAACTAGTTTTCAGTCTGTCTTTCTAACCTACCTCACAGGCTATTGATGAATCATTAGGTAGTGGTTTTAGTAAAGACTACTTAAGGTACTTCCTTATATGTGTCTCTTCTAGGTACGCAAAGAGAACCAGTGGTGTGAGGAGAAGTGAAATTTCGTGTCTAACGCTGTAACACTGTAAGGATTATTCCAAATACTAGTTGCACTGCTTTGTTTATAATTGTTAATATTAGAAAAAGAATCAACAAATGCAGCAGCAAGTCAATTGTATCAGCAGAATGTTGTCCTCATTGCATGTGTAGTTTCAGTACAGTTCCCAAACTTAAGGCCCAGTTTCTTCTAGTGTGATTGAAAGTTTCTTTTCTTTGCTCTGAATAAAATTGAACTGTGGGTTCCCTATAGAAAGTGGCATTTTGGGCTTTCCCTTTTTGTAAAGCAATTTCTGCCTAGTTTATTGTCCAGTTAATTTTAGTTCAGTGACTTTTAAAGTTGGCGTTGTAAATAAAGCAACTTGCAAAAAACCTTCTGAAATAGAATTTAACAACGTATTATGTTTATTCAACTGGAAACTGGATAAAGGCTACTTGAGGTAAATGGTTTGAGTGGGGTTATCAGAGTGTCTTTAATCTTCCTGGAGGAGTAAATACCCCTGGTATTCATTAGCCTGTATGTAGCAGGGCTTCCTTAATTGGGTCTGAGGGCTTATTTTTGCATTTTTAATCCTCTCAGCTTTGAAGGCTCAGTTACTACTCAGTTAGTGGTTTGGGAGGAGATATAATAATTAGTTTGCTAGCTTTTCAGTTAAAAAAGATAGCCTATATGGTGTGTCATCTTTTTATAATCAGTGATCCCATGTGGGGAAAACTATTCATACTACTTGCATGTAGAAAATAATTTAACCTTTAATGTTAAAATGTGTGGCATAACCCAGAAAGCATCCGTCATGAATGCAAGATACTTTCAATAAAGTTACCTAGTAGGTAGTAAATGGTTTGCTTTTTGTGTATTTAAATGTTTCTCTTTACTTAATATTGAAAGAGTTAAATTTGTGTGTGGTTGTTTAGTTGGAAAAGACTTGGAGGCAGTTCTTGTCCTAGTTCTCTGGAGGCTGCTTACATAACTAAGGTTCTGATAGACCTCTGCCTCTTCTAATTGTCATTGATACCATTCAGGGGAACCACTGGCTGTTTTTTACTGGTGTACGCCAAACTGCTCTGCTCTGGTTTCCAGCCTCTCACCTACGGTTGAATTAAGTTTTTCTTGGTAGTTTGAGATAGCTCACAAATTTTTAATTTTCTTTCTTCCTTGTGCTCCCTGTTTTTCTTACTTTAGAATTATCTGTATTCTGTTTTAATGTGTTCCCTTCGTGTAGCTCTTGTGGCTCAGATCATTACTAAACAGTAGTTTGCCTTTATTTCATCTGTTTGTCTCATATCTACTTCTACAATAGTGTGGGTGTGCTCAGTCATATCTGACTCTTTGTGACTCTACATAGCCTGCCAGGCTCCTCTGTCCATGGGATTCTCCAGGCAAGAATACTGCAGTGGGGTGCCATTTCCTTCTCCAGAGGAATAATTGACACACCAAAGACTATACCTGACCAAAAAGCCTAAAATATTTACTCTATGGCCCTTCACAGAAAAAGAATGCCAACCCTTTGATTACTTCTGGATTAAGCTATTTTTCCATTTGTGCTGGTTTTAGTGGGGAAGGTAGCAGCATTCAGTCTAGCTAGAGTATCTCATTTCTGTTTCCCAGAAGAGAAAGGTCTTTCTGAATATTTAAGATTGAGTGGACAGACAATATGATTGTTCCCTTCCTTTCTGTAGACCTTGACCACAGTCTTTAAATCATGATTAATAGAGATCTGACAGCTCATCTAAGAAAACAGGCAATTTATGGACATTATTAAGAGACCCTTCAAACTGGCTGCAGCACTTCCCTAACCTTTTCCCTCTTTCTGCTGTATACTCATTATTTCTTGAATGTGTCTACCAGTTTTCCAGCCTCTCATTTTTATCCAAAGAAAGTGAGGGGCCCTTTCCCACAGCATAACAACAAACCTGTCAACCTGTCTGCCTTCTCATTTCCGAGTTATTCTGAGCTAATACTGTAGTATGAAGTCAAGCTGTGAGGCTGGAGTCCTGCCTCTGCTTCTTAGGACCTATGTGGTTTTGGATAAGTTGAAAACAGTAGCTCCCTGCAGTGTAATGCTGTTGGTGAGTTGCTGGTTAAGGATATATGCCCTCTAAGAATTCTTAACCTTTTTTGAAGTGCTATTATTAGCTTGCCTTCATAAGTCCATCTTTAATATACAAAATAGATATTAGTTTTGATATTTTTCCAAAGATTCACAGAGGTATCCCTTATAAAAGTTAGAGATCCCAGAGTGGCATTATACTGTCATTTGTTTATTCTACAATTGTTCCAACATACCTGCTGCTGGAATTAATTAAGCAAAATCTATATTGTAACTTGTTGGACCGCATGATGTCATGCTAATTCTTGGTCTGGAACTAGCTGGAGGATGGTGGCAGTGAGTCACTGGGCAGGTGACTCAGGGCATATGAAGTTTTCTTGGTAGTTTGAGATAGCTCACAAATTTAATTTTCTCCTCCCCTTTTCTCTAACTCATGGGGGCCAGTAGGCATAGACTCATTCTTACCCCTTGGACAGAATTTGCCCTTTCCAGTTAACTCCATTCTGTACAATCCCATACTATTCTTCAACATCTCTTTGGACCTAGGCTGGGCTTTTATTAGTGGGACTGTCCCCATCTCTGTTGTACCTCTCCCTGCTGTACTCTCTGAGTATATTCAGTTACGGCTCCTCTGAGACCCCCCACTGCCCATTGTGGACAAGCAGACCAATATAGAGAGCCTGAGGTCCATGGTAATTTGAGGTCTGAAATAGGTGATTAGAATAGTTGGGATTGGGGGGTGACACAACCTAGGAACCTGTTCTGCTTTGGTGACTGGCTCTGTTTCAAGAACCCATGTGTGTGTGAGCGTGCTCAGTTTTGTCTGAGTCTTTGTGACCCCATAGACTGTAGCCCTCCAGGCTCCTCTGTCCAAAGGGTTCTCTAGGCATTTGCCGTGCCCTCAGGGGATCTTCGCAAGATAGGCATCAAATCCCCGTCTCCTGCATAGGCAGGCGGGTTCTTTACCACTTGCGCCGCCTGGGAAGCCCCTATGGTGAACTCTTAAAGCTCTCTAGAGACTTGAAACAGTTACAGTAAAACAGCTTTTCTAACCTGACAGAAAAGGCAGTTTAGCTTTTTTAATATAATGAATTAGTTTTTGGTTTCACATCTTACAGGCCTGGCAAGTCTGTGTTACCCTTGCCCACTCTTTGTGCAGTTTTTTCCCCCTAGAATTACATGCAGGGACTAATAGCCTTTCTTTTTTAGAACAGTGTAGAGAACCATTCTGGCCTTCTTTAGCCAGGCTTACTAAACACTGAATAAGGTTGGGCAGCATGGCTTCTGGGCTGTTCAAAGTGTAGTTACAGTTCTGAAGTTAAGCCACAGGGCTTCCTATAGAGGGGGAAATGTCGTCAATTTGGGAGGCTTGGGGAGATTCTGCTGGCTTGCTGGGCGGAGCCCTCACTGAGTGTTCTAAGCCCAAGAGGGCAGGGGAGCAGCTTTAGCAGGGGTTGGAACAAAGCTCTGTATTTCAAGCAAATCTGCCAGTTGTCTAGGAATCTGTAAGGGAAGTTCGGGTGTCTCAGAAATATCTCAGAAAATGACTAGTTTTTGGCTGGAAATGAGGTGGGACTGCTGTGGTATTTGAAATTGAATTTGAGGGTACACTCTGTCAAGTCACCCTGTGGCCTCACAGGAATGTGCTGGTATGATCTCTGAGGATTTGAGTTTCCTCTTTGAAGTCAGGGTTTTTTTTTCATTTTTATTTTTAAGGCTGGTTCAATTTTAAGAATGTTGCCAAAGCTCTCCTCTTTACTCTCACATACACAAAGAGTGCATTGTTATGTATCCTGTGTGCTCTTAAATAAGACACCAGATCAGATGCAGCAACCTGGTCTTGCATAAGCCTTGGTTAAAATGCAGTTTTTTGAAACAACTAGGCCAGTAGCCAGAGTGGATTTCTTTAAATGGGACAGATGTCAAGAGAATGGCTGGTCTCCTCTAGCACCCAGAAAAAAGCAAGTCTAGGATTACAACTTCCAGTGGCCTACTTCAATGATACTACCCTGGAAGATGACTTTATATTTTAAAACATAAAATCCAAAAAATTAACCGCATTAAGTGAAAATTGTAAAACATGATGGTGGCCCAGCCGCTGGCTATTGTGATACACTTCTTGGTCAACATTTGTATCTAATGGTTGACTGACCTTTTGAGCTGGCTCTGTAACTTCAGAGGTTTTGTATAAAATGAATACTTCAGGAAATACATCACGCATCTTGTCGGTCTTTGGGAGGAAAGGGTGCTTAAAATATCCATCTTTTGGATTTTACGAGAATACCAACTTACAAAAGATTGCTTTGTGTTCATGTTTTCCTTAGAATAGGATATGCACTTGTCTTTTCTTTGCCTTCAGAGGGAAATTAAGCCCAGTAATGTGTGCCTGTTTCTGGTTGGGTTGACTTAGGGGCTGTGGGTGGCAGTTTCCAATCCATCCCCATATAAGCAATGGATGCAGGTTGGCCTGTGCCTGCATCAGTGTGAGGTCAGAGGACTAGCGGGGTTAAGATCACAGCTTGGAATAGGGGCTGTACACCTAGCATGAGCTCTCTAGGTTGGAGCAGGCCCCAAGTCCCTTAAGGAGAGTGACCAGAGTAAATCCCTGGCTCAAGGTCTTGAACATGTGTAACATAATAGAGAAGAAACCCACAGTTTTGTGACTGTGGAAAAGAAACAAGTGGCATACTGTCAGTGAAACAGCTTATTGTTCAGAGGCAGGATTTGAAAAAGAAACCCAGTAAAAAGTATCTTTATTCTCATATCAAAGTTTTTCTGTGATATGCATTAACAATACAAAAATATCTTGAATATTACAATGGTCCTTTTTCTGTCAAGACGTCTTGCAGCACTACACTAGAACATACGATCTTTGGATTCTGAGAAGCCAGTGGCTAACATAGGAACTAGGCTTTTGTTGAGGGGTGTGTGTGGGTACAAGGATAGCCCTTTCTCTTTGGATTCAGGCTACGTACAGTGAAGTGGAGGCAAAAAGAAAACAAAACTAAATTAAATTAAAACGTGTGTTTTTTAAGGCTCAGGGTTGAAGCTTGGCTCAGAAATGGGTTAAAGTAGGCTGTGGTGAAAACCCGATGTTCACCACTAGAGGTTTTCTGGGCTCCTGCTTTAGTTGTATGGTCTTCCTTCCTGCAGCCCCATAGGGAAACTGAAGCTGGCCTGCTTACATGCTGGAAAATAGGTACTGGCTGTCCTGAGGTTTGATTTGCCCTATCTTACAACTGTCTAAAGAGCTGGCTAGACTGATGTGGATAAGCTGGAATTGGATCGGACAAGGCTCTCAGAAGTGGGGAAGGATGCACACTGGTTTTGAGCCACAGCTGACTTGAACCAGTGACTAGGGCATTAGGTATCAGGGCTTCTTAGGTGGTTGAATTTCTCAGGAAACATTTCCAAGTAATTTGAACTATAGCCACAAACACTCACCACCCACACTTGCCTGTAAGGTAGTGTCAGGTTATCCTGTTGCCGGGCTGATAGGCCTAAATCTAACCTATTCCATTCACTTATTGAAAGCTGCTAAAGAGAATGTGGGAAGAAGCTTCCCTTGGTTCAGCTTACAGATAGCAGATGGTTTTCTGTAAACAGGGCTTCTCCAGGCCCTTAAGAGAGAAGCACTGTCATCTTGAGCTTTGTGGTTGTGACCATGCTTACATGTTGTTTGGTAAACCAGCTGGTTCTTGGTCCATGAAGTATCTGGTACAGGGAAGGTGGGGCAGTGGTGGAGGGAAAGCAGCTGGGCTCAGTCCAGTCCACCTATGACCTATGGAGGAAAAGCAAGGGGGGCAGGGGCACCTGGCTGTCAAGACAGGGAGGGAGCCTGCCACAGGCATGGGGGATGCCCCTGATGAAATGACACAACACAGATCTGCTTCCCATCACTTGGAGCAGTTTAGATTGATGGCCCCAGGTTAGGCAGAAGTTGTGCAGACTCTGATATCTCCAGGGCCTGAGCTGTGAGAGGGAGCCAACAAGCCCCCTGGCCGGCTTCCACCTGCTTTGGGACTCTGTCGTATCCTCTCAGAGGGTGAGCCCCTGGAGGAAGCCATGTGTCTTGTGCATGCTAGGATGCCTGTCTCTGAGATTCCTGTTGCTGTACCTGTGTACTCTGCTGGTCGCTCTGAGGGGGCTGAGAGGCTGAGAGTGGCTGAGAGGCCTGGTGATGTAGGCGCCGATTCTGCAGGGCTAGCAAGCAGTTCTGTGGGGAGGTGGGGCAGCAGGAGGTACGAGGGCGAATCCTGGGGAGTTGGGGACCTGGGGCAGCCTAGAGCACTGTCATCGGAAGGAACGGGGCTGGGGCAGCGGCCTTCTCCGGGTAAGTACCGAATGCATTTCTTTTTCCTCCTAGGAATAGTGAAGAGAGTTATCTGTAAACAGAGGGTGAATTCATAGTCATACACCACAACCAAAAAATGCTGTCCTTGCACAGGCCTATCTCCCCATGACTTACATACATATGCCTATGCCTTAGGACTTAGCCTGACAACTGCTGGGCCTGGCCCAGACCGTGGACAGGTGCAGTTCCCAACAGAGCCACTAGATGGCACAGGGACCTTTTGTAGCTCCATGTGTGGGCTGCCTGCTATCTTCCAGGACAGCTGTCTCCTAGTCTAGGCTGCTGCAGCTCTGCTTCACATGTCTGTGAAGCTCAGATCTGATTAATGTGTGCTTGTGGCTTCTAGCCCTGAGCATTCCAAATACTTAGAGCTACGCTAGGAGCAGAGAAGGGGAAGAAAGGGAATTGTCTCACCCATTCCTACCATCTTATTTTCTGTTTGAGGACAAGGCTGCCTCCCATCATGTGTACATATGTACACACACTTACTCCCCCAAATTCCTCTTTGTTCTTGGACAGGGAACGTGGGGGTACCCTTCAGGGCTGAACAAGTATTCCCTAGAGTCAGTGAACTTACTGCCTGAGCCTAATATAGGCCAGGCCTGAGCCATTTGGTAGGTATATTTTCTTTTCCCATATACAAATATTGTATGCTGAAACACAGGTTTAATGCCATAGGATCTGAGTATGGGTGCCAGGGGTACCTGTGTTCACCTCTCCCTACCTCTGGTCTCAGTAGGTCACATGGCTATTGGGCATTTACCTTATTCAGGTTATTCTCTACTACAGTACTACTTTGTTGTTCTTAGATATGAGGCTCAGTGTGGTACAACAGGGATCCCAATTTGACGTGAGGGAGCTGGTGGTCCACAATGACGCTGAGGCCTGGGGACAGGGGCTTGAGCCACTTAAATGCTGTGTGTGAGATTTGTCTAATATGGACCTGCTCGGCCTGATTAGCACATCCATTACCAGGGACCCCTGGGCACCGGGCACCAGGCACCAGAGATGCCTTTTAAGCCTGCCTTTCCTTCCATCTAGGATATTCTCTCCTATTCCTTCCACTTAGACCCAAGTGATCTTCCTCACAAGCTGTGTTCATTCTCACTCTCAGGAGGCAATGGCTTCCCAATCTGTGGGTATGTTGGGGGGCTAGAGGCCAAAGGAGAACAGCAGGCCCAGCAGAATCTGTGCAGAGTCAGGGAAGCAGCTTGAAGCAAAGGGAGGGTGGTGGTGGGGACAAACCCACCTGCACGGACCACACCAATCCGTCTGCTGGTTGAGGCCAAAGCGAGCACGGCATTTCTTAGGCGAGCCAGGGTCTGCTCACAGCCATGCCAGAGGGGCAGAGCAGGGCAGAGGGCGGGCAGGCAGGCAGCAGGGCAGAGCAGGGCCCAGAAAGAAGAGGTAATATCAGTGTTAGCCAGTCACAGATACCCCACAGTCCCTACAGGCAAGGGCCTCTCCATGGCCTGTCCAGTCTTAGTGGGAGGCCAAGGGCCCAAAGCCAAGGTATCAGGAAAGGCTGGCACCCAGCTGGCAGTAGAGAGGCAGGGGAAGAATGGTGGGGGTGGGAGGGAGGAGACCCTATCAGGCTGGCTCCTCTCTGCCTGTGGGGCCCCTTGCAGCAAAGGGGCTGAGAGAAGGGCCTGAGGGGCCCATGGGGATCAAGCTTCTTCTGCCTTAGGCCTTCCCATCCCCTCCCCCAAGGCCCTGCCCATTTTGTCCATCTATTTTAGCCATCAGTTTTTCTTCATCTTTGCCAGTGCCCAGTCTTGCCTGACTCATTTCCCCTTGTGTTGTAGCTTAAAGCCTATGCTATACACGATTGAACACTGTCCAATCTTAGAGAAAAGACTGAGGACTCTGCTGAGCCCCAGTACTAGCCCCCTGTGTGGGGGCAGCACAACTAAGAAAGTCATTCATGGATATGGAGTGTGAATTACCAGAGTTGGGACAGGAATTCACCCACAGGAAGATTACCTGGAGCAGGGTGTGGCTTTCCTGGGTCCTCTATACAGTGCACTTGGCACCTCCATGAGAAAGAGGGGCTGGGGCGATAGAGAAACTACTAGGTACCAGCCAGCAGGCTTAGTGACTATAGGGCTCGGGCCTGGAGCGTGGCTCGCACTCCACCCAGACAGCCTGATGCTCACCTCCGCAGAACTAATCTGGATGCAGTGTTTGGGTTTAGTCTTGATTCAAACACTCAGTTCTCACTAGGTTCTCTGGCAGAGGGTGGCTGTTAGGAGGGCTTACAAAGGAGTGTATGTTTGTGGTGGGTCACAAACCATTGCTACAAGAATTGGCTTCGGGCTTCCCTAGTGGCTCAGTGATAAAGAATTCACTGGCAATGCAGGAGACAAAGGTTTGGTCCCTGTCCTGGGATCCCACATGCTGCAGGGCCACTAAGCCTGTGTGCCACAACTGTTGAGCCGGTGCTCGCAAGCGGGGAGCTACAACTACTGAACCCTGCATGCCCTAGAGCCTGTGCCCCACAACCAGAGTAAGCCCTTAGGTGGAAATGAAGACCCAGCCCAGCCGAAAATAAAATTCTGCTGGTCTTCCCTGGGACTTAAAATAGTAAAGAGTCATGTCCAACTCTTTGTGTCCACTCATGGTGCCAGTCTCCTCTGTCCACAGGGTTCTCCAGGCAAGAATACTGGAGTGGGTTGCTGTTCCCTTCTCCAGGGGATCGTCCCGACCCAGGGTTCAAACCTGGGTCTCCTGCATGGAAGGCAGATTCTTGACCATCTGAACTCCCTGGGATTTAGTACAGCTCTTTCTTTGGTGGGGCTTTGATTTGTGAGATGCAGGCCTAGCTCTGAGGGAAGGCCTCACCTGAGTTGGATTCTTGGTGCTTTTCCCTCGACCGTCTCTTCTTCTTCCCCTGCAGGGAACAAAGTGGAAGATGCTCAGGACTCTGGATGGGAGTGGTTGGGACACCTGCAGCCTACTGCCTAGTCAGGCTGTCCCTGGGGTTCCCAGCCCACCGTCCCCTCTGACCTGACCTGGGGCTCTGGTGTTTTCTTGACACCAGTTTTTGCTAGGTAACCACAGGGAAATTAGGGGCTCCTCCTCCCTTCCCCACACTGGCCTCCATTTTGGAGGAGGAGGTGACTTCAGGCTCATTTTCTTCTTTGTGCTGACCTCATCAAATACTGCACAACGGCCCTGTGTGGAAGCACATCCTGGGGAGGGGATGGGATGCGAGCCTGCCTTCACGGGTGGCTCCCCTCATCTGAGCCTTCCTGAGCTAGCCATCAAAGGTCTTGAGCCTCTCCTCCACCCTGTCCCCTCCTGTGTGCCTTCAGGACAGCAGGCCTGACTTCCTCTGGGGTATGGCACGCAGAAGGCTCCCCTACTGCGTGCGTGTGTTTGGCCACTCACATAGTTGTCCCGCGCCGACCAGCCTGGGTATAGCTGCATGTGCAGCTGCCTCTCCTTGCGGGCCAGCTCATAATACTTGGCCTGCTCTTCCCGGGACAGTGCGTGCCACTGCAGTGGGGAAGGGGGGCAGATGGAGGATGCATCAGAGAGTTGGCAGGCTGCTCAGGGTGAAGGTAGTCACGGTAGTCACCCCTACCAGCCCACCTGCCCCCGTGGCCTCACCCGACGGCCCAGGATCTGGTTGATGGCTGCACTCTCCTTGAGTGTGCACTCCGCAATGACTTTGGCTCTCATCTCCTTCATGTATAGCATGAAGGCGTTGAGTGGCTTCTTGATGGTTGGCTTCTTGGCTTCCTTCTCTGCCTTGGAGTCTGCTTGTGCTTTCCTGAGGGACAGATGAACACTCTGGAGCCCTCACGGTGTGCACCTAATGCGCCCCTCTCCTGTGTCCTGTGCGTCTGTCTGTCTCTGTGTGTGGTTGGGTAGATATACTAGGGTTTTGTAAATGGTGTCTTATTTTAGCTGCCCCAAAGTAGGTGAGCAGAGCTCACTATTGTTCCTTATAGGAATTTTGTAGCTAAGTAAGAAAGCCCCTCCTCTCTGGGCTCAACCTAAATCCTTGTCCCCCATTCCGTCCACCCCACTCCTGCTTCTGAGGGTCAAAAAAACAGTGGTCAGTGGTAAATTGCCACAAGATGGCTTGACAGGGGATCTCCTGGCAGTCCCTGGAGGGAGGGCTTGGCCCTGGTGAGAGGAATGTGTGTCCTGGGGTCTGCTTATTTTCCCTGCCGCCACCCCCACCCCACCCCCCCACCCCTGCCAAGTGTTTGTTCCACTCACAGGCTGCGGTCATAGGGCTGCAGCTCCTGCTTCCCTGAAGAGGGCACGATGGCTGGGTGGGGGATGGCTGCGGGGTGACCAGGGACACCAGAACCTAGCATCAGGGGTGGATGGGTGAACCTAGAGGCAAAAGAAAAGTTAACACTGAGCCAGGCATGTACGGCCCAGATCTATGGACACACAGAGGCCCCTGCACAGCACACGAGGACAGGCGAACGGTCACCCAACCCCACTGGCTGCACAAGTACACAGAAATACAGACACCTGCTCCCAAAACTGCAGACACTGCGCGAATCTACATGTGCAGCAGATTCAGGCGCTTCCTGGAGTCCTGAATAACTTCTGAATCAGTTCCCTTCTCATCTCCTGCTCTCACCAGCTCAGCCTCAACCTGTAGCTGCCCTGTGGGCTTCCTTACTTTCCTCACTGACCCCTCCAGGTCTCCCTCCATATAACAGCACTTGACTGCTGTTTCCCCCACTGCTCATAGAATAAAACCCAGGCTTCTTCCTAGGGATTGCACACCCATTCCCCACCCCATTTCCCATCACTTCCTGCCCCTCAGCCATCTCCAGCTGGTTGCTGTTATCTTTGTCCCCCTCGCTCAAGAGCTGTCCTCACAAAGCTTGTCCTGACCCATCGGACATGGCTGGGTCTCCTTGGGGCTCCCCCTTCACCCAGATAGCTGCTCTATCTCTCCCTCCTCTGCTGGGCTGGCAGCTCCAGTAGGTCTAGAAGTGTCTGCTGACAAACCCGTTCCATACCCGGACAGGTCTGTCCCCAGGGAGGTGAGCTAAGCGAGAGGACACGCAGGGATACAGTCCCCACTTGAACAGTGTGGAGTCACTGAGCAGGTGGCCCCTGAGACGTGTAAGAGGTGCTGCCTGAGTTTGGACAGAGTTCCAGGAGTGTCCAAGAGAGGTGTCCTGACTTGCCCTTTTCGGGATGCACAAGAGGTGAGTGCACACACACCTGCACACGTGTGCCTGCACTCTCTGGCTGCTCTCTGGTGCTTTGCACAGTACAGCTTGGGCTTAAGCCTCCTACACTCCCACTGGCTTCATTCTCAGTCACAGGGCAGCTCGGGGCTGGAGAATGACAGACGGACGGATGGACAGACGACTAACAGAGGGCAAGCACTGGCCTGGGCATAGCCTCTTGTGGGCACTGAAGCCTGGGCAACAGGAAGCAGGAGCCTGGCTGCAGGGTGGGGGACTCACCTGGGGTAGGGGGCGCCAGGGGCTGCGGTGGGGGCAGGGAAGTGCTGTCTATATCCGCAGGAAGGGGACAGGGGGTAGAGAGGAGGGCTGGGCCTGTGGTTGGGAGAGATAGCTGTTAGCAGTCTGGCTACTGGACAACTGTTAGTCTGACTACTGGCCAGATGTGGGGAAGGACTTCCCCACTGTGCTCAGGCCTGACCCCTAGTGTAATAAGGTAAACTGGCTTCCGCTTGGACCGCTCTAGTGTGTGTTTTAAACATCTGCCACCAGAGGGCAACCTTTCTCTCTGCAGGCTAACCTCCTTTCTACTGGTGTATAAGGGCCAGAAATGGCAGCACTCTCCTGGCACTGAGCTTAGTAGATCCCTGGGTCCCCTCCAGTCTCATCTTGTGAAATTTGGGCTTATTTCCATACCTGCCATAGGACCTTTATGCCCACTGTTAACACTTGGGATTGTTCTGTCCCACTTTGCTTCAAACTCCTGGTCATCTGTCAAGGTCTTACTTGGCCAAAACAGCCTTTCTTCTGAAACAGCCATGGGAATCCCAAACTGGATGAGGTGTCCCCCCAGGCTTCTACAGCCCTCAATCAAAGCACTGCTACCCATGCTTTGTAACTGGCCTCTTGTCTAAGTTGTACACGAGGTGGACTGAGATATGGGAGGCAGGGACCTGAGGATCAACCCACTTGAGCAGTGCTTCTCTGGTGCCCAGAACTTGCCTGCCACACATCAATCCTGGGGATAGTCCTGATTTGTATTCAAGGTGAACCTTTATCCAAGGTGAATCTGGACATGGAAGAGCGAGCTGAATGTGGATAAAGGACAAGTAGAAAGAGGCAGGCAGGCCCAGGGAAGCCAAGCTTTCCTACTTTTGGGTGGCTGTTGCAACCTGGAGAGGCCTGAGACCTGCCTTGGTCGAACTGCGGTCGATGAGCAAAAGGTCACATACCCTGCCAAGAACCTGCTCCAGCCAAAGACAGGCCCTTTGGCTCATGGTTGGATTTGCTGCATAGGATCCAGGTTGGCTTTTCCTGGCCCAGCATTAGTGGACTCTATAAGCAGGCTGCCAGGAGTTTGGACTGAAGCAGGCACCATACGGGCAAGACAGACCCTGAACTTCGAGCAACTCTGCCAAGGAGGGGACCAGCTGGCAGTAGACACAGGGGCGAGTGGGTAGCATCCCCCTGTCCGCCAGGCCACTGAGAAACAGCGGCCTCTCCTGTGTCCTTCAAGCTGCCACCTCCCTGCTCAGGCCTGCCTTTCTATCTCACACACTCATATGACCCTAAACAGCCCAGGGTTCCCGCATTCAAGTCTCCTAGACATTAAGGCGGAGCGTGACAGGGCTGGGTCTCCTGTCTTTCCAAAGGGAGTTTGTGTGGCTGGCTGACGCAAGGCTAGAGCGGCTGGCCAGCCCGTTACTTGTATAGAGCTGGCAGCAAGGTGCTCCGCACAGAAGAGTGGAGGAGAAAAGTGGAAGGGCGGGTATGGGTCCGGCCAGCACAAGGGGCCCCTTTCCCACTGAGCCCTCACTTACCAGCTCACAGTGTGGGGGAGCTGTCCCATGCTGCCTGAGGTCAGAGAGTAGAAGCCAGAGAGGTCAGGGGTCTGCAGAGGCCTGTGAACTCCTGCAGGGGAGAGGGCAGAGTAAGTGAGCTAGCCTGACCTAGAAGCCGCTCCAGCTGGTTCCTGCATCCTAGAGCCTCCTGTGGGGCCCTCAAGATCCCGTGTCCCTGTGCTAGAGGACCCGACATACTGGTCTTTTCAGGATTAGCCTGGTGTGATCAGAGTGCCCCATTTGCAGACTGTGGGCATCAAGGGCAGATGGTTGGTGTGACTTGCTTGTGGACAGTGGCTGGGTAGTGGCAGAGCTGGAGTCATGAAGGAGTGGAAGACCAAACCTTGCCGCACCCTGGCTCACTGCTGGTCTACAACTGGGGCCTCTCTGCTGGGGACTCTAGCCTGGCTTTCTGGGCAGGAGGCAGACCCCCTGGCCCAGGAGCCCAGGGATCCAGGGCTCCACCCATTCCTCTTGCCCCCTCCTCCCCAGGGTTGAGTCAGCAGGTTTCCCACAGCCGACAGTGGCTGATTTCAGAATGACTTTGCCCGAGGCTGAGGTGAATCAGCCATCACAACCACCACTTTCCATTTTCTCACTGTGGGGAGGGAAAGACTACAAGTTCTCTATCATCTTCACACACAGGCCTACTCCCATACTGGCACTGGTTAGCCACTCAGGATTCAGTCTCCTGCCTAAACCTCAAACTTTCAAATTTTGACCTGGTACCACCTTGCCCACCCCTTTGGTGTCTTCAAGAACTGTCTAGCCTCTTGCTCTCAGAAGGCAGGGACTTGATCCCCTTTCCCCGCCACTCCCCGGCTCTGGGTCTTGTTGGGCCCTTCCCATCCAGGATCCATACCTTGCTTCTGGCTGATGTCGGCTGGTGCAGGTGTGGGGTGTGGGCTGCTGAAATGGTCATAGAGAGGAGAAAGTTGGGGGACGCCATGGGAAGGCTGACTGGCCTTGTTGTGCTGAAAAATGAGGAGGGTGGGTGGGTGAATGTGGGGGACCCAAGGGAGGAAGGCACAGGACTGGGGTGCACATGTAAGAAAAGTCCCAATTTGCTGTGTGGGGGTAGCCCAGTCATCAGAGGAAAGTGGAGGTGGTCAAAACCACAGGCTTCACTGGACAGGACCCCACTCAAGCTACCCTGTGTCCAGTGGCTCTCTTGACCCTCTCCACCAGCCTCACCCCAGACTTTGCCCAAAGAGTCCAGTCTCCCAGAGAGTCTCTCAGTCTTTCTTTGCCCTCAGTTCTAGTAAGGCATTTTTCCCCTGCCCAGGAAATTCTTCCTGTCTCTTAGTTTCAGAGATCCCCCAGTTTCTCTGAGGCCCAATGGCTTGCCTGGTGAGTTGCTCATGCCTTCAGCCTTAGGACAGCCTGGAGCTTGCTTTTCTCCTCTGGCCCCCAGACTGAGGGGCTTATGTCTGACCCTCTGGAGCCACCGCTTAAGAGGATTTGATGACATAGTGGAGGAAGCCTTTTCTTCTTCAAGGGAGGTGGAGCAAGCTGGCTCCAGGTGTGGCTAGGCTCCCTCCAGAGCCAACCCACCCAGCCTCCACACTTCCTGTTTCCTCGGCACCACAGGACTCTTACTTTTCACACTGGTCACATGGATTTGTCATGAGATGACTCATTCAGGCTGGGACGGGGGCTCCCCATCAGAACCCAGCCACAGGGAGTGTGCTGCTCAGGGCCACGGCTCAGCTCTGCATATCCTCAGTGCACACCTTTGCTGGCCGGGGCCCTGGAGACATCATCTAAAGCTCAGGTTAGCACCACTTGTAAAAGCCCACCTATGGGGATGCTGCTGGCTGGGCTCACAGATGAGCGACCACTAACCCATGGCACAGAAGTATCTTTGGGACGTATCTGGGGCAAGACACTAATGATTATAGAGGTTGTGGTCTGGGCTTCTTCCCAGCCCGTAGGTGAAATTTCTCACTGGATGAATGTAGCCAGTATAATGGCTGGGGCTCATGACCCTTCATCACCAGCTTTGGGGAAGGTTAGGGTCGCTCTTGGTGGGAAGACTTGGCTTAGGTCCTTTGGCACTGGCTCTTGGCAGTCCAGGTGAGGCTAAAGGGACAGGCAGGTATGAATAACACTGTAGCCGTGGCAGGAGGCTCCCAGGTGGGCACAGGATCCCACACATGTCTGCAGCAGTCCTGGCCACCATCTCCCCCACATTCCTGCCTCCAGGGAAGCTTCAGGCTGGGCTACAAGCTGCACCCTTCCCCCCAGATGTTGGTAAGTTGCCGACATTACCACCTGTCAGCCTCCCTCTCATCCCTCTGCCGTCCACCAGGAGGAGTCTTCGATCCCAGGGCTAATCAGTGTCTCAGGAAGACAGGAGTTACTGTTAATAGTGCTGGCTCCTTTGTGACTGGCATGGATTTGACACTACACCTACTTCCTGAGGCCAATGCCTCACCTCTGACCAGAGCCTGCTCCTGACCGCAGGCAGGAGAGCTTCCTGAGGGCTCTCCACTTGAAGCCTGAGAGTCTGCCAACCAGGTTCAGTTCCTGGAGCTAACTTTATTACCATACCCGTGCACCCGTTGCCTTGTCAGAAATGGCTGTCGTGACGACATGTAAGAAGCCCCTCATTCACCCTGAAGGGTGAGGATGAAACGCTACTCATAGTGCCTCCCTTTCCCTGTGGTGCCCGGTTCCACAGGGGCCAGACCCTTTGGTCTTATTATGCCAAAGGAGGCCTGCCTGGAGATGGCAGACATGCCTGGCAGCATCACCTGGGGAGACTGATGACAGGGCCATGTCATTTCCAGGTTTTGGTTGCTGTGACCTTCCTGTTGCTATTTGAAGGTCAGGCTTTCTGAGCAAGCTGGGGAAAGGAAGGTCCTGCCATTCTCAGCTCCTCTTTTATTCCCAGCACAGACCCAGATAATAGTAACAGGCTGGGATTGTGTGGGGGAGTGGAAGGTGGAATGTAGGATTCTTAGGCCCACAGGTGTCTGGCAGGAGAGAGAGGGGACTGGGACAGATATGGGATATGTGGGGAATGTGATTTCTTCATGTACTGAGTTTTAGCCCTGTGCTAGACCACTCTTTATTCCCACTCAGGGGACCAGCAGATTGCCATGTCTCCAAGCTGTCAACGTTCCGGGTGTCACCTCTTTTCTTGCTTCCCTTTATTGCACATCTCAGCAGAGCAGTCCTTGTCCTCTACCTCCAGTCCTCAGCCCTTGTTATCCCTTCATCCAAGCCAGCTTCTTGCCCCCATCACTTCACCAGATGACTTGTCAAGGTCCCCAGGGACTTGCATGTTGCTGAACTCAACAGTCAGGTCTCAGTCTTCATTGTACTTGGCTTCTTGGCACATTGAACACAACTAACTCCTCCCTTCTCCTCGCAATAGGTTCTTCACTTTGATTCCAGAATGCCACACTTCCCGATTTTCTTCTAACCTCTGAGGCCACTCCTTCTTGGCCTTGTTTCTGGCTCTTCATCGTTTTCCTGTCCTGACCCAAGTCTGGCCCTCAGCTCTGTATCAATCCTCACCTCCCAAGGGTGCTCTCATCCAGGCTTACAGCTTTAAATGTCTTCATCTGATGACGCTACATCTGTATCTCCACAGCCTCTACTTCTCCCCGGAACGCTACTCTCCAAATGCTCCCAAATGCAACACGTCCAAAGTAGAACCTTTGACTTTTTGCCCCAAACATTCCTCTCCATCTTCCTCAGTTAATATCAACTCCCTCCTTCCAGTTGCTGAGACAAAACAGCTTGGAGTCATCTCTGATGCTCCTTTTTCTCACACTCCACCTCTAGTGTGTCAGCAGATCCTAATGGCTCTACTTTCAAAATATATCAGAACCCAACCATTTCTTCCTTTCTCCGTGTCCCCACCCAGTCTAAGCCACAGTCACTTCCCACCTGGCAGACACAACAGTCTCCCGCTCTTCCATCCAGCAGCTATATAAATCAGATCATGTCAGCCTGGAGCCTGCACCAAACTTCCCCAGGCCTATACAGCCCTAGGATCAGACCCTAATCACCTCTCTAACCCCATTACCTTCCTCTCTCCTTGTTCATTGTGCCCAGAACTTAATCTCGTTGCTTTAGCCTTCAGCCACCTCTTCCATTTATTCCAGTGGTCATTTCTTAAGTGTGCCTAGGATATGAAGTGGGCTGGGAAGCACAGCTACTAGGCTTGCTGACCTTTTCGGTAACCTTACCTCTGTAGGATCCCAGGCCAGTTTGCTCCTTGTAAAATAAGCATGAGCCTATTCAACCCTGCTACCTAATTGGTCACAGATGCAAAAATCCTGTTATACCCTAGAATTTTGGAGGCAGGAGCCCAGGGCCTATGCAGGTAGAAAGCTTTCTGGAAACCTCAGGGGCCTCCTTAACCTGATAAATTCCTAGGACAGGGATTAGCCAGATCCGAGGCCTCGTGGCACACAGGGAAGACTAGCCTCAGGGCCTCCCTCAAGAAGCTGGGACCTTAGTGGGGGCATCCCACCATTTGCCGTCTTAAGGGCACAAATGCCTGGAGCCCAGCGCAGGTGGTGGAGTGAACAGGTCCCTCCAGGCCATAGGGCTTTCAAGTTTAAACCGCTTCAGAGAAGGCCCTGCCATCCCACCTTGGCGCTGGCTTTTCAGCCCTCAGGGGTAAAAGCCTGGTTGGTGGAGTGGGCAGCTCTGAGCTTGGGAAATCTTAGGAGCAGAGCCTGGGGTCCACGGTGCCAGCTCTAGGAGGACAGTCCCAGAGTCCCACCCTTCCCGGAGTGGGAGGGTGAGAGGGGGTATCTACTCCAAGACAAGGAGAGGATGGCTCCACAGTGGATTTCTCAGCAAACCACCTTCCCTGCAGACGGCTAGCATGGGCCACAAGTCCTAGAGAGCTCTCTCACCTGACAGATGGCTAGGGCCGACCCTCCTCGGCCAGGCTAGTTAAGCTCCACGTTGTATGTAGCACAGCTCACTCTAAGCCGAGGGACCCTCAGAATCTAGCTCAGCCTCAAGCCCGGTATGCACGTGCGCAACAGGGGCAGGTGCTCTGAGGCCTCGTCCTGTCCACCAGCCTTCCCTGGGGACTGGGGAAAAGCCTCATTAAACAGGAGTCTACTGCCAAACCACAGGAGAGGTGCCAGGTGGGCAGAGGGGGCACTGAGAGCCTGCTGGCAGCTGGAGGACCCGAGGTGCCAGGGCTCCAGGGCAGAGCACCGAGGGCCTGGCCGGTCCTTCCCACGTTCATGCAGGCTGCCTCTGAGTTCACTCCCAGCCCCCTCCACGCCTGGTGGTGGTAGCCAGGGTGGGGGGCGGGGAACTGTCTGGCGGGGGACCTGGTGCCCCATGCCCCCCTCGGCCAACAGAACGTCCCGCTCCACGGCCTCAGCACAAGGCTGTCCCAGGGCTAGGCTGCCCAGACAGCAGGGTGGAGTTGCCTGGGGCCTGCCTGCGTCTGGGGAACTTAGTGACTGGAGCTTCTCTCCTCCCCTGATGGTGACTGCCCCGTTCCTAGGGAAGGAGGCAGGCCTTGATGGATTGTCTGCCGAATATCTGGACGGCACAGCCTCTTCTAACCTCTACAAGCAGAGAGCTGGGCACTCATGGTGGGATGTATAAGCCAATGACAGACGGGACAGCAGACTGTATTCCTTGACCAGCACACTCCCACACCCTTGTTTTGACCTTTGCATACAAGCCCTTTCCCCTGTTTCCCTCCAGACTGCAGCACTCAGGACGAGTCCAGGACTCTGAGACCCCTGGGCTGGGAGGCCATGCCTGCTGAGGCCTTAGCACAAGCGGACCTTCCTGCCTTGGCATTGCTCTTACTGTTCGTCCCACGGCCACTTCAAAACCCATCATCCCAAAGCGGGTCCTCATCCTTCTGGGGTTAGCCCATGGCTGGAGATTCCTCACTCTGGTGCCCTCATATGCCCTCCTCTTGTTGAGCAGGCTGGAGCCAGGAAGGGGCCCTAGGGCAGGGCCAGGCAGGAGGAGGTGGAAATGAGGGACTCCTGAGGTCGGTCTCCCCTGATCTGAAGGCGAGCTTGGGCCTGGCTGCTCCCGCCTCCCTCTCCCCACCCCCACTTCCTGCAGGCTCAGGTGAAAAATAAACACAGTCGGCATTTTCCCTGCAGACCGCAGAGGTCCGCTTACAGACTGTGTGCACCCTGAGAGCCCTTGCCACCGCCAGCAGAGAAACTCCCTCGCCTCTGACGGTTGACTCTGAAAACCCCCAAACGCTTGAGCCCCACAACACTTTCCCAGCGAAGAAAGTTGCTGCTTCCTCTGGTCTCAAGCCTGGGGGGGTGGGGAGCGTGTCAAGCCTGACAAGGTCCTCCCAAGAAGGCCTCCCCTTGGCAGGGGACTGTGCCAGGAGAAGCACCCCCACCCTCCCTGCCCCCGCCCAAACACACACATAAACACACTGTACCAGAATTCACAGTTGATCACTATCAGCAGAGACATTCAGTCAGGGTGTATTTACTATGCCTCTACTATGTATCAGGCAAAAGAACGTTCTCGGCTAGAAGAAAGAGCATCTGCTAATGGCAGATGATTATGAGAGGCATAGCTGTACCCTGTGCCAGGCATAGTTCTGAGCCCCTTGCAGATTTTAACTCATAGACTCCTAAAACACACTTGTGATACAGGTGTAATTATTATCGCCATTTGATAGATGAGGAAACTTGAGGCAGAGACATTACATAGCTTGCCCAAGGTCACACAGCTTGTAAGCAGCAAAGCTGAGCTTCCTTCCACCCATGGTGCTGCAGAGGCCCTCTGGTCGTGGACCAACAAGGGGGAGCAGGGGAAGGAGCCCTAGTCCTCAAATCAGTCTCCCTGCTTAAGCCTAGTTGGTCAGTCACCTAAGTCAGTGCTTCCCTGACCCTAAAAAATGCTCCTGTAAGTTCTGAGACCCCACACTGGGAGCTTCCGTGATGGCAGTATTTAGACACGACCCCCAGGTCCCCAGCTCACATCACTCCTCACCCTCTCACAGCCACACCTCAGCCTTGTCCAGCCTCACAGGCCTGCTTTTCTCTTACCCAGGCACCCAGCTCAACTTCACCTCAACACCTTGCCTACCCCTTGCACACTGCGCTCTCCTGCTAGCTTTCCATATTTCCTCCTCCTCTTTGCCAGATTCCTTCTCATCCTGACCTCAGTCTAAGGGCCACTTCCTTAGAAAGGGCTGTAACCTGGGAGGGGCTCCAGCAGGTGGAGGTGCCTACTTGCCGCAGGAGTGGCTGGGGGTCCCGGAGGGCAGAAGGGGCTTGTTGGTCCTCTCTGCCTCTCCAGGGTCTGTACTTGGCTTATTCACTAAGACTTTTAAACAACGGCCTCTAGAAGTTCTGGTGCCCCAGAACTTCTGCACGCCCACCCACTCATCCACCATGGACCTGACTCCAGTCTCTTGGCTCCTAGAAGGCAGGGGAGGGTATTCCTGATGCCTCCTTTGAAGCTGGGGAAAGGCCTTTGGGGACAAGTCCACAGCAGGAGTCAGATCCACACCTTGAACACAAGGTGGCCTATTGAGAGTGATGGCTCTCTGTGCCAAGGGCACACACATGAAGTTGAGTACTGTAAACGCCACAATGACAGCTCATTTGAGGCCAGCATTATCCTTCCCATTTTACACATGAGGGAAGTGAGGCTCAGGGACACTGAGAAGGTTGCTCAAACGTACTACCTCGAGTCAGTGCTGGGGACCCCTTTAGGACTCTCGGGGTCTTCGGCGATGTCAAACAGACACAGTCTCATCTCTCCCCTCTCCCTCTGCTCCAGCCACTGAGGGCTGCTGGCTCAAGGGCAAGGCTGTTCCCTCTGCCTGGGGAGCCATCGTCCACAACTTGCTGGGTCCTCTGGCAGTGTATGCGGGCAGGGCCCAATACAAGCCAGTGTTTGGGGAGAATGCGGCAGCACTGGACAAAGCACCCTGGCTGGACACAGCAGCACACAGGAGGCTGGGAGGAGCTGGGCGACTGCTGGGACTCAGGGACATCCTGCCTGGCACCTGGGAACCCATGCCGCCTTCCATCGCATCTCCTCCTTTCTCCAGACGGTCAAAGCCAGGGTTGCCAACTTCATACGGTACCTTTGTGCTAATTGGAAGAAGTACCTGCTCTGGAGAGACACCTGGGTCCATACCAGGCCACATGGCTTGGGGAGCATAGTGCAGGCTGGATCTCAACTCCTTGGCCCAGATCCCCTGCGTAATCACACAGAGTGGCCCTGCTCATAAGGCCCTCTCCAGTTCTCACTTCTCTTCCCTGCGTTGCCAGAAACTACGCGTGTCAACTTTCAGAGTGCCCCTGAGCATCCACTCTGGTCTTGATCAGTTCCTCTGGATGCCTCCCAACTCCAGGGTCCCCTAGTGCCTACCACACCTCCCCCAGACCTCTCTATCACCGATGGTGTGTAAGTGCCAAGGAGTCTGGCCAGTTGCTGAGTGGGAACCCCCCCCACCCCTACACACACACATAAGGCCTGGGACAATGAGAATGAACTTTCCAGAAGGAAACAGGTCCCCTTTCCAAAGGGGAATTCACCTGCGTATCAGCCAAGCCTTGAGGTGTGGGCTCCCACAGATCCCACCTCTGCAGATACACCCTAGCTGGGCTCATGCCCCTTTATCCCCACCCCTACTCTGGGCCCTTCTGCCCAGGACATGGCGCTCTCCAGGGGATGGCCCTCCAGCTCCCCGCCCCTCACAGAGCATGGAGCTGTGGCACTGTGGCCCGCGGAGCTGGGGACTGGGGGATGGCTGGGCCACCCGCTAGTAGACCAGGAGGCTTCAGTCCTCCCGCCAGCCCGGGACTGTTGCCAGGGATGCACAGAGCCCCACCAGGCCCCTGTGGCCAGTCCACCAGCTGCCTGGTCCTGACATCAGATAGTGGGGCCCTGCCACAGCAGAGGTGAGGACCAGAGACCCACAGGCAGCCTTGGCAAACCACAGGCCTGCTCTAGACCCAGCCCAGCCCTGAGGCGCCCTCAGAGCTAGCGGAACCTCACTGAGTTGAGTGGCCTGGCCCACAGCCTCCAGCGGTTTCTATGCATTCGTTTACTTTTGTTTTCCTTCTTCCTCTTTGAGGTAAACGCCCCTCAGGACAGGATGTTTTTAGAGGAAAATATAAGCTTCCGGGAGCTGCTGCAGCGGAGCTGCTAGTTGATACACCGACACATTTTTGAGGACTCTGCAGCAGCCCTGGGGCTGGGCATCCCCCTGTCCAGGGAGTTCCTCTCCCAGCTCCTCGATCTCAGTGCCCAGCCATCTGGGACCCCGCGGGGGCTGAGGCAGGCCAGGGGCACAGCATCAGCTCAGGCTGTCTGAGGCAGTAGGGAAAGCTGGGATCTGGGAGGACAGCATCTGAGGAGGTCAGAGGTTTTGTTACCCTAGGAGTGAAACCAAGAGGCTTTGTGGAAAAGTCCTGAAGAAGGTGAACGTGCAGGTTCAGTGATGGCAGCCCCTACTAGTGACAGCCTCCTGTATGCCGGGCGCCCCGCAGAGTCCCACCCTGCAGAGTCTTCCCAGCCACTGTGTGATCTGTGTGTAGACTGTACAGACGAGGAACAGGAAGACAGGAGAGGGAAAATGACTTGCCCAAGGTCTCAGAACAAGTAGTGATAGATCTGGATTTGAATCCAGCCTCTTGGGTTCCCGGCCAGAAATCTTTACCACTCAGTGACAGGCCCCACAGGCCACAGGTGGTAGCCAGCGAGGAGACCACACGTGTGAGGCCCAGGGGCCGAGTGGTTGCCAGATTCTCCCTTGCCCACACTGGGTCTCCTCACTGAGACCTCCACCCACCCAGGACCCCAGGGATCACCGACTTCGCCAGCAACACCCTGTCAGTAATCTCTCTTGGAAAAAACTGACCAGCTGTGTGACTCTGACCCCCATCTCGTTCTGTGTGAAGGGCGTTTTCACCCTGCCCTCTAGGTGGTGGTTTTGGTCCTCAATTATAAATGACTAAAGGAACCATGAGAAATTCTTCCTACGGGGTCTGGCCTCCGTTTTCCCAGTCCGAGTGCAGCATTTGTGGGGGTGGGGATGGCAGGCAGGGATGGCCACTGGCAGAAGAGTGAATGTTCTGCATAGGAGCAGGAGCCAGGCAGGCCCTGGAGAGGTGGGGGCTGATGGTTAGCAATGGCTTGAGGCTGGGAGGTGGAGACTTGGAGATCTCATCCCCAACCTTGGCACTACACTCCTGCCCCAGTTAATTCCAGCCAGCTTCTGAGGACCAAAGATAAGAGAGGGGTCTGTGAATTCCTCGGTCTGTTTAGCTGCCTGTACCAGCCCCGGTAGGACAATTCTGCCATGGGGCCACAGTCAGGAAGCTCACTTGGGTCTGACCCTGGCAGCTAAGGCCCTTGGGGCTCTGCCTAGACTCGGTCCAGCTAAAGGTTTATCCCCTGTGAACAAGGAGTGAAAAGGAGTTGCTGAAGGCTTCGGGGCCCAGGATGCTCCCCTCCCCAAACCCTCACACCCAGTGTAAGCTGACAGAGGAGGGCAGGGCTGCTCCAACTGCCACAGAGGCCCTCGTGAGGTGGAGCACTCTAATGAGGTTGAGTCAGGGGGTTCTGAAAAAAGCCACACCAAACAGCTTTTACAGACACACACCTGCGTCTAACAGTATAAAAACAGAGGAGAGGGTGAAATACTACATTCTTGGGGGGTGGGGAGCCAAGGGGACCCAACTGTAGCTAAAAAACCCAATTTTTAAAAGAATGAGTGGATAGCTATGTTGCCTAAGAGGCAGAGTGGCATGTGGTAAGGGCAGGGAACAGAGAGGTAGATGTTGGAGATCCTGTTTCTCCTCCAACACGGGCATGGTACATGTCTCCATGCTTTGGCTTCCCCATCTGTACCATGTCCATATCTCATAGGGATGAAATGAAGTAATATTTGTGTCTGGTAATTTTTTTTTTAATTAATGAAGAAGAAAACAGAAGACAAAGGAGAGCATGTTCCCAGACCAAGGCTTTTCAGGAAAGCTGGCCTTTGTATCAGGCTGGGGCTGCTGGCCCTTGATCTCCTTTGGACTGCTGCCAGATTGCTGTTGGGCCAGACTGCTGAGCTCCTGACTAGCCTTCAGTGACAAGAGCCAGGGTGGAAGCAGGGTGGGAGGTGCAGAGGAGGGCAGCGGTAGAAGCAGAAACTCTCAAAATGTCCTAGCAAGGTTGGCAGGTGGATCTGGTTCACAAGCAACTTTCCCAAGGGGTTTGGCAAGGGGACACCCACGCCCAGGGATGCCCTCAGATTCCTCAGTCCAGCCAGTCCCACTGTCTTAGAACCGAGGATACCCTCTAGTCCATTCCTGGACCACACAGAGGAGGGCCCCTGGGCCAGATAAGTCTAGCAATGAGCTTCCAGCTGAGCCCAGACCAAAGTAGAAAGAGGGAATCCACTGATACATAGTCCTAAACTGTCCTTGCATCATGCATCAGAACCTGATGCAATCTTGTTTTTTATTTGGCCCCGCTTAGTGGCTTGAGGAACCTTAGTTCTCTGACTAGGGATTGAACCCGTGCCATTGGCAGTGAAAGTGCAAAATCCTAGCCACTGGACCGCCAGGGAATTCCCAAACCTAATGTAATCCTGAATGTCATTTATGAACACTTTTCCAGGTAATATTTATTCTGGAAGCCCTGAGGTCCTGCTTTCAACCAAGAAACACAGCTCTTGGCCCTGGTAGCCCTGACCTTGCCAGGCATTGGTCCAGCCCTGACCCAAGTCCAGAACTTTGAGGTCATGCCCAAAGGGGGGCAGGAAAGGACCAAATCTTTCCTTGAGGCCAGAGGAATCCAGCTCATAAACTCAGCGGGAGTGGGGGTAACATTCAGCTTTGCAGCCTACAGTGACCCCAACTAACTGCACAGATTTGAGAGCAGAGGGACAGAGCAGAGTCTGGGCTCTGGGGGAAAAGAGTCCACGTCCTGACGCTGCCAGGTACTAGCACATTCTTAACCTCTCTGAGCCTGAGTTTCCCCGTCTGTAAAATGAGAGCTATATAGTGACTACTTTCTTGGCTTCTGGTAAGGATCTTGATCTCGGGATTCAAGGCCCCTGGCACAGGTCTGGCACTTGGGAGGCTCTTGACACATGCACTGTTACCATGGCTGTTGTTACTCTCTCAGCAGCTGTTTACGAGCACCTACTATGTGTCATGCTGTCTGCTGGCCACTGAGAGAGTCTAGCAGTGAAGAGGACAGATGTGGTCCTGGCCCTGTAGATCCTCTCTCGCCCTTTTGATCCAAACCACCATCCCTAAACCCCTATCCCAACATGGTCATCAACCCCTACGGCCTCTGCAGTCCCAGCTTCATCTGTCCCACACCCTTTGGTCTATGTTCATGCCCCAGCCCCACCCAGGGGATTGCCCACCACAGCTGGGAGGTTCCTGGGCTGCAGACTGCTTCAGAGCCTGCCTTCGAGCTCTGGGCTGGCTGCTGCAGCACAGCATATACTCAGGGCTGCCTGGACCCCAGCTACAGCCAGCAGAGACCTCACTGTAAAACTCTCCAGAGGCTGCTGCTCAGCATCCCTAAGGGCCCACCCACCCTCTGCCTGCCTGGCCACCGGGCCAGCCACAGAGCCATCTGATTTGAATGAAACTTAAAACTTAATGACTTTCATGCTGGTTATTTAAAACGCAATGTAATTTTCTTAAACACCCTATTATTTCCTTTGATAGCTACAAAGCTTCCCCCAATCCCATAAGCATGTTTATTTTTAGGGAAAAGAGTGGTTTTGCAGTTGGTCATAGAGACCAGAGGGAAAGGAGCCCACAGAAAGTAGGGCAAAGAGTCAACCTTGGCAGCCTGGAGACCCACAGCTGCCCTGCCTTTGTGCTGGGACAGATTCCCCACTGACACCATGGGGTCCAGGGCAGGACCCTGCCCTTCTCATACCAGCACATCCACCAGTGGCCCTCCTGTCCACCATCTGACGGCGGTCAAGTCCCCCTTCCCATGCTTCACCTCCACAGGGCCCCAGTGTCCCTCCTGTGAGACAGTTCCACTGGCTTCCACAGACATGCCAGCCATATACAGGTCTGGGGAAGGGGGCCTGCGGTTACTGACACACTCTGGGCAGCCTCCTCCTGGCTCCTCCAGACACTGTGCCCTAGGTAAGGCCTTGAGGCCTGAAGCATTGACCAGCTGGATGAGATCTGTGCTCAGATAAAGTGGCCTCAGGCAGTAGCTGCCCACACTGGGAGGGTGGGTGGGTGTGGCCCTGCCAGTCGGGGCTCCCTGGCAAAGGGGACAGCCTAGTGGTGGGTGTGCGTGCAGAGGTCAGCTGAGCCCCGCCAATGCGGGGCGTCCTCTGGGAGTGGCTATTTTTAGATCCCAAGCTTTCATGTGGCCGAGTGATGTGCAGTTTACAAAGCACTGGTAATGTGTTTCAGATGGCGGCCCAGCAGACCAGGAGGCTGGGCCTGCTGCCACCAGAGCCAGGTCAGAGTTAGTCAGAGTACCCTCAGCTGGACTCCTGTCACCTGTCCCTCCCGCCCTCCGATTCCCTCTTGCCTGATGGGGAGGCTAGGTCAGGAGCAGTTCTTGCAGTGCCCAGCAAAGCCCCAGCTGAGGCCCACCAGAGCAGCAGGCCTCTCCCACTAATGCTTATTTGACCCTCAGGAATCCTCATGGCCAGGGCCCCCTACCCCCATTTACAGAGGGAAACTGAGACCTAGAGAGGTTGACAGATTTACTTGAGGTTACACGCCAGGGAGGAGGTGGCCTTGGCTCCTGGCTTCCTTGCCCATCAGAGCCTCCTCCCATCGTGGGCAAATTGGGCTCCCTGGGAGGGGGTGATCTGCCCTCCCTGGCCAGGCTGCCCTGGTGGTGGGCTAGGGCAGCTCTAACCACGTGAACCCCCAGAACCCACTGTTCCCTGGGGCCACATCCTGCCCATCCATGCCTGCAGCCCTAGCCACACATTCGTCGTTATTTGCAAGCAGACAGTGTGGGGCCCAGACAGCCTCCTGTCCTTGGAGAGAAGAGATGGTTGTTTCAGTGGGAGGGGTAAAGGGGTTGGCAAAGCATCTGCTTTCTCTGATCTCCAAGGAGCTCTGGCTGTGGAGTTGGCTGTGACATGAAGGCCGTGTATCACCATCTCCCTCTGCACTCTAAAGCCATATCTGCTGGTACAGCCCAGGCAGGCAGGCTCCATGGGTGGGACAGGCTACAAGGCGGCCTCCCCCAAGAGAGGGCCACACTCAGGCCCACCTTGGCCAGGGACCCTATCCAGTAAGGGACAGTCCCTTTTCCCCCTAGGGAACGGGAGCCCCATGTCCTACAGGACCCTCTGACCAAGATAAACCCTCCAGGCTGCAACTTAGAGACCATGTGCCAAGGCTGATGAAGACCACACCTCTTTAAGGGGAGGGAGGTGGCACCCACATCCAAACCCCAAGCATCACAGGTCTGTGAGCTGAGGCAGCAGACTACCTGAAGGAAGGAGATAATAATGTCTTGGGTTCTCAGAGACCTTCCACAGACTCCTGGGGCCTTGGAGTCCTGCTAGAGACAGAGCTGATGAGGGGGGCTCTCCAAACCCTGGCCGGGGTTCAGTCCCCTCAGGGACAGGAGGCGAGGCCCTGGCCTCATGACCCTGGAGACAGACCGAAGAGTCCAATGAAGTTTCACCACCTCTGAGGCACTCCTGCCTGGCATGTGCCAGCTCGCTCGGGTCTCCCCTGCCCAAAGCCCACCCCCTCCCTGGCCCTGCCCGCCTCCTCCAGTCACCCTGTGCCTCCCAGCATCCGCCTGCCAGCCTTACCCTCTCTGTCCAAGTCAGACCATTTCCCGTGGGCACCATGCTGCCCTTCATGCTGCCAACTCCTGGGCTGTGGCACCAGCACCGCCTGGGCACATGCTAGGCCTTCCAAGCTGGCCCTTCTCCAGCCTCACAGACCCTGGGCTTTGGCGGGCCCTTCCAGTGGCCAAGAACATACTCAGTTCTGCCCCTCCTCCTCTGTTCCAGCTGTCCCCCAACCTAGAGCGTTCCCCCACTCCCGAATTCACAGGTTCTGGGCCTGCCAGAACAGCCCCCTGCCAGGAAACCTTCCTAGCTGCCCCACCAGCCCCTCTCCTCAGCGTGCTTTATCCAACACGGCCGGCACTGAGCCCCCAGGAGAATCTCTCTGCCTTGCCAGAACTGAGCCCTGGAGCGGGCAGAGGCAGCCGTCCCCTCTGTGCTGAGCCAAGGCCAAGTACCCGGGGCGGGGGGGCGGGGGGGTGGGGCTCAGTGAATACCAGTTAGGGGTCTGGACCAGGATTCCAGATACAGTGGGCACCGCGTCATTGACCAGCTGAGGGCCCTCGGGCTGGCCGGGCGGACAGCTGTCCTCTTTGCTCTGCCCCCGGGGAGCCGGCTGAGGGGCTGAGGACGGAGAGTGTCAGGGGCTTCAGTCCAGCCCCCTTCAGGGGTAGTTACTGCACCTCCTGGCATGGCGTCCTTTACAAAGGCCATTCCCGACAGTGTTAACAACCCCTCCCAGGCTGGCACCGACTGTGTGGCAAGAACTCCACATACATGAGCTCGTTCCATTCCACAGCAACCCAGGGAGCTAGGAACCTTCACTATCCTTGTTTTTAGGTGAGACAATAAAGCCCAGAAGAGTTAACTTACCCAGAGCCACTCAGCCAAGGAGTGGAAGGTAAGGCATCTGAGGGTAGAGCTTCCCAACTCAGGCCTTCCGCCTCCACTCCTCTAAGGGGCCATGGATAAGTCCCTTCCCTGACACGACCTGCTGTCCCCACCTGCAGAGGAGGGCTGGCACCCCAGGACCCATGCACTGTACCATGGGGGAGGGGGAGCCCTGTGACCTGATAAAACACCTGTTTCCTCCACCAGAGTCTTGTTTGTCCACAGTGGCAGGAAGCAGCCAGTCACAAGGCATGAGGGAGCGTGACTGTATGGCTTCGGGACCGCAGCTGCTCCCCCTGCCCCTCCACGCGGCTCTGTGCCCACCCTGCTCCACCCGGACCTCAGCTGTTGTGTGACTTGAAACCACTGCCCCAAGAGCTCATTCTCACAGCTCAGCTAAACCTCCCTTCATGAGGGGACAGGGGGTGGGGAGTGATCTCAAGAGGACCCAGGAGGGCATGGGCTGCCAACTGCCCATGAGAAGGGACCACCAAGACCCTGCCTCCCACTCCAACCCCACTCACATCTAAGTCTCAGGGCACCTGGGGAGGTGGGCAGAGCTGGTATGGACAGCCCTGTTTACTGCCTGTGACAGCTGGTTCGGGAAACCCTGTTCAGGCCCGGGGAGGAACACCTGGGTGCTAGTGGCCGACACAGGGCTCACCGTCAGCCCCTCCCTCTGCTCCTGAGCTGGAGGCACGGATGGGCAGTCCTAAGCTGCGGCAGTGGTGGCAGGTGGGGCAGGTCTGCAGGACAGGCGGGCCTCCTTCAGGGTGACTTCCTAGGCCTGAAAGGCATCACGGAGGCCCCCCTGAAAGTTTCCACCCTGGGGGTATGCGGGTGTGGGGGCTGCAGATTTTCCAAATACCACACAGCCCTCCAAGTCAGGAAGGAATCCAAGTCAAAATTACTTTTAAGTCTCACTGCCCAGCTCGAACCTATAAAATGAACAACAAAAGAGGGGAAACGCCATGTGGGCTGGGCTTGGGCTCTGCCAGGAACCCTCCGTGAACTGGGGCCACAGGGAAGCAAAGCCGCGATTCCTTCCTAACTCTTGAGCCCACAGTTCTCACACTTTGCTCCAGGAAAACAGTCAAACAGTGAGCATCATTCCCACTGGTAAAGAAGGCAACCCCTGAGAAAACTAGAAGCCACATGAGGGAGAAGTGAATAATAAACATGAGGGGAGACAAGCAAAGAAGCCACACGTGGGCACTGCCCGGGGTGCACCCCACACCCGGGAAGCACTGGGACGAGACACAGGAGGTTGTGCACAGGGGGACCATGTGAGAAGAGCTCGGAATGGTTCAGAGGCTAATGGCCACAAAGGTCTTTCCCCCTTTTTCCCTTACAAAATAGCTTCAGCCCCTAACATCATATGTAAAGGGCTTCTGTATGGCTAGGGAAGGAGGGGCCTCTTTCAGACAAATCTCTAGGGTGGTAGGAGAGGATTCTCAGGACAGAATGAGTGGATGTGGCTGTGGCTCCCAGCCTGGTCCCAGGATTCACACTTTTCCTCCCAAGAATCCCTGGGTGAGGAAGGCATCGAGGAGGGGCCCATATACCCAAGTCCCCACTCCAGCGTTCAGACCCCAAACTCTGTGGCCCAAAGTAGAGTTAGTACCACTGAGCCAGCACTGGTCCCAGAGGGGCCAGGACAGCAAAGGAGAAGGGATCAGTTGTGGCCAAATCCTGACCCCCAAGCCCACGCCACACTGGCACCTTCCTGGGCACGTCCCTGATACCCCTGCCTCTAGTCCTCACTCCAACTCTGGGAGGAGGGCTTACTACCCTTGTTGTGCTGAGGAGGAAACTAAGGCTCAAAGATATTTCTGACACATGGGCCACCTCTGGCCTGAGCATGGCAACTGCATCATAAACCAGTGCCAACCTCCTTGGCCTGAAATGCTGCTAGGGTGGGCAAGACAGCTGAGGCCTGGGGCGGGGTGTGATGGAGGGCCCCACTTGGATGGTCAGAGCCAAGTATCTCTGAAGAGGTAACATCTGAATAAGCCCTGGGTGAGGAATGAGAAAGTGGCAGTGAGGTGAAGAGCTGAAGTGAATGCCAAGCTGAAGGAATGAGTGTGAAGGTCTTGAGGTACAAAGAACTCAGTGTCCTGTCAGGGCACTGGGGGGCTGCTTTTTAGGGAGAGAGGAAGAGTGTGGTGCAGATGAGGAGGGGCGGTCAGCAGGGGCTGGCCACCTAGGCACTAAGGCTGTGCTGAGTGGCTCAGATTTTACTCCAAGACCAATGGGAGCCTCTACAGGGTTTAATCCGGCAAGAGATGCGATCTGACTTTTGTTCAGCTCCTTGGGGATCCTGGGTTGAGGGTGAGGGTTAGGGTGGGGACCCAGGTCTATCAGAGGGACTATAGAGGCGGCTGCCCTCCTAGGGGAGGGATGGTGATGGTTTGGGCTTGGGGGTGGCAAATTCAATAGAGAAGTAGATGATCTGGGATGTCTGAAGAGGAGCCCAGATGCCTGCCAGTCGCCGGTGTCTTTATTTGGCAGACTACTCCTTCAAGGAGCTGCTCAGCAGACCCTCTCCCGCAGCCCAGGAGGGGCCAGGTATGCCCAGGACACTGCTAGCAGGCCCTTTTGTAACAGGACTCCTCTGGCCAGGGATCTAAGTCTATTCATCTGTCTCCTCCGCTCAGCTGGGCACCCTCAGAGAGGCTGCTTCTGGTCCATCTGGTACTCAGCCTGGTGCCAAACTCATTCACCCCAACCAGGGCTAGTGACCAGCCATCACTAACCCTCCCCTGCAAGGCCTCAGTGCTTGTCTTCTGAGGGGTGTGGGGGGCTGGGTGGGTGCATCTCTGCAGAGCTCCCCAGGACAGGCTGGCCATGCGTCAGCAGCACTTCCTTCCTCTGCTCAAGGCTTGCTATTACCCTCACCTCCTGCTCCCCCAGGCTCGCTTGCACGATCCTCACTTGGACTTCAGACCTTGGAGTCAGAGAATGTGAGCCCAATGACCAGGAGCCCAAGCATGCATCCACTACTTCAAGTGGGCACCTCCACCTCAGAGGTCTCGGGGCATGCCCAGACACCAGGGTGGCACAGGGAAACAGCCCCAAGTCCCTGCAAGAGCCAAAAGGCTCAGCTCAACTATTTTTTTTTTGGAATTGAGATGTAAATTACATACCTTGAAATTGACCATTTTAAAGTACACAATTCAGTGGCTTTTAATATGCTCACAAGGTTGTGCAACCATCCCCATGATCTAATTCCAGAACATATTCATCACCCCAAAAAGAAATCCCATACCCATTGGCAGTCACTCCCTATCCTCTTCTTCCCTGAGCCCCAGCAAACATTCCCCTACTTTCTGTCTCTGGATTTGCCTATTCTGGGCATTTCATCTAAATGGTGAAAGGCCCACCAGCCTTCTGGGCCACAGACAGCAAGCGGAGCCCCTGGAAGGGGCCAGAAGAGTGACGAGGCTTCATATCCTTTCTGAGATGAGAATTTGCACCAAACTGTCAGTTCTGCACATCCTAGAGTCTGAGTTTCCCTAAGGAGTGATGCCTCACTCATCCCAGAAATCCCTCAAAGTCTGGCCCAGGACCAGGTCATTGCCCTCCCCACTACAATCCCAGAGCGGAGCAAACAAAACAAAACAAAACAAGCAGTGGCTACGGGTCTAGGTTTGTCTGCAAACCTACATGAGGCTCCTGAAAGACATTAGCTGTGAAATTAACTTTGACCTAATTTCCACTTCCAAAAAGAGTTTGCGAGGAGCCAAGTACCAAAAAGAAGAAAAATCTCCCTCTACACCCCCCTGGTAGCTCCTGACAAGATTCCAGTCTGCCTACTTTGAGGTGTCCAGCGTAGTAGCCACATGAGCGTTCCATCCAGACAAGAGCAGAGGAGGTCCCTGGCATGGGTTTTCCCTACTGTCAGGGAAGGTCAAGCGATCGGCCTTAAGCTCCCCAGCACAATTGTTGACCAGTTGATTCTCTCAGAGAGGGCAAAGAGCAAGAGGGGCCTAGTTCCAAAGCCCATGGGCAGGGCCTGGGCAGCGTGTCCTCTGTTCCCTGAAGATGGCCTCAGGAAAACACAGCATTGGGGAAAAAAGCCTCCAAAGGCAATCCTTCCTGAGGACCTCACAAGGGGCTCCTAACCCACTGTAAGAGTACCTTTCCTCATTCTAGACACAGGAACCTTGAATCACATGATAAATGGGTTCCCAAAACACAGGGTCAATTAATTTTGCCTTTTAAAAGCTCACCATATTTTAAATGTCCACATAACTCTTCTAGTAACACAAACACCTACTACTCTTCTAGCTGTTCCTTTGTAACAGGTTTACTTAAAGGAGGGCCCCCCATATTCACGTACATCTTCCTCACCCAGTGTCTCCCCAGTGCGGGCCCTCCTGTGCCTCTGTTCTTGTCTCCGGCCCTATGGAGCAGCCAATGCCAGGGCACAGAAAGTCAGCTCCAGAGCCTGCCCTCTTCCTGTGAGCCCAGAAGCCAGGCTGTGGGAGGCAACGGCAGGCTGGGGAGGAGGACAAAAGGATTCGCCCCTATAAGAGACAGTGTGACACACAGAAACGCATCTGCTGCAGCTTGAGAAGGATCTCAAAGTTTAAAAGATAGCTGATCCAGGCAAGGGGAGTGCTGGTGTGCCTGTTTCACCCCCGCTCCCCTCTGAGTCCTGACTGCTGGAGGCAGCCGGCCATCTGCGACACTCTGACCAGTATAAGCTAAAGGACACCAAATGGTTCCATCACCACACCCTTGTGGAGAACAAGGCACTCCCACTCTGGGCGCTCCCCTACCACTTGCCCAGACTGTGAAAGGAACTCAGAAACACCGCCTTTTCCCTGCACCTCTGTGGCATCATAAGATGCTGGAGGGAACCTGCCTGCGAGGTCTGTTTTGAGCCTTTTGTTTAGTTTTGGTTATCAGCAACCCCAGCCTCCCGTCAGCAACTCAGCTACCGGTGTTTAGGCAGCGGTGGGTTATGTCCCACCACCTGGCCCCAAGTCTAAGAGTTTATACCTTGTAGGGAGCCCCCAAAGCATTTTTGTTAATAGCAGGCTCATGGAAGGTAGAGGTCCCTGGGGAGAGCTGCTGTGTCAGGTGGCAAGGTCGGAAGGCAAGCAAGCCCCTTCCCCCACAGACTTGGAAGGAAGCAAATACCTCACAGACAGGAGCCAGAAAGCGACAGACCACTCAACCAACCAACGTGTTCCTTTACAGATGAAGGAACGGGGGTCCAAAGGGCAAGGAGCTTATTTCCAGTCAGCTGTCTACCAGGTTTTCCATCTTGGGTTTCTGGAGAGAAGCCCCAGTCTACTTTCTCACGCCCCACCAGCTTCAGCATGAAACTGCTTTCAGAACCTACCCTCCTCGCTCTTGATCGGAAAGAGCCTGGCAGTCACTCTCCACCCTCTGGGTGACGGGTGACCCCCCACCACTAGCATATGAGTTTCCCCCTGCTGGCCTGACCTGCACGAGGGTCTATGTTTGCACCCAACACCCACCCACCACAGACCCCAGGGCCCTTTCAATGTACTCTCGAAGCTCTAATCTCACCCCTGACTTGGGCTAGCTGAGCAGTCTGGAACACTAATCTGAGTTTATCGTTAAGCACAGCTTTACTGCTGCCCCGAAGCACTCAGAAAAGGCTCTTCACACTTTAGGTCATCTGCACCAATGGGCAGAAAAGCACGGTTTGTAATGATCTTGCAGTCTTCTCAAAGCACTGAGTACTTAGTTCAATTTGCAAATTGATTAAACAGGCCCCTAACTGACAGTACTGATTTGAAACACCTTCGCAAGCCCTTCCTGGTGCATTTGAGACCAAGCCAGCTTCTTAAAAACCTAATTTCCCCACATTGTGGTTGGGTTCTTTCTCTGGGAAGGCCACATTCATGCCAACAAGGACAGAACGAGTAGGAGATGTTTCTCCTGTACAACCAGAAGACCTGAAGCAGCCCAGCTTTTCTACCCATTCCCCCCACCTTGGGACTTAGTGGGAGAAGGCTAACAGCAAAACTCAAAACTCCATCCATGCGACTTACACCACCCTGAGGAGGGGTGGGTGGTCTCAGCTTAAAAGTTCTTCAAGAAGATGCCACCCCAGCATCACCAAGCTCCAAGACAGAGCCAGCACCTGCTAGTGACCAAGCTGGGAAGACAAAAGCCAACCGCTGGGGGTAAGTGGGGGTGCTTGCGGCTGTCCTCTTTCCTTCAGGAACGATCTCTTTCTGGTTCAGATCCCACTGGGTGTGTATGGGGAAAAGGACGAGAACAGCGTTCTCCTGTATCTATTTTGTTCTAGGTAAAAGTCACTTCTTGCCCATGCCTCACATACCTGATGAAGGAGGTAGCAGGCACAAAGCGGGATGGGCTGCTGGGGCCACTTACCAGCGGGGGCTGCGGCTGGGGGTGCTGCCCTGCTCCCGAGGGGGGCGGGTAGTGCATGAGCAGATTGAAGGCGGAGTAGACGGTGTCTTTGTACATGCCGCTGGTGCACTCCGGGGCCTTCAGGCCTGGAAAAACCACAGCTGGTCAGAAGCGCCAGCCCGGGGCGGCTGGGGCTGAAGGCTGTCTGCTCGATGGAGAGAAGATCAGAATTGCCAGGGGGTCCCCTTCAAGTTCCTGACTTGAAGGGCTGGGGCGGGGGGGTCCCCGCAGTGCCAAGGTTTGACAAAGGACCCCGAGTTCGGGCCTCCCTTCCTCGACCCCAACTCTGCCCTCCGGCCAAGGAACCTTGGCCAGCGCTTCCTCCTCAAGACGGGGAATTAGTCAAGTCACCTGGACAGGAGGGGAGGCGGAGATGGCGGGGGTCTGTTTACTCCTATAAAGGTCAGGGCACCGGAAGTGACTCGAGCCTGGCGGCGCCCGGGAAACCCGCCCCCCACTCCCCCACCCCCTCGGTTTTACCGCCTCCTCGAGCTGCCGTGGGGGGCGGGGGGAGGCACCCCCTCGGCTCCCTCCCGTACTCGGCGGCCCGGCTATCCCACCGAGGCCGGGCCTTAGCGGGAAGAGGGGAGCTGGGCCGGGCAGAAACTCACCGTCTTCCAGAGACTCTGGAAGTTTGTCGGGGAAAAGTCTCTGCGAAGTGTGTTCCCGCCCGAGAGCCTGCGGGGAGATCCAAAGGGGCCTTGAGAGGGCTGGGAAAGCTCGGGGCTCGGGGCCCGGGGCCCGGGAGGGGTCTGAGGGATGGGGACCCCTGAGAGCCGCGGGAGGGAGGGGCGGGGCAGCGCGAGCCGAGCGCCAGGGGCGATGGAGCGACGCGGCTTCTTAGGAGCAACGGGGCGCGGGCCAGCGCTCACCTCCGCCCCGACCTCGGCCTCGCCACGGGCACCGGCGCCCGCCCCCGGGACCCCCGCGTCGCCGGCCGCGCCCTCGGACTCATTGACGAGCGACGACTTGAGCTCAGCCAGGTCGCGCTCGGGGCCCGCGGCGCTGTCGCGGCTCTTGTCGTCCTGCTCCTCGCCCTCGTCCTGGAAGGCCAGCAGCTCATCCGGCGCGCCGAGGTCGTCGCCGCCGCCCGCGCCACCCCCGCCCGAGTCCAGCTGCGGCATGGTGCGCTCAGCCTGCGGGGGCGCGGGGCTCGGGGGTGCGGGGCGCGGAGCCGGCCCGGGAGGCGGCGAGCCCGGAGACCGGACCTCCGAGCCCGGATCGCAGCGGGCGGAGCGCGGGCTGACTCCGCCTGGGCGGGCTGCGGGCACGGGGCGCGGGACGCGGGGCGCGGGCGCGGGGTTGAGAGGCTCCGGGAGCTGGCGGGTCAGAACATCAAAGGCGCCGCCGGCGGAGTGCCGGGGGCGGGGCGGGGACGCCGGGGGGCGGGCCCGGTCGGGGGCGGGGCCAAAGTGCCCCCGCCCCTCCTCTCCTGGGAGAGGCCAGGACGCGCCCAGTGGGCATAGTCTTAAAGGGCTAGCTCTCCCATGAGTAAATCGAATGGTGCGTCGGAGGAGCCTGAAAAGCATCACCCTTCTCCTGAAATGCGGGGAATCTAAAGGGGGTTCTTAACCCCGATTCCTCACCTACAACCAGGGATTCCCTTCCTGCGCCCAGGTTTCTTCCTCAGCTGTGTAGTGCTCTGGTCCCCTAGGCCTTTGGGGTTTGGGAATGCCTTGGATAAGGGAGCCAAGTTGTAAACAGTGTCTGTACCTGGGCTCAGTCTAGTGTGTCCTGGGCTTGGAACTGGGGTCTTCCTTGAGCTTAGGGGCTGCTCGAGGCTATGCTCGAACACCGGGCCAGCAGAGTTAGGACTCCTCAAAACTCCATTCTCTGGGTGCATCTTCCAGCCCTCTGCCAATCTGGGACCTCCTTCCAGGTTGCCCTCACACAGCGCCAGTGCAGGCAGTATACTCTCACACATTTATTGAGTGCCTCTCATATGAGGGACTCATACATCGCATAACTGTGACGGGCCTCTCAGCCACGTGGCGGCTCAGAGGCACGAACGCAGCCAAGAGGGCAAGAAAGAAGTATCCCTCCAGGGCCCATGCCAATCCTCCAGACCCGACCCACCCCCCACCCCCAACAACTCGTCCAACTGAGTTCCATGCCCGGAACCTGTGGCCCGGCCCGGGAGGCGAGGCTTTGGGCAGCTCCGTGGGCTGCCGGATTGTGATGAGGGGTTGGAGGTCCCAAGCAACTTAACCGGGAAGTCTCATTCGCGGAGAGTCCATTGACTCCGAGACTGGCGCAGGCCGGCCCTCAAAAGATCTAGGCTTCAGGGTCTATACGCAGAGGAGCGCCGGAACGTGAGCCAACTTCCATCTGAACTACCAG
Source organism: Bubalus kerabau (assembly GCF_029407905.1). NCBI lineage: Eukaryota > Metazoa > Chordata > Mammalia > Artiodactyla > Bovidae > Bubalus > Bubalus kerabau. The sequence continues at coordinate 214,610,581 of NC_073624.1, read as the reverse complement.
GCCCCTTGGGTCATGTCCATGCGGGCCTCCTCAGCACACTTGACTTCAGCTCAGCCACTGTATCTAGGCAAGATACAGGCCCTTTAGAATCGCGGTGCAGTAAACCGCAGACCCGGCAGGTTTCCGTGCTGGATTCAGTGTTGACCTTACCACGTTTCCCGAAAACAACCGGTGCAGAGGGTATTTGGGAGGAGAGAGCGTCTTAGACGCTTGTCCGGTTCAGAGTCCCACAGGACTCCTGCAGCGGCGCAAAGCGGGCTGGCCGGAAGAGGGCCGAGCCGCCCCTGCGTGTCCAGGCCCAGCCGGGCTGGCTGCGGATCAAAGAGCCGCCCTTCTCTGCGTTCAGATCCTATCTGCACCCGCCCAGCGGGGCGCCTCGGCCCCTCACTTCGGGGCTAGAGTGCCCATTTTTCCTCCCTTCCTGTTGCTGCGGGTGGGGTGGGGGGGCTTTTGGGCAATAGTACTCAGTTTGGTGATGGAGATGTGGGAAGACCCTGCCCATTAGGTTTCCCCAGACTCCTATTTTGGGTGTGAGCTGTCTGCTCAATCTCACTCATCCCCTCTAGAGAGAGAGAGAGAGAGAGAGAGAGAGAGAGAGAGAGAGAGAGAGAGAGAGAGAGTGTGTGTGTGTGTGTGTGTGTGTGAGCTCACTCATCCCCTCTAGAGTGTGTGTTGGGGGCGGGGGTTGCTTCAGCCTGACTCAGCCCAGTTGGGAGGGGAGAAGGTACTGGAGGAGGGGCTCGCAGCTTCCCCCACCTCCCTTGCCCCTGAGGTCGCTGGGTCTGGCCTTTGACTGAGCTTCCTCTGGGAAGCTGAATGGGAGTATAAATCTGCCCAACCCAAAAGCTTTGGAGGTCCTCCTCCGTTTTCGGGTGGCCCCAGCTTTGGCAGGAGCCTCCTCTGGCACAAAGGTCTGCAAACCCATGCGGTCTCACTGGACATAGACCAGTGGGGATTGAAGATTTCTCCATGGAGAAAGGAGAGAAGTCAGGGCAACAGTGAAGTGGCTGGTTTGTTTTTCATAAGGGTAAATTTTTTTTCAGCTTAAAGTTTTAGCCTTTAGTCAGAGCTTATGAGCTCTCTATTCTATTGGTGTGAAAACAGCCTCTTTTTACTAAAATGATGGTAAGAATTGATTTTTAAAATATTTTTATTTATCAAAAGAAAAACTTGGCCACTTTCTATTCCCTGTCCCACCCCAAATTTCTTTGGACATTTTACGGGGCTGTGAAATCCCACCATCTGGTAACTGCTGTGCTGTGGGGTTATGGCCCCAACCTCTTGCTCTGTTGGGTGGAACAAGGGAGCGGGTAGGTGAGTAGGGAGAAAAAGGTGTGAGATAGGGTAAGGTAGGGAGAGAGAGATTGAGGCTCAGACTTCCACAGCCACACTGGAATCAGCCTGAAGGTGTACTGAGGGAGCATCTAGCCTGTACCTAACCCTGGACTCAGGCTGTGGAGAAGGGAGGGGCCAAGGAGGGGACCTGCCCTCCAGGAGGCATTGACCGCTAGAGAAGCTGAAAAATTACTAGAGCCGAGTTTGTTACTTCATTAATCTATTCAGATGATGGGCAGAAGGAGCTCAGATATGGGGAGATCAATGTGGCTGGACTGGTCAGGCTGGCTTCCTGAAGGAGATGGACATACTTCATCTGGGCCTGGAAAGCTCTGTAAGGCTTAGGGAAGGAGAGAGGAAAAGATATTCGGGCTTGTCCCCATAAGACAGACCACCTGTGCAGCAGCCCCTTGTCTGGTCAGCACTGATTCCAGCAGCAGCATCCACACAGAGATGTCATAGTACTGACTGATTACTATGTGCCAGGCATCAGGTCAAGGGCTCCACACACATTATCTATTTTAATCGCCATACCAATTCTATAACATAGGGACAGTTATCCCCATTTATGGATGAGGAAACTAAGCCTCAGAGAGTTTAAGTAAGTTATCCCAGGTCTCACAGCTTAGAAGTAAGAGTATTAGTATTCTGAACCCTGGCAGTCTAACTTCTGAGCTCCCCTAACTACCGCATTCTAGTGTTTCATTATGACTTCTAAAATTCCAGAGGGTCCTTATCTGCTTTGTGATCTTTGAAGACAAATGGGGATGAATGAGGTGTCACTGGGGACTTCCCCAGTGGCTAAGACTCCACGCTCCCAATGTGGGGGCCTGGGTTCAATTCCTGATTAGGGAACTAGATCCCACATGCTACAAGTAAGGGTTTGCATGCCTCAGCTAAAGATTGAAGATTTTATGCTACAACTGACTTGGCCCAGCCAAATAAATTTTTTTTTTTTAAAAGAAAGAACTGTCATTAATAGAATCTCAACTTTCTGGGTGGCTCACGTTGCATACAGGGGCCACCCGGAGGACTGGGGACACTTCCTGACTGGTCTGTATAAAGTAGTTCAAGCCATTTGCTGGCTGAGAGGGCCCAACCAGTCTCGTCTCCCTTGAGTCAGATGGACCTTTGCCTGTACCATCTCTCCCATGATGTGCCATCTCTCATCCCACTCTAGACACCTGCTCTGGGCACTGATTCAGATCCCAAACAGAGATGGTAGGCTCTGGGGTGTTTCTAAGGGGTGGTGAGTAGAACCTGTGGCTGCTCCCCTGAAGGTAACCAGGGAGTTTGGGGACCAAGGTCAGCTGCAGGGAGGCCCCAGAATCCTCTGGGTTCCTGCAGCCCAGGATTTTAACGAGGCTTCATCTTCACGCTAATGAACATGGTGGACTGTGCTGTCATCAGAATCTGAATGCAGGACAAAGTCAGAGCTCTTACGAGTTGAGGGATGGACCAAAAGAGCTCTGGGTTTGAATTTAGACAGACCTGGTTTCTATCCCTGCCCTGTCATTTGTTAGCTGGGGGACCCCAGACAAATCACTGACCCTCTCTGAGCCTCAGCTTCCTCATGGGTAAAATGGGTATCACCCTGAGCCTGCCTTGCTCTGTGGGATCGAGGTTGAGATGACTCATGTTTCCTAGGAAAAAGCTTAGCATGACACCCAGCACATTCCAAGCGCTCTAATAAATGGCTGCTCTTGAGCTAGATATTTTTCGGAAGTTGTTAGGCTAATTGGCTCTTCATGTAACGTCATGTAAATCATCTAAATGTTCTCATAGCCCAAGCCCACTTAATCACAACTATAAGGCTGAAAATATACATTTCCTTTCCTTTTCTTTCAAGTTCCTTTAACATGAAAGGATCACATGAACTCTCTGACCTTTTCTAACAGGGAGACCCTTGAGATGTGGCGTTTCCAGAAAAAAGCTCAAAGGAGCCCCAGATGGATTTGGTAAATTACAATGAGGAGAGGTTCAGAGTGGGTTTCTTCCTGCCCGCCAGCCGCCTGGCATCCTGTTAGGGCTTGCTGAATACTGCCTGGAGGCTGGGCTGCTGGCTCTAGGCAGGAACCCTTCCCGTGGAGCTTTCTTTCTCAGGGCAAAGCCTGGTCACACATCCTAGAGGCAGACTGTGGTTTGTTACTAGAAACACAGTTTGCTCTCTGAAAACTCTGTGTAGTTTCACTGCATGTCTGTGCATGTGTGTCTGTGTGTATACATGTGGGAGGTTGTGGCCTGCAGAATGGTAAAGATACACGGTTGCTGGAGGCAACAGCTCTGGCAGCTGCCTTTAAAATAAAGCAAGAGGGGACTTCCCTGGCGATCCAGCGGCTAAGACTCCTCGCTCCCAATGCAGGGGCTCTGGGTTCAATTTCCTGGTCAAGGAACTAGATCTGGCCTGCCACAACTAAAAGATGCTGTGTGCCGCGACTAAGACCCTGTACAGCCAAATAAAAAAATAAAAATAAGTAAATGTTTAGAAAATAATTATAAAATGAAGCAAGAGGGTTTGCTTTATAATCTTCTGTGTGTTCTCCCCTAAACTGCTCCCCCCATGAATGGAATAACAAAGAATTACTTAAAAAAATATTTTATTTATTTGGCTGTGCGGGGTCTTAGTTCTAGCATGTGGGATCTAGTTCCCTGAATAGAGATCAAACCCAAGACTCCTGCACTGGGAGCTCAGAGTCTTAGCCACTGGACCACCGGGCCAAGAATTACTTTTAAAGTAGAAATTTAATAATGAAGCTCCATGTTAACTTTCCCTGATGATAACCCAAGGAAGTTTGACCAAATTAGCTTGAGGGGCTGTGGTGGTGAGAGTATAAAGAGAGCTGCCCCACAAGTTCCAAGGGCTCCTAGGACAATTTCCCAGGACTAATTTACCATATATGGGCCAGCTATTGTTCTCAGTCAATGCGGCTGGAATCCACTCACCCACCCACCTGCAGGAATAAATAGGCCTGGGTTTCCACTTGAAGGGGTCTGCAGTCACAGGCACTAGGGTGTCAGCAGCAAAGGCAAGCTGGGAGTGGCTGCTGTGTGCCAAGCACAGTGTGCCAAGCACCCTGTGTGCCACCAGGATGCACTGATCTCCGAAGAGCTCAGTGGCACGTGGCTGGGTCCCAAACCCTGCTCCACCACTGGACTGCTGGGTGAACTGCCTTCTCCAGGCCCAGGACTCCTTTTCTAGTTTCAGGGATGCAGTGAGGAGCCTCTGGCAATGAGTCCAGAGGTGAGAGACAAGAGGCACCAGAAATGCCACAGGAAGTGGGCCCAGGGTCCATGGAAGACGCACCTTCAGCTTCACAGAGGAGTGTGTCCACATTCGCTTCTGTCTGGGGTGTGGGAACAACCCTGGACATACTGACATATGAATGTGTTACTAGAGCAGTACCATTCGATGTCTCTTTTTGAGACAGGGATGTCAAGGCTTTGCTGCTTATCGCTAGGGTCTGACACAGAGCCGGCCAACTGCAATGCTCAGAAATTTGTAGATGGATGACTTACTTGCTGGATGGATGTGTGACTAGATGGATAGATGGATGGGTGAATCATTCACAGTGGTGATCACTTAGAATTCAGGGAGAAAGTAGCAAGCCCAATACCTGCTTTCAAGGAACTTGTCATCTTGTGGGGGACATCAGGGCACTAGAGTTCCCAGGAGTCAGGCGTTTGGAAACATGACTGTTATATGCATGGTATGGTAGACGGTAAGGGCTTCCTGGAGGAAGAAGGTCAGTCCAGGAGGCAAGTAGAATTTAGGAGGTGGGGCAGTAGCCCACACTCTGGGTTGTGATGAAGTTCGACCCCATAGGGTCTCTGGGGCCTAGGTGAGCCAGGATCTTGGGGGAGAGTTTGGTTATCTGTTGAGCCTTGCTCAGCATGGTACATCTTCGTAGCCTAGTTCCTACAGTCCGCTCTAGAGTCTCCTCATCCCTCCCCTCTACCAACTGGGACAATTTCTCCCAAGAACCCCCTCTCCAGACACTGGCTTTCCCTGTTTGCCCACATCCTAGGACAGACTACCTCCTGGGTGCACAATCCACCATCTTGTACTGGGCCTCAAGGCTTTCCTGGCTCCGTGCCCCGTGTGGAATACCCCCTCTTTTCCAGCAGCTAGAGGTAGGGGTGGAGAAACAGGATGTGGAAGGCAGGGAGGATTAAAGCGGATCTTTATCAGATCTTGGAGTCACTGCCAGTCCCAATGTACATGGCCAGTAAAGATTCTGAGAAGTCCTGCACCAGAGAACTCCTGTCTAGCCCCCTTTGGTTAAGTGCCTTCCAAGTTTATTTGACCATAAAACTATTTTTCCACATATGTATGGTTTTCCAAAGAACATGGCTCGCCTGAAAGTCTTTTGGGGAATGCTCTTATCTCCGGTTTTAGGAGGCAGGGATGGGCACTCCTTATCCAACACACATTCCAATTTTGTCCCTGATGTGGAGGAAATTAGCAACACTTGCACTTCAAATTGGTCTTCACAGCTTTAACCAGACTTCACTCAAGCCCTACTGGGTTCTTGGCTTCTTGGGATCATAGAACTTTCATCTGTGTCCTTGCTGAGCACTAACGTGGACCAAGCATACTGTGGCATCTAATAAATGCCTGCTGACCATAGGATGGGGCTGTTGTGTAAAAGTCCAACCCAACTCGGTTGCTCAAACTCCCGTGGCTGTTTCCATTGGTTTGTTAGCCTCTGAGAGGCTGTGCTTTTACACGGTTCATCTCTGGTCTCTCTCTCATCCAGGAAGCCTTCTTGGCTACGTGGCTCCACAGGGATCTCTCTCCTGTCCAAAAGCAAGATTCTCATTGCTTTTAGAATTGGAGCCCCTCAACTGCTCCTGAGCTGTTCGGTCTCTGTTCCCTGTGAATGAGTCCTCCTGATCTTTGACTACAGCCTGTGTTGTCTGGTGGTCAAGAGCAGGGCTTGGAGCTCTCAGCCTGTGTGTGAACTAGGGCTTCTCCACCTATGCACAGTGGGAGGGCCTTGGGCGAGTCACCTCCTTCTAGGAGCCTTTGGTTCCTCATCTGTTAAGAGGGAGCTTTAATAGTATAGTCTAGGACTTCCCTGGTGGTCCAGTGGCTAAGACTCTGTGCTTCCAGTACAGGGGGCCGGGGTTTCGATTCCTGGTCGGGCGGGGACCTGGATCCCACCTGTTGCAAGTAAGAGTTTGCAAGCTGCAACTAAGACCCTGTGCAGCTAAATAAATACATAAAAATTTAAAAATATTTAAAATAATAATATTGTCTCAAGAGCTGGGAAGATGAGTTCTTGCTTGTAAAGGCCTTGGCACAGTGTCAAGTGTGGAGTAGGTTCTTGCTAAGTGGCGACCAGTTTCAATTATTATTGTTGCTCCTAGCCAGCAGGGCTGCACTCAGGCCCAGCTCTTTGAAGTGCTTCACAGAGACTATCCTGGCCAGCCTGCAGTCCTGCTAGTCATGGGTGGGGAGTGGGGACCAGAGTGGGGAAGGCACCAGGAACCCTAACTTCTGAGACCAGGCCAAGGCCACCGAGTGTTCAGCCTGAGTGGGAACTCCTCATGCCAAGAGATGGCCATTTCCAGATGTCTGCAGGCCAGAGGGAGCCAGCTGGCCTGTGGGGCCCGAGGGCAGAGACTGGACTAATGGGAGGAAATTACACGGAGAGATTTCATCTTGGCTTGAGGAAGCACGTCTACCAGGCAGAGCTGGCCAACCATGGCCTGCCCAGGCGACCAACAAGAGGCAGCGAGCTCCCTGTCACCAGAGGTGTGTGAGCAGAGGCTGGGGGCTTCCAAGGGAGGGGAGCCACTGAGCAGGTTTCTACCCATGAGGCCCCTCCAAAGCTGTGGACAGTCTCTTGTACTTCCTGAGTGGGTCTGTCCTTTGCTGGCTCATCTGAGTCCACAGCAGGTGTCTAAGAGTGAGGGCAAAAGCGTGGATACCTCTGACTCTAACCTGGGCCTGGAGGCTGGAGAGGAAAGGGTACTGTTCTAAAAGGCTGATCTCAAGGGGGTTAATAACCACAATGTCACCTTCCAGAGGTAGCGACTCAGTGTAGCTGCTGACATAATGGATCCTGTTCTGTGCCTAGGCACCCACCTTAGGCCTGCTAGGGTCACGGGGGACAGAGATTGGTGGTGGGAGGGGGCTTATTCTTAAATCAGCTTCCCCCAGCTTGCTTCAACTTCTAAAACTAGGGGCTAAGGAGAAAGATGGGAAAGAGCAGGAGAGCAGAGAGCCTGCGTTTCAATATCAGTTCTGCCACTTAGTAGCTGTATGACTTTGGACCAGTCACTTAACCGCTCTGTGCTTCAGTTTTCTCTGTAAGACAAAAAGACAATAACACTTACTTCACTGGGTTCTTGTGATGATTAAGTGAGTGTTTATTTGTGGTCCATAGTAAGTACCATGCAAATATTTGTTAAATAGATAAAAATTAATCGATAAACTCATCTATGCCTAGCCTAGTACCATGCAAGTTTTTTTTTTTTTTTAAGGTATCAGTGACTTCTTATTTTCTTTACTTGGCCACACCTTGCACCATGCAGGATCTTAGTTCCCCAACCAGGGATTGAACCTATGCCCCCTGCACTTGTGGAGTCTTGACCACTGGACCGCCAGGGAAGTCCCCAGGGGTATTTATATCGTTCACTTTGTTTAGTCTCCACAACAACCTAACGAGGTTGAAACTACTATTAGTAGTACTATTAGTAGAAAGTGAATCTGAGAAAGTCAAGTTCCTTGCTCAAGGTCTCACTGCTGGTGGGAGGCACAGTGAAGGTTTAAATTTAGGAGGGTCTGACTCTCAGTCTGGAGAAGGCAATGGCAACCCACTCCAGTACTCTTGCCTGGAGAACCTCATGGACAGAGGAGCCTGGTGGGCTGCAGTCTATGAGTTGCGGAGAGTCGGACACAACTGAGCGACTTCATTTTTCACTTTCATGCATTGGGGAAGGAAATGGCAACCCAGTCCAGGGTTCTTGCCTGGAGAATCCCAGGGATGGGGGAGCCTGGTGGGCTGCTATCTATGGGGTCGCACAGAGTTGGACACGACTGAAGCGACTTAGCAGCAGCAGCAGACTCTCAGTCCCCCACAGGTCTGCAGCCCCTCTAGGGAGGTAGAGTGCCAACGAGAACAGGGTAACAACAAATGAGTTGGCAGGAAGGGGTCAGAGGTGTCCCCCCACCCCCATCCACCTTGCTTAGGCAGGAAGCCCCCTCTCGTGGCTGCTGCCTGGGAGAGATTTATCTGACTAATTTGTGGAAACATTGCTGGGTGACTTTGATGACAAATTACAGCCTTGCTTCCTTCAGCTGAGTAATCTCCATGGTGGGTGGAGGGGATGGTCTTGGAAGTAGCTGGAGTTTTGGGCTGGCAGTGTTTGCCTTGGGGGTAACAATGCCAAGGGAGCAGTGCCACACCAGACAAGCTCCAGGGACAAGGGACAGGAGCTGGGCAAGAACACAGCCTCTCTGGGTGGTGCAGGGCTATGGGCCTAAGGTGTCCTGCTCACTCCCACTTTCTCTTGTCCCAGCTGGACTCCTCTCTCTTGCTCATGACTGTGTGCCCTGGACTGAGCCAGGGCCTAGCAGAGAGCCGAAGTCCAATAAATACATGTTGGATTCCAGAATATCTCCAGACATGGTACTTCACTGTTTACAAAACTCTTTCCCCTCTATTATCTCATCTGATCCTTACAACAACCCTGAAAGGTAGCTCTTTTAACCCCATTTTACAGATGAGGAAACTGTGGCTCAGAGAGAGGAAGTGACTCGCCCAAGGTCACACAGCTCAAACCCCGTCCCTGAGGCTCTTAAATTAACTGTAGCTCCGTAGCCCACAGAGATGTCTCCCCTGTGCTTGTGTGAGAACGGTGGGAGGGCAGAGGAAACCCCTCGTGGATGGAGGCCCCCCATGGCCTCCTTCGGCACAGAAGTACTCCTCAGAAATGGTCAGGGAAGCTGTTCTAATTTGTCTACTGGGGCACGGAGCCCCTCTGGGGCTTCAGACTGGGGAGTGGGGGCTTTAGCATGCCAAGTTCTTTCCCAGCCTCTCATGGATGTCAGATGGACAGGTCCAGGCCCTCAGAAGCTGAGGGAGTTTTGTCCTAGCCCCCGGCCCAGAGGCCAGCCTCCATGCTGCAGCGGTGAAAGTACATCGCTTCACCTCTGGGTCACGGGTGGGCCTCTGCTGACAACTGTGGTTTTCTTTGTCAGCTCTGCCGTTTTTACTTTTTGTTCACTGCTCTATTATTACTGATATTTTAAAGGGTTTCCCCTTCTGGTCAAGCTTTGTCTTTTGTTTTTATAATTTGGGAGCTACTCTCCTCTTTTCTTTCTCCTCTCAGCCCGGTTTTGGAAGATGCTGAAGCAGGAGGTGGGTGGGAGGCAGTTTAAAAGCATCATCCTCCTGCATCCTTCCTCTCCATGTCCCAGCCCCCAGCAGGCCTGAGGAGCCTCCCTGGTGGACCCAGCTTTGAGGGCAGCACTCAGGGTAGAAAGCACCCCTTTGAACTAGGAATTATTTTTCTTATTCTAAGTGGGGCTTTGGTTCTTCGAGCCCTGCACATACAAAGCCCCCTTGGTGCCATGAACCCACCCCTTCTCCTTCCTTCCAACATTCTCCCCCCACTCAAGGCTGTCCCCACTGCTAGGGGAAGCTTCTAGCACAGATAAGACCATGGACCATAAACAAGTCACCTTAGTTCTTAGCGTCTGTAGTGCCTGGGAAAATAGCCCATGGCAGATTCTGATGAGATGGGGGTTGGGAAAAAGCTTTTGTGGGGCCTCTCTGCACATCCTGATTCATTGTGGGACTAGATCTAGGCCAAAATCTTCCCTTCTGAAATTTGCAGCCCTCTTCCTGGGGCGGGGGTTTCTGCAGCTGCCACACTTGGGCCACAGCCACTGGCCCATTGCAGTGGATTCAGGGCCTTAGGCAAGGGCTGCGATGGCCCTTTCGTCCTGACTGTGGGGCTACTGCTTGGCAGTTGGTATTTGGGAGGGCACGACTGCAGAGCTCTCAGAGATTAACTTGAATTCCTTCCTCCTCCACCTTGGAGCCAGAGAAATGTTCCTGGCTTCCTGGTCAGCCCTGTACCCAGAATCCCCAACTGAAGGGACAGAGATGAAGGCTTTTTGCCTCAGCTCTTCCCCCTCCAAAATACTACGGTTAAGACCTGGCTGATTCTCGAACGACTTGCTTTTGTGACTGAGCTCTAACTTTTCATTTTATGTTCGAAGGTGAGATTCACATCTGCAGGGGGAAAGTACTTCACAACCTTTTGGTTGCTGAGTCCTGTACCTGGGACAGACCCACAGCACACCAGGGTGGTAAATGCTGGCCTGGCCTTTCCTTTACACCCACAGAAATTCCCAAAGGTGCCTGGGGCACCAGCTCATAGGCTGGTTGGGGAGCTGAGCCATGACGATTGCATAGGGAGGACAAGACCTGTCTTGCTGACTGCTGGTGCCAGAGCCCCCAGAGAATGGGGGCTTGCTGGTGGGAAGTTAGAGGGTTCCACTACATGGACAAGAGCCTGGTGTAGCTCCAGGCCCCCAGATGGCAGGATCTAGCTGTGCTGGCCTCAGAGGGAAGAGAGCAGTGAGGACCAGAGCAGTCAGGGAGGGTCCCTCATGGAGGGGCCAGAGCTGCACTAGAGGGCGAGTGAGATGGGATGCAGGAAGGCCAGCCCTAAGCACCAAGGAAAGCCAGCTGGTTAGAGCTCAGAGACACCCAGGAGATGGCCAGGGCCCCCAGTTGTGCAGACAGGGGAAAGTGAGGCCCAGAGAGGAGGTCTCACAGGCCATTGGAACTCCTTTGTTTATTCCATTGCCCAGAGAATTCAGGAGCCCCTTACCCCAAGTTCAGGACATTGTGAAACATGCAGCAAAGTAAAATTCAAAGTACCCCTTTAGGACACTGAGCATGAACTGCTTTTGCAATAAAAAATAAACCACTGAATGTTGTTTTTTTTTTAATGCAGGTGGAAATAAACACTTTGGGGATCGGGTAGGGCTTGGAAGCTTGCAGCATTATACTTAGTTCACACCCTCACTGCCCTGGCCCAGGGTGACCAGCCTGGGTTCTTCCGCAGCCTCCTCCCTACTCATCTTGGGAAGGCCTGAACTTGCCGGGGAGCAGTCGGGTCTGCGTACAGCGACCCCTGGTGGCTGTCTCTGGAAGAGGCTCTGTGTGAAGGACAGTTCAGTTCAGTTCAGTTCTGTGGCTCGATTGGGTCTGACTCTTTGCGATCCGATGGACTGCAGCACGCCAGGCCTCCCTGTCCATCACCAACTCCCGGAGTCTACCCAAACTCATGTCCATTGAGTCAGTGATGCCATCTAACCATCTCATCCTCTGTCGTCCCCTTCTCCCACCCTCAATCTTTCCCAGAATCAGGGTCTTTTCAAATGAGTCAGTTCTTTACATCAGGTGGCCAAAGTATTGGACAGGGGTGGGAATTAAAGAAGTTGGTCCCTGCCTCCCTCCTCAGCTGCTCACACTGAATACGAGGGGACAGGTGCTCGATCTTACTGGCAGAATTCACTTCCCTCAGTTATCCAGGAGCTGTGACGGGGTTCTCACCTAGGCTCTGGAGCAGGTCTGGCAGCCAGATGTGCAGATTCAACTGAGCCCAGAAGGGGAGTCTTCTGGAACACAACTGCTCCCATGGAACCCAACAGGCCTGGCCGGCTGCAGGAGAGCCTGGAAGCCTCCTGTTGCTCCCGAGCCTCAGTCTGAGCCTCACCTTCAGTGTTGCTGATAGACCTGTGGTGCACAGCTGGTGACCAGCCGCCCACGGTGAGGGCTGTCCTGAGAGGCCCGGCTCCGCCCTGCTCAGCTGCTCAGGCTGGCAGGACAATAACCACAATAAAGCAGTAGCAATGTCCCTTGGCCTTCACTGAGTGCCTCCTGTGGGCCAGCGCAGCCAAAGCCTCACAACAGCTCCATGAGGCAGGTAGGGTTTTTCTTTTACCTTAAAGGTAGAGATGAATTCACATATGTCCCATCACCCCAGTTTCACAGTTGTCAAGAGTTACCACCAGTGTTTCCCTTTTCCTTCCTCCCTTCATTCCTCCTTTCTCTCCTCCTTTCCTTCCTTTTCTTTCTTTCTGTCTTTTAAATATTTTGAAGCAAATCCCATATATCATGTCATCTCACTCCAGCATGCGTTAGTATGTATTTCTAAAAACATGGACATGTAAAATAATTAATTAATTAATTTGGCTGCACCAGGTCTTAGTTGCTGTGTGTGGGATCTAGTTCCCTGACCAGGGATCGAACCTGGGCCCCCTGCATTGGGAGCATGGAGTCTTAGCCACTGCACCACCAGGGAAGTCCCTGGACATTTTCTTAATAACTGCAAAGCCATTATCACATTGAAAAAAATGAGTAATAATTCCTTGATGTTATCTAATACCTAGCCTGTGAAGCAGATACTCTCATTGTCCCCATTTTAAAGATAAGGAAGCAGAGATTCTGAGAGGACCAGTAACTTGACCACATGTTACACAGCTTGTGAGTGGTGGAGATGGGATCTGAACCCACAGAGTCTGACTTGGGAGCCCACCCACTAAACCATTCTTTCTGATTCCCCAATTTCCCTCTCTGTAAAGTGAGGACTACTTCACAGGATAATGCATGCGTGTACCATTTTATTCTTACTTCTAACAATAACAATGAAAATATTAATGAAATAAAACAATCAGAAGAATTAATATGATGTTGATATGACTGCGAAAAAATATGGCAGTTAAAGGAAATTAAGGTTTGCTTTGTCCCCACTCATCTCTCAGCTTATGCTTATCTCATGTAATCTTTAACCCAATCCTGTGTTTCCTGATTAGCAGCTTCATTCTGTAAGTGAGGGAACCAGAGGCGCAGAGGCAGGAAGGGCCTTTCCAAGGTCAGGATACTGGTAGCTGACAGGAGTAGGATTTGGAGCCAGGCTGGTCTCTCAGGGATGGCAGACATCCCTGGGGTGTGTCAGTGAAGATGACCTTTGCTGAGGGCTCCAGGTCATTCTGCCATCACAGGGAATGTGTCAGCTGGGGTTAGTACTTGCAAGCAACAGAAATCAGCTTTGGGAACTGGGGGCACAATAGAAGTTATAAGGATTGTAAGGGTATGGGATGGCTCACAAAATGGGCTGGAAGGAGACAGCCAGGCAGCCAGGCTGGAAAAAGGGCCTGGAAGGCAGCAACTACTCAGAGGTCTCAACTGGCATCCCCCCCGCCCCACTGCCAGCTGCCAGTACACACCCTGGGATAAATCCACTTCTGCCTATTTTTGTGCTTCCACCCAGAGACCCAGGAGAGAGCAGTCAAGGAACCCAGCCTGGAGGCACAGCCACTGCCCATCATGGCTGGGAAAGCACGGCACTTTCCTTGAGGGTTCCAGAGCGCTGGGCGGTGCCAGGGCTTTTTAAAGGAGTGAAACATAAGGGAGCTGGAGGGGATTCCCCAGAGAAGACTCTGCCGGCTCTGGTTTTCACACTGTAATTTTGCTTTTAGTGCTTAGTGTGTGAGTCACATGTGAAAGTCTCTTGTGTTTTGAGGCCTGTGTCTGCTGCTGCTCCCACCTTCAGAGCAGCTGCCCCCTCTAGGTAGGAGGCCCAGTTCAAGGGCAGGATCCCCCGTCTGCCACTGTGTGCTCCAGATATGGGAGCACAGCATTAGGGACTGTCATCTTGGGGCCCACTGTTGGGGAGGGATTTTCCATCCTTTGCATCACAGGCAAAATGGATGCTAATGTTATGCAAATGAGTGGATGCCCTCAGCACCCAGCTGGGTAAGATGTGAAGGGAGGGGACTTGGCTCTGGTTGGCTTGTGCCCTCCAGAAAATGCTCACCTGCCCCAGCTTGCCCCCAGGGAGAGCCTCGACTTTGGACAAATTTGCTGACACCACCTTCTCCTAGAAATGTGCCCTGGGCACTGCTAGAGTCTACCCCTGGGCACTTAGTACTTCCTGAGAGGCCTCAAATCCTTGTGAGAAGTAGGAAGGGCATAAATCTACATGAGGTGGAGCTGCCATTTGCTCCACCTGTGGTCCATGCCCAGGGCTGGACACACAAGGCCTGCTGGATTGGCCCACGACCACCAAGGAGCTGGGCTGTGCCAGCAAGGCCTGGGAGACAATGGGGCAACGCCCTTCCCACTGGGCCTAAGCCCTGGGCCCGGACAGTGGCTTCTGGTGAGGCGAGGGAGGCAGTTGGGAAAGGCTGACTCCAGGGAGGGGATATGAGGGCTGTTTAACAGCTGGCAGAGGCCTGAAAACTTCCTGGACATGATACCCTGCTCTCTGCAGGCTGTGACAGGTAGTTCAGATGAGAAGACAAGCCAGTGGGGTAAATGGAGAGGAAGGGAGAGAGAGGGACCCCTGTGGGCCTTCAGGGCCCTGAGAGGTAGGAGGGCTTTAACTTCCGGGAACTTAAGGGGCCAACCCCATTGAGGGGCAATTCTATGGTGATCAGAGGGCAAGCCAGAAACAGTCCCCTAAACCAGGCCCAGCCAGATGCTGACTGGTCCAAATTACAGTCTCCCCGAAAGCCCTGCTTCTAAGAGCCTGGCCTCAGCCTGAAGCACTCCAGGCTCTGGTCTGGTAAATTTCCATGCATTCTGTCTTTTCTGTCCATCTGTTTACTTTCTCTCCTCCTCCTTTCCTTTCCCTCTCATGCCTTTTCTTCATGAGGTTCCATTATTCCTTGGCCTCAGAATTTTATCTCCACTGGGGCAGCCATGGCCGGTCTCACCTTCCTGCTCATCATAGTGTAGGATCTGAGCCTGGAATCCAGCCTGGCTTGCTTGCTGCTCCTGAATAGACATAGACCCCCAGACTCACAGGCCCTCAAACACAACTTGGAATCTGGTGTAGCCCACCTGGATTGTTATCCTTATGGACCCAGACTTGGCCTGTTTGGACTTGGCTCCCTTGCCAGTGCCTCAGTCTCTCTGGGTGAGCCTCCAGGCATGGTCACCATGGCTTAAACCCTCTACTTATGCAGCTGCAGATAGTTTCAAGGATGAGGTTGGGCTGAGCAAATTCAAGAAGACTCAGATGCCTGGAGCCAAGGATCTTCATGTGATGGAGATGGGGCTGGTGGTCAGGACCACACAGGGGATTACCACCTGTCCAGGCACAGAGGACTGGAGGGTGAGAGGGGAGCAGTGTCAGAAGCTGGCAGAGGATTGTCCAAAAAGAGAAATCCTTGTGTTGGCAAGACCTGTCCGACTTGTCCCATGAGGGTACCAATGAGAAATTCCCCAGGAACCTGAGCCCCAGTTGCACAGAAATTAGACAATTACCTCCTTGATGGTTGTGAACTTCAAAGACATACTGCTGCTTCTGTCCCCCTACCACCCAGAGGGACACCCACTCACCAGCAGCCCCTTCACCATAGATGGGGGTGTGTAGAGTGGCAGAAAACAAGCACCCTTGAGCCACTGGCATGACCTCTCCCTGGTGACACAAGGGGGGCTGTGGGTTTCCCGAAAGAGGTGGCTTCCCTATGCCCGTGCCCAGCTGCCACTGAAAACACTCCCTCACCATTTCATCATCTGGAGATTTATTGAAGATTTTGTGTTGTGGCTGTTCTGCGTGAAGCTCTGATTTTAAAAAGCCTTTTTCTCTGCCTGGACCCTCAGCAAGTTGCCCTAGAGATACTTTAGAGGCAAAAACAGAGCTAATGAGCCTGGCTGTGCCTTTGTGATCCAGAATGTTTTCCATTCTGAGCCCTTAACATATAATTAAAGATTACTTAGCATGGGCTTTTTCTTTTATCATAAATTAATTTCAAAACCAAGTTCTGAGGTTAAAAAATGATTGTTAATCACACCAAACTGGGTTTCCTTCTAGAAGAAAACCGGATGCCATTGTTTAAATGTTGGGAATGGAATGTTTGAGAATTTGGGGGTTTTGCTGATTGCAGAGATGTTAAGGGTCCTAATGTGCTGATATGTGTCCATGTCTTTTCGTTAGACAGGGATGGGCTTTGCAAAGAGGTGAAACTGGAGATGCTGATAGGAATATGAGCTGGGAGCCGTGAACCTCCAGCTATGTTTTGGGCCTAGGAAATTTACAGCTCCCTTGAAGGGGACTGTCAGCTCCTTGGCCAGGCCTCAGCTTGCCTGCTGGGGAGCTCATAGGTGTCTGCACAAACTCGGAGAAGTGGATAAGGAGGGCTTGCCACTCAAGCCGTGAGACAGGTTAAATCATCTTGCAGTGTCCTTGCTGCCCTACCCCAGTCTCTCTGTTAAAGAGATTTCTGATGTTTTCCTCAGAGTTTCGCAGGCTTGGCACTATTGACATGTCAGCCAGATAGTTCTTTTTTGTTGGGGATTGTCCTGTGTGTTGTGAGATGTTTAGCAACGTCACTGACCTCTACCCACTAGATGCCAGTAGCACGCACCCACCCCTCCCCCACTGTCGAGACACTAAAAGTGTCTGCAGATGTTGCCCTTGGGGATAGAATTATCCCCACTCGAGAACTACTGAATTAAAATATAATACATGTTCATGGTAGAAAATGAGAGAAAAATGATCTATAATTCCAGTACCCAGAGTTAACCCCTTTTAAGCTTTTTTTGTTTGTTTGCTTTTGGCCGAGACATGTGGCATGAAGGATCTTGGTTCCCTGACTAGGAATGGGGCTATGCCCCTTGCAGTGAAAGCTCGGAGTCTTAACCAATGGACCACCAGGGAAGTCCCCATTTTAAGGTTGTGATGTTCTTCCTTCAGACTTCCTTTTCCATGGATGTATGAATTTTAGCTTTTTTGAACCCAAGGCCATACAGTGCACTGTTTTGTCACTTGCCAAGCCACGGGCTGCACAGTGGATATTCCCCTTCGTCTCCAGATCTACTCTACTGCACCTCTTTTCAAGCTCTGTTGGCAGCATCCGTCTTCAGTAATGGTGAACTGGAGGGCCTGGAAGAGTGATGTGAAACCCACCAGGATCACACTTTAAGCTTTCGGGGTCCAGGGGATTGATATGCTCATTTACCAAGAGGTGATGTAGGGACTGACCCCATGCACACCCAGGCACCATCTACCAACGAGTCACCCCAGACCCGTTCCTACCTGGCCCAGAGCCTGGTTGTGCTCTGTTGGGCTTGTGTTTTGATGGATAGGCTTTGCAGAAAGCCCACCTTACAAGGAGGGGGATGCAGGGTGGACCAGGGCAATCAGAAGCTGTCAGGTACCAGGCAGCAGGTGGAGGAGGGTTCTAAACTTATGATGGATTGTGGCCCCTTTGAGCATCTGATGAAAGTAGGAGCCTTTCTCAGGAAAAATACCCACATCTGCCTGGTTCTGCATCTAGGTGCAGAGCCCACAGGTTAGGAACTTCTGAGGGCAGTGGTTTTCCTGAGGACTTGTGATCACCTAGCTGGACATATATTCCTGTCTTCTAGGAATATATGTCCAGGCCCAGGGCAGGCTGTGACCTCAGTCCTCCCCATTACACAGGGCAGGGTCTCCTTCACAAAACAGCAGTGTCGTTCCAGGCAACAGATGGATGGATGGATGGGTGGATGGATAGATGCAGGCATTCATGGATCTGAAGAACTGGGACTAAGCTGTGAACTCCTCCAATGATAATGTTGATTAAAGTTAGCATTTGCTGAGCCAGGCTACTCACCTGGTGTGCTCGGCTTCCTATCCCATGGAAAGGAAGGTACCATGATTATAAGTGCATTGACATTTTCCTGAGCTGGAAACAGGCTGAGACTTGTCCAAGGACATGGAACCTTGTGAGTGGAAAGCCAGAATGCCCATGCTGTCAACCTTGATGATGTGTTGCATGTATGGAGGGCACGATGGTGTTGCTGGAGCTGTGAAAGGTGAGTGTACCCTGACCCACTGGGAATTTTGGCCCTGGGCTATCTTCCCAGACTGAGGCTTCCCCAGGTGGGTCAGTGGTAAAGAATCTGCCTGCAATGCAGGAGACCAGGGTTTGATCCCTGGGTCGGGAAGATCCTCTGGAGAAGGAAATGGCAACCCACTCCAGTATTCTTGCCTGGAGAATTCCATGGACAGAGGAGCCTGGTGGGCTAAAGTCCATGGGGTCAACTGAGCATGCAAGCGTATCTTCCCAGCAGGGATCACGTTTTATGCTTAGAAGCAGGAGGCAGAAGGGTGGGTGGAAGGGCTGGAGCGGAGGGAGGGGAATCAGCCTTTCATGGGCATGGAGTTTGAGTGTGGAAAGATGAAAAAGTCTAGAATTCCATTGCAGAACAATGTTAATTCACTTAACACTACTGAACTGTACACTTGAAATGCTTAATGTGGTAAAATTTATGTTATGTGATTTTTACCACAATAAGAAAATGCGGGGGAAAGAAGTCAGTTGTGGAAATCTGAATGCTGGAAGAAAAGAAAATAAGAATGCTTCTAGCTCTGGCCTTGCCTCTTTCCCCTGAAGGTGGGCAGCTCCCCACCTGCTTCTCTATCTGAGCTCCCAGGGGCGGTCTCACCACATTATCTGCAGGAGTCTAATGGGACCAGAGAGAAGCTAGCAATTTGGGGGAGATCTGTGAGAGGGAGGCACTTGGACCAGGCTGGGGGCTGAGAAATGGAAAATGTGCACCCCAAGGGAGCTTTATGACATTTTATTTTATTTATCTTTTGAAAAGACTATAGGTAGTAGGACAAACTTCACAGGGTACAGATACGCAGTGAAAGTTGCCTCCTTTCTGCCTCCTCCCCTCCCCCATCCCTTCCCAGAAATAGCCATTGCCACCACTTTCCTGCATCTTTTCAGAAATAATCAACGCTCCTACAAGTGTATTTGTAGACAATTTTTTTTCTGCCATAAAAGCATATTAAACATATGGTCCTGCATTCTGGTTTTTTTTTTTTTTTTTCCACTTAACAGTGTATCTTGGAGATTGCTTTATGTTAGTACAGAGAGATGGCTCTCCATCTACTTTAATAGCAGAATAGTATTCCACTATGTAAACGAATCGTATTCGAATGGATCAGTCTCCTTGTGACCATCTCTTGGGTTGTTTTGGATATTTGCGGTCAAAAACTATGCTGCCGTGAATGATCTGGTACATTCACCATTTCACACATGGGCAAGTTATTTGTGGGCTGCTTTGCAGCTGTGGAAGTGCTGGGTGAAAGAGGATGTGTTTTAGTAGCTGTGATGGCAATAACCAAGCGCTGTTCCATTGGGGTAGTTCCCACTCAGAAGGGCGCCAGGCCCTCCACTGCCTCACCAACACTCAGTGTTATAAAATGTGTCAGTCTTTTTTGTTCTGATGGGAGAAGGATGGCATCCTGTTGTAGTTATTTCTCTTATTATCTTCTCATATGTTTAAGAGCCATTTTTAAAGTTTTTGTTACTTCTGTGTCCTTTGCCTGTTTTTCCTTTGGGTTGTTAGCCTTCTTACAATGAGTTTATTGGAGCACTTTTTTTAAAATTTAAGAATTAAGGTTTTATTCTAATGAGAGTCCACCAAGATTTTAATCCAGGAAGTGACATGATTTAACTAACATTGTTTAAAGATCTCATGGTTTTTTATATTTTTTGGCCACATGGCATTCCAACCAGTGATGATCGAACCGGCGCAGTGGAAGTGTAGAGTTTTAACCACTGGATCATCAAGGAAATCTCTAGAGTGCTTCTTGAACTACAAGAATGTGCCTGTGATTCAAATGGCAGCTTTTTAGAGAAAAAGCCTGTGGGTTCTTGGCCTCTCCCTGCCCCAAGTCCCATGCTAATGGCCTGGGTTGGGCTCGTGGAGGAACTGGCTGGGGCCAGACTCTGGGTTGAAGCAGTCGCTCCGGGAAAGGAGCGGGGAACTCCCTGCCCTGCGTTGCGGACAGTGAAGGCTCCCGCAGGATGTGGACCCCCTCAGCCTGGTTCCATCTAGGGCTGCTGCATGTGGCCACCAAGCTCAGCCCGCCCAGCGCTAGAAGGCATTGTTTATGTGGACTGTCAAGTGAATGGCGACCCCAGGAATTCTGAGACGTGGTGGCCCTATTGGCCCAAGTAGAACCAAGGGTGAGTGGCTAAACTGGTTTCTACTTTCCAGTTGTTGGGAAGGCCGTGTGACTTCCTAAGCACGCAGGCCTGGGCAGGGCCAGTCCACAGCCAGGTGTGTGTAGACCTACATCCAGGTAGGGCAGGACAGCCATGTGCGGCGTCTGTGTTATCACGGGCTTGGCTTCCTACAGAGTCTATTAGCTCTCCAATATAGCAAGCTGCCCTGGTGGGGAGTGCCCAGGGTCCCCTCCCCTTGAGGGAAGGCTCAGTCCTCTCTGGGCAGCAGGGAAGAGGGTCCGCATCCCTACTCCCCCCAGAACTCTGTGGGTACAAGCCTCTGCCCTGCCTATAGGCCTGTTTTCTCCTGTCCAGATCCAAGCTTTGAGCTTGATTTGAGGAACCCTGATGGGAGATCCGGACGGCTCCCTGCTGTCTGCTCTGGGAGGTCTGAAGACACTTCTGTCTGGAAGATCTGGTCAGGCCTTGTGAAAAGACATCACCAGCTACCCGGGCAATTATAGGTCTGTTGGGCTTGGGCTGAGGTGGGATGCTCAGCTCTGCCTCGATCTGGTATTCTGTGGCTGGACCTGTCTCCCTGTGAGGGCACTGGACGCACAAGCAGGTTACCATGGAAACACTCTGGGAGCACCACTCACATGGGAGCCCTGTGGCCGTGCTGGGGACATACACACATGCACGTGTGTCAGTCTTATCCCCGTGCACATCTTGCTCATCACTGTGCAGTACCCCCATAACATGACAATCCAATTTGATTAAAAGTAACAGACAGTGATCTTGCCCACCATTGGAAACAAATGGCATCCTTTGGGGCATTTGGAGTGGGTTCCATTGATATCTAAATTTGCAGGACCACATCCAGCTCTATCAGGTAAGGAGCACCTGTGCTCCGATGACTCACATGCATTCGGGTTGCCAAAGGCCAGGGTAGCTGCTGTTCCCAACTACAGCAGGTTGCTGGTAGATTTACGAATCCATAAGTCACCTTTATTCCCTGGAAGGATGACTGAGCATTAGACTGAAAGAGACCTTTGCTGCAAGTGTCTTTGGCAAACCCTGGTAAAACTTTTAGCCATTATAAGGAAACTCCAGCCATTCTGCTGGTTCCTGAGAAGTTGTTGTTGTTGTTCAGTCACCCAGTCGTGTCTGACTCTTTTCGACCCCATGGACTGCAGCACATCAGGCCTTCCTGTCCCTCACCATCTCCCAGAGTTTGCCCAAGTTCATATTCATTGCCATCAGTGATGCCGTCCAGCCATCTCATCCTTTGATGCCCTCTTCTCCTGCCCTCGATCTTTCCCAGCCTCAGGGTCTTTTCCAATGAGTTGTCTGTTTGCATCAGATGACTAAAATACTGGAGCTTCAGCCTCAGCATCAATCCTTCCAGTGAATATTCAGAGTTGATCTCCCTTAAGATTGACTGGTTTGATTCCTTGCTTTCCAAGGGACTTTTAGGAGTCTTCTCTGGCACCACAGTTTGAAGGCATTAATTCGTTTGCATTCTGCCTTCTAAGGGCTAAAAGCAAGAAAGACTTGGATGCGGATCTGTGGTAACCTATGCCCCGGAAGTGAATTTACTGAACTAGACAGCAATGCTGCAAGTACAGTATCTTTCTTCCGTCCTCGTGGGGGGCCAGTGGAGGTTGGTGGTGGGCACTGGCAAGAGTGGGAATATCTAAGACCCAGAGAAACCTGCACATCTTCTAGATGAGGCAACAGATCCAGAATGATCAAGATGTTATCCTAGGATTTAACAGCATGTGAGGGGCAAAGCCAGGACCCCAGCCTTGGCTTTCCATGCCTGGCCCCCATCCTGGAGCCCTCCCACACACAGCTCTCTCTCCAGAACAGAGAGCCAAGACGGTGACTCACAACCCACTTGGCAGTTTTGCTGATAAATTTTTTGTTTTGAAGCAAGAGGTTCTGCCTCTATTAAAGTCTTTAGGAAATTATAGTGATCTTGACTTTTTCAGACATGTTTGAATTACTCACAGTCTGGAATTCCCAGGCAGAGGGTGAGACCCAGAGAGGCTGCATGCATAGAAGTTAGGGGCTCAGGATCTGGTGTCGGATGGATCTGAATTCAAAACTGTACTCTGCCACTTAGTAATTGTGAGCTAACCACTCTGAGCCTCAGTTTCCTCACTGGTTTTGGTAACGAACATCATGATTTTGCTGGAGTTGCTGTGGGACTAAATGAGGTCGTGAGCAGAGAAGGTGTGGCCCCTGAAGAAATGGGCAGTGGAGTCATTCCCTGTCTGAGCTGGAAGGCTGGGGTCTTGCTCAACGAGCACAGAATAGGCCTGTGCTAAGACCTTATGGATCACAGGCAGGGCTGCCTCAATTCTAACGCAACTCCAACTGAACTGGGGCCTAAAGGACTTGCCCTCTCCGAGGCTGTTTCCCTGAAGGAAGAATGAATACAGGTCATGACAGCGAAGGTCTGTTGCAAGGACCTGCATATTCAGTGCTTAGAATTGCTGCCTGGCATACAACTGGGGCTCAGGGATGATCGTTTCATCGCTGTCCCTGTTCTTGCTACCTGTGTTTCCGGCAGGGCAGCAACGGCTCATGCAGAGGTAGTGGGAGAGTTTCCATAGCTCTGTTTCTGCCAAATATGGTGTGAATTAGAAACTTCTCTTGCTAGGTTTGTGGCTAAGCCTTTGCCAATGCTGTTCCATTGCTAAGAAGTCCCTTACTTCTCCATCCCTGTCTCTTAGCATCCTTCCAAGGGCCTAGCCCACAAGGCTGAGGAAAGAATGGGAAGAACTTTCCTGGTCTCTCCAGTCTGCAGCCTTCACTGAAAGTCCAACATATACTTAATGAGTGTCCAACACCAAGCTGACGCTAACTTCTCCGTTCTTTTTCCCCAGCCCATTTCTGTACTTGAACTCTTAAATATTCCACCTTATCCTGTAGCATGATTTTTCTTTCTAGATTTTAGAAAGCAAAGGGCCTTATAAAACTAGCAGCCTCTAGGTCTTTTCTGACTTTTCTCCTTGCCCATAGACTCACCCAAGGGGCAGATGTGTCTGTCCCCTACCCCCAGCCAATGGCAGATGGATCTGAGCATGCTCAGTAGGATCGAGGTGGGTACCATCACCCAGCTGGGGTTTCAAAGCCCTTGAGAGGTAGCCCCCAAGAAAAGACGAAGGCTTTAAACTGTTATTGTGTGTCTTCTCTCCGTGGGTTGCATGGAGATCAAAGCCTGAAGGAAGTAGAAGGTTGCTCTCTGACAAAAACACCGTATTTTTAGAAGCGCTTGGTGGTTTAGGATGTTTGCCCCAATGCTGCCTTTCAGTGGCAGGGGGTGGGGCTGGGGGTGGAGGCTGAGGGATGGGACCTCAGGCTGAGGGTTGGTGGGAGTGGGTTTCCTGGCAGCAGAGGACCTGAGGGTGGAGGCTGAGGGGACACTCCATATCACTTCTCTTTCCTGAAGAGCCCCCAGACCTGACACTTGGGGAGTAGGCAGGCAAGGGGGGTGCCTGTGAGGCCTCTGGCTCCATCTCCTTTCAAAGATGGGAGCACTAAAGCCAAGAAAAGGAGCAGAGAATTGGCTAATTTCCACCTCCCCACTCCCTCCACGCTTCCCTGTCTGGGGATTTGGGACTTGCATACATGAAACCGTTAAAGAACAATGCATGCATTCTGTAATCAGTGCTAATTGGTGTGGTTCAGAGGAGCAGGGAGGAATGGCAGGCATTTGGGGCAGGACATCAGTGGGCTGTTAAACCAACTGCTCACGAATAGCCCATGGAGAATTGGAATCGCTCCTGGGGTCTGGAAAGGTAAACCGTGGGTAGTGAGAGGATAACCCCGCAGCCGTGGGCAAAAGTTAGGAGGCGGAAACTCACTGGCCCTGAACATAGGGAATGATGGGAGACACGCGGTGGGGGCAGGGGCTTGACAAGACGGGAGGGGGCCTCTCTGCACTCCCATTGCTTGGAGCCTGCCTCACTAAGTTCTGTTGAGCCTCATTTTCAATGGTGATGGGGAGAGGTGAACTGGCTACTCCCCATACCCAGAGGGGAGCAGAGAGACTGTTGGGGGGCTGCCCAGCCCACCCCACCTCTCTCCAGGGCCCCTACCTTATAATCAGGGTGGCCCTTCCTTAATGTTTATGCCAACATCCCAAACAGCCAGGCTGGGATGGTGAACTATAATTTATATCATTTTTCATATGGGTTATAGGCTCCAAAGGCTTAGACTCCTTCAAATGGGAACCACATTGAAGAAGGGGTAAACCAATGTTAGGAAATCTGGTCCCAGGAAGCCACCTGCTTCTCATTTGGGATGTTCCTGGGTTTATTGTTTGTTTCCAAGGCCCAGCTGGATTTGAGAGATGGCAGGGCTGCCATGGATCACTGCCCTTGCCAGGCGTCCGTGCTGAGGCTGGGGTGAGCCTCCACTCTGAGTGCTCGGAGCCTCTGGTGTGCCCCCACGTGGAGCTCTGTGGGGGAAGCTGTGTGGGAGCACGCTCTCTTTGTACTCGCATGTCTCCATGGAGCAAAGCCAGCTGGAGACAACCGAGTCTGAGCAAATCCCCACGGCCTGTGGGAGGCCTGGTGCCCCAGGCTGGTTCGGGGGAGCAGGATCTCTGCGCCTCCCCCAGCCACTGCTTCTTGCAAACTGAGAGGCAGGGCAGCAAACAGCCCAGGAAGCTGGCTGCAGTGAAGATGAATGAACCGAAGCGCCTCACGACAACATGGATGGATCTTAAGCACATGGTGTTGAGTGAAAGAATACAAACGATGGACTCCATTCATACGTGGTCCCAAACCAGGTAAAACTACTCTGTGGTGTTGGAGATAAAACTAAGTCGGAAGGGGTTACCCTGGAGGTTGGGCTAATGGTAACTTTTAGTGAGGAGTTTGGTGGTTAGATGAGGCAAGGAGAGTCCAGGCAGCAGTCCATGTTCTTGCTGGGTACAGGAGTGTTCTCTCCAATCATTCATTAAGCTGTACAGGATTATGCTTTATGGACTTTCTGAATAGGCTATTTTTCACAATAAAAAAGTCTAAGATGGGGACTTCCCTGGTAGTCCGGTGGCTAAGACTCTGTGCTCCCAATGCAGGGGGCCCGGGTTTGATCCCTGGTCAGGGAACTAGATCCCATATGCCACAACCAAGACCCAGTACAGTCAAATAAATAAATTTTTAAAAAGCCTAAGAGGGAATTCCCTGGCAGTCTACCCACAGAGTGAGTAAAACTCTGTGATTCCACTGCAGGGGCATGTGTTCAATCCCCAGTCGGGGAACTGAGATTTTATGTGCTGCGCAGTGCCGCCAAACGAAAAACAGAACCACTAAGAAAACAAAACCAGGACATTTGATGACTGAACGCAGCACTCACTGCCCTCTCCTCTCCATCGCACTTTGTCCTCAGGGCCCTGAAACGTCTCTCCCTCTTCTCTCCCCACCTAACCCCCACCCGTGAGTGAGCAGTCAACCCTTTCCCACTTGTCCCACCCTAGGCTGGCTCAGGCCCAGGCCTTCCCTCATGCTGACGGCATCACAGGTGAGGGGGGAATCCCTGATTCCCAGAGGGCTCTGAAGCCCAGGGGGCTGCAGGGCCCCTTCTTAGTAGCCCCTGTCTACTCTGGGCCTAGCCCAGCCTTGGGCCCTGGATGGACAGGCACAACCCAGCCCTGGGCCCCGGATGGACAGGCACAACCCAGCCCTGGGCCCCGGATGGACAGACACAACATTCCTGGCTCTGAGTGGTCCTACCTGGTCCCTCACCAGGTTAAGGTGCACCAGAGCTGCCTGGACTGCCTGCCTCAGTTCTTGAGTGGATGGGTCAGAGGACCTCTGAGGATGGCCTTCGGGTGACCTCTGATAGCAGGTCTGCCCTGGCAACTTCAGTTTTCTCTGAGGGATGCCTTGGGGGGACCCTGGGTTCACTGTGAACCAAGGGCAATCTTTAGAACATGCATCATTTTTGAAGAAAAAAAAAATCTCTGATCTTCAAAGTTCTGTTTGCTCTTTTAAAGGGAGGTATAGGAGAAAATGAGATGTGTGGGGTTGGGGTTCCTAGGTGGGAGAGGCGGGCTCTGGGGACTGACTTCCTCCACATTTGTAATTTCTGGGAGCAGATGAGTCTCCCCCCAGTGCACCCAGGCCTGTGAGGGGGGTAGGGGGCTCTTCCGCAGACCTTTCAGGTGAGAAAACTTTCCATTGTTGCCTTATCTCGCGGCAATCCTTGCCTCGCTGCAACCACAGGTGCGCGCAGATCTGAGGCCCTGATCTGTTCCACTCGCTTTGTGCCAAGCAGAGCTGGGGACGCGAACCCCGGCATGAAACGGCGCCCACAACCGCAAGGCCCGGTGTGCGCCCTCTGAAACTGTAGGTAAAGACAATTACCGGCAATTTCCACAGCACGAATTGTTTTCTATTCAAAGGCCATGAAGGCATTCTCAGCAGCAGGCCCAAAATATAGTATTCCCACCGCATGCCGCCCTCATAATGTGCGATAAAAGCTGTGGTCGCTTTGTCCCGGCTCTTCCTTTTAACAGTCACCCCTTCAAGTCTGATGTTGAAACTGCTTTTTTCTCAATGTGTACTTTGATGGCCCAGATAACGCTCCATGATAAGGAACTGCCTTCAAAACCACTCACTGTACCTCGTGCTCACCAATAGGATGCGCGTCACAAGAGAAAATCAGGCGCCTGAACTTATGAGAAGTGGGATAGGAATGTGCTGAGTCTGTGAAATTCTCCTCTCTGCTGCCTGTATTGAAGATTTTGCAAAGAAAAAAAAAGAAGAAGCAGGCACCAATCGGAAGAGGAGAAAATGCTGGGCCACGTCCTAGAAAGAGCTGGTTCTGCTTGGCAACAGTTGCCAAGACTCTGCATTCAGGTCCATCAGTTTTCCTTAAAGGAAAAGGCTCCATGAGGCTGATGTTAATCGGCCTGGAGAGTGTGGGAATGTCAGAGGTCTCCTGGGGGAGTCTTGAGGTTCTAGTCTCATCAGGCACTGCATCTCCCATGGTTGAGTGTAAGCTTTTTTGTTTGCTCATCGGTATTTGGAATCTACCAAAGGCTTCCCATGCATGGTTTTCCCTGGTAGCTCAGATGGGAAAGAATCTGTCTGCAGTGCAGGAGACCCGGGTTTAAACCCTGGGTTGGGAAGATCCCCTGGAGAAGGGAATGGCAACCCACTCCAGTATTCATGTCTGGAGAATTCCATGGGGCTGTGGAGAGTCAGACACGACTGAGCAACTAACACTTTCAACACTTTCACTAAGGGTTGCCCACACTGGAGTCATTACCTCAAAATCAGAATAGACCCCTGTGTAAACAATGGTGGTTGTGTTTTTTCAAAATATTGATTTATTTGGCAGCACTGGGTCTCCGTTGTGGCATATGGGATCTTTAGTTGTGGCATGTAGGATCTAGTTTCCTGACCAATGATCGAACCCAGGCCCCTGCATTGGGAGTGTAGATTTTCAGCCACTGGATCACCAGGGAAAGTCACAATGCTTGGTTTTTTTCAAAGCATTCTTCATGTCCATTATCTGATCTCCCAACCCATGGAGAAGACTGACGTCGGTATGGTGGCCAGCACAAGCCCCAAGTAAGGTAAGAGTGACTCAAGTGACAGGGTCAAGAGAGGGGCTTCTCAGTGGAGGTCTCATAATTGTGTTTGCAAAATCCAGGCATTTTCAAAGGCTTCTAAGCTTTGGGCTAAAATCAGTGGCTTCCCAAGTCTCTTGGGAGAGACCATCTTGACTTCATTTCTGGCTCTTGACTTCATTTTTCACTTTGCCTTGTTCCCAGGAATCCCAGAGATCCCCAGCATGCAAAGCAGAGGGATTAGAAATGGCTTGGATCATACAAACTGAGGCTTGAATCTGGTTAACCAGCTGTGTGACTTTTGGTGAGTTACTTTACCTGTCTGGGCCTCCGTTGCTTCATCGGGAAAATACAAGTGTCATGGTGAAAGCGCTTCAGGGTCCTTAGTAGGCATGACAGTCTGTGATTTGTGATTCTATGAATTACCCTGAATTTGCATAAACATAACATCTTATAGGTTTCGAAGCACTTTCACATACCTTTTAGCAGTTCATTTGATCTCGGCCACAGCTCTGTGGGGTAGGCAGGCAGGCGTGCCATATTTTCACAACCCCATGTGAGAGATGGAGAAATCGAGGTGCAGAAAGGTTAAGTGGCTAGCCGTAGGTACTCTGGCAAGCTGGTGCTGGCCAGGACCTGAGCAGACATGTGGAGATTTCTGGAAGGTCTCATGGGCAGCTCCTTCAGTCAGGGATCCCTACTGTGATATCCTGGAGGGACGAAGAAGGGCCAGAGCTTCAAGGTCTGGCTCAGAGTGCCTGGTGCTCTGGGCCTCCTTATCATGTGCAGCTCCAGTAGCTGGATCAGACAAACTGAGACCCACTCAGAACAGCTGGCAACATTTTAGGAGATGCTCTGGGAGGCAGCTACGGAGGCCTTTCCGGGGCAGAGGCAGGGGAATCACCACTCTGGCAGCCTCTTCCCACCACAGCCCCTTTCCTATGCACCTTGGGTCACACAGGCTTCCCCTACTGGGATCACCTCATTCTTCCTGAAGTCAAATCCTTAGCTATCCTCAAAGCCCACGCCAAAAAGCCCTCCTTTGAGCCAAGTGCTCTGCATACACTTTCTTATTTAATCCTCTCTGTTGTCTCATCTATAAAATGGGAATAGAAATACCCACAACCAACATCATTTATCCCCCAATTTGCAGATGGGGAAACTGGGGCTCAGAGGAGACCCAAGCCGCATGCCTGAGGTCACCCAGCTGAAAGGGGCTGGAGCCTGGATTTGAAACTTATGATGTAAAATGCTCATGGTTGTAGGCATCATGCACTGACTTCTTTATGCCTTTCACAAAGCACATGGGGACCACCCCTCTGTCTTCTGAGCATTCCATCCTCACTGAGTGTGTGTTCCATGGATCTCACTTGTCTCCTCCTCTGGGCTCTGAGCCTTGCAGGTTAGAAGTTGTATCCTTTCTTCAGCACCATCTGCTCCACACACCTGCCGGGCACATAGTTGGCCTTGGGAAGCCCTCACTAGTTGAAGGCTCAGAGTGAAGGCACCTGGTGTGTGGAGGGGGCCTGTAAGCCTGGAGGCTGCCTTTCTGTCCATCTGGCCCCACAGGGCCAGGCTACTGATGCTCCAGCGCTCTCTGGCCTAGCACTTACAGGATGGCATTGCAGTAGGGTAGCCCAGTGTGTGTTTTTTCACATTGCCCACAAATGTGCTCCTGATTTTTTTTAACTATATAGAATAATATGCTATTTAAAAGACAGGGTCAAGTTTGGACACTCTCTCCCCTATCCACTGTGTGACTTGGGGCAAGTGACTTCATATATTTTGTGAATCTGATTCCACCCATCTTAAGGTGCACCCTATTTTATGTCCCAACAAGAAAGGAAAAAAAAACCCTCCCTGCCAGTTAAGCTATGTTAAGCCATCAACTTTAAGATATATCTCAATGTCAGAGATATTAAGACTTGTCTAGACACTTGACACACAAAAATTCAAATGGCCGATAAGCATGTGAAAAGATATTCAACATCGTCAGTTGTCAGGGAAGTACAACTTAAAACCACAGTGAGATACCACTACCATATCCATCAAAATGGTTTTAAAAAAATCCCAAACTGACTATGCTAGGTGTCGGCAAAAAAAATGAAACAACTGTATTGCTTCTGGGGACTGTAAAACCACTTTGGGTAATAGCTTGACAGTTTCTTGAAAAATTAAACATATACCTATTATATGATCCAGACATTCTACTTCTAGATATTTACCCAGAGAAATGAGAACATATGCATACAATGACTTTTGCATGAATGTTTATAACAAACCTATTTTGTAATAGCTCCAAACTGGAAACATCTCAAATATCTACCAGAAAGTGAATGGATTAACAAATTGTGGTACATCCATTCAATGGACTAGTACTCAGCAATTAAAAGTAGTTAACTATTGCTATCTGTAACAACATGGATAAATCCCACAATAATTATGCTGAATGAGGAAATCCTGATAAAAGAGAAAACATATTGTATGTTTTGACCTATATAAAACTCTAGAAAATGTAAAGGAATCTATATTAACAGCGACTATGTCCGCGGGTGCCTAGGGCTGGGGTGGAAGGAGGGAGGAATGGATTACAAAGAGGTATGAGGAATCTTTGTGGGGGTGATGGGAATACTTGTTGATTGTGTGGGTATAAACAGGTCAGAACTAATTCATTGTACACTTTATTTTTATGACTATTTATTGATTTATTTTTGGCTGTGCTGGGTCTTCACTGCTGTGTGGGCTTTTCTCTAGTTGTGGTAAGCAGGGGCTACTCTCTAGTCGAGGTGTGAGGCCTTCTCACTGCAGTGGCTTCTCTTGTCGTGGAGCACAGGCTTTAGGGCACTCAGGCTTCAGTAGCTGCAGACCCTGGGATCTAGAGCACAGGCTCAGCAGTTGTGATGCCCAGGCTTAGTTGCTCCTTGGCATGTGGGGTCTTCTCGCATCAGGGATCAAACCTGTGTCTCCTGCATTCACAAGCGGATTCTTTACCACTAAGCCACCAGAGAAGCCCCATCGTACACTTTAAACGTGTACACTTTAAACGTGTACACTTTATACCTCACTAAAGCTAAACAATATATACATTTAGGAAAGCATGCTTTCCTTGTCTATGACCCAGGAAGATTGTTATGAGGCTTCAGTGGATAAGACATTAGCCCAGTATCTGGGGCTTTACCTCTGCAGGTGTCTTACAGTTTTTATTTCCCCACAAGGTCCCGTTAGCAACAGAGGCCTGGGGCTGGGACAGGCTGAGGGCACTGCCCGAGGTCTGATGGGGAGTTGGTACAGTGCAGGCCGGCATTCCTGGTCAGAGTGTGTCCCGGCCCCATGTGTCATGCACTGGTCCAACCTCAAGCAGAGAAAAAGGAAACAGTCCCAGTCTCCAAGGGCCTGAGAATGGTCTGGCGGGTGGGAGCCAGGGCCACTGGTGACTGTGACTTGAGAAGCCCTTGGCATCTGATGTTGGGTCCTTCTTGAAGGTGACTGGCCGCACCGAGCAGAGTGGATGTTGCCCACCCTGCCGCCTACCCCTGTCAACGCAGTAGTCCTTCTATGCAGCCTGCCCAGGCCGGGCCCCAAGTCCCCTGCCAGCGAGTGATTCAAAGCCACCCTTCACAGAAAGTGTGAGAAGCCCCCACCGCAGGCCGCCTTCGCCTTCAGGGCAGGCCAAGATTCAACATTACTCACAGCTTCCAGTACCTGCCTGAGTTCAAACAGGAAGCCTGGTTTTTCCTCTCGTGTCAACAACAGCCTTTCTTTCTCTCTTCTATTCTGGCCTCTGGGCTGTCTTGTGGAGAGGGTTTCTTGGGGGCGAAGGTCTGAGGCAGCAGTGGGCCGCACCAGCAGATGCCTCAGCCTGCACCTCCTTACCTGGGAAGGCCTGGAAGAGGGTTTTGTGCCAGTAGGCTGTGAAAATGAAGCAGCTCATCTACGGCTTTGTAAACCCAGGGAGCACCTGGCCAGGCACATAGTAAGCCTTCCATTTATTTTTGTTCAACTGATCTACATTGAAATGTAGTACTGCGTGTCACCAAACAAATGCAGTTCCTCCTAGGTTCCCGGCTTAACAAATAGCCTCCACCTGCTCCCTTGGGCCAGATGTGCTGGAGACACTGCTCTGGCTTCTCTATTCCCTCATTCCTCACCCTGAGTGGATAGCGAGGGCATTGGTCCTTCTTCCTCCATGTTCCCAAACCCACCCCCTCCTCCCCAGCCTGTCTGTGATGGTCCCTTTCCGGCCCCTGTCGGGTGATCCTATTACTTTCTCCTCTGTCTCCTCTGGCCCCATTCCACCCACAGACCACACAGTGGCTGGAGCCATCCTTTCTAGATACTTGAGGGACCATACCACAAGTGGACCCTCTCTGCTCACTATCCTTGCACACCCTGTGTGGCACATCTAGAGCCCCTCCTGTGGTCTACAAGGCCCATCTCTCAGAAAGCATCCTGCTCCCAGGACGTTCTCTGTGCTGAGACTACTCAGCCACTTGGGGTTCCCTAAGCAAGCCTTAGTCCTCCTGGCCTCCTGAGATTTGCACAGTGTTCTGAGCAGGCCCCTGCCTGCCCCTGCTCTCTCCCTTCCAGTGCAACTACTTCCACCCTCTAGCTGAATTTCCATCCACCTCCCCACGACCCATTCCCCTTCGCCTTTCCTGTGGAACAGCGAGTTGATTTCCCTCCCGTGCACATATGTGCGTGCAGCTTGGTTTTGCATGCATCACCCATGTGTATTTCCAGCCTCTGAGAGCAGGGGTCCCATTTGGCTCTGTGTGTGCAAGCCAACCCAGCCTTGTTGGGTCAAGGCGAGTCCAACATGGAGCAGGCAGGTATGTGCTGGATAGCCATTCCTCTGTGCACTTCATAATCTCAGGAGACCTGATTCTAGAAACAGCTGGCACGTGGTAGCGACTCCCCACTTCTCCCTTGCCCCCTGCCCCAGGCTCCCTGATACAGCTTGCTTTATAAGGAACACATCCCATGGCACTGATAATTAGGGCCAGGGGGAAAGGGTCTCTCTCTGGAGGGAATTTCTATGGACATTGAATACCTTTTGTGTCCTTCTCTGGCTTTAGCTGGAGATCTGACCTGTCTGTGGCCAAGGCTGGAAAACTCAGATGACTATATTGTATTTTTTGCCAAGTTCTGAAGACAATATTCCTGGATTCCCAGAGAAAAGGGCCTTCCTGGGTTGGATGGGTGCTAAGAAGACAAAAGGGAGGCCTAGCTCTTCTCTGTGATTATTGTGGAAATCAAATGAGTGAATATCCGTGAACAGACATGGACACATGGTTAGTGCCATATGTCTTGATGATGATGGTGATGATGATGATGGGGGTCTGTGGGCCTCCCACTGTGGTGGGAAGTGGACTGATCCAAGTGTGGGGAGGACAGGCCCCAGGCACATGGGGCGGGGCCACACATCTCCCTCTCATGAGGGATAAGCTCTATGAGGGTTGAGGCTGCGTCTGACACGTGCTAGATGCTCAGCTTGTTGAGAGGAGTTACAGGTTTTGTGTGCGTGTTTTTTTTAGACCAGGTGGTGGTAAAGTTTTTTCCTCCTGTGTCAGGGAAGGAAGACTTTGTGGGACAATTGGGAGTAAGGAGGTTTAAGGATGAATGTTTAATCTCTTAAAAGGAGAAACACTTTATGTGTTTATTCATGAGGGTAGTGCTAATTAGTAATAATTATTATCTGGTCATTAAGTCAAACCTCCCCCTAGAATTGTTAGGTACCCACACAGACCCAAATCGGGCTAAGAGCAAGGAAACTGCATTAAAAAAAAAAAAAAAAAACAACCTGATTCAGCTCCCAAAGGGTCAGGTTCTTGTCTCTCTTGCCCTTTCAGCCTCCTGCACCTAAGGCCTGGGGCTTTGGATGGGATGGTGCCCTGTAGAGGCCATCTGGTCCAGCCCTCTGCCTCAGGAATGAACGTACATGGCCACCATGGAGGAAAGGCCATGTCTAGAATCCTTTGAGGACTGCCATGCTGCAAGAACTCCCAGCCTGGGTCTGGAATCCCTCCCCCACAATACAGCCCCTCCTTGGACCTGAATCCCACTGGGTACCAGGTTGTGCTGGGTGCTGGGGAGAGAGCAGTGAGCCAAACCGACTCTACCCTGCTCACACGGGGCTCAGGGGCCAGGAGGGGAGATGGGGAGACAGACATTGCACAAGCATGAGACATACATAAACATCATGGTAACATGTGCTGCGTACAAAGGAAATGTCCGAGATGAAAATGAGGCTGACCTCAGCAGGAAATGACCCGGTCTGAGGGACTCAGGAAGGCCTCCCTGAGAAGCGGGTGTTCAGCAGAGATCTGAAGCAAGTGATGGAGTTATCTGGGCAAGTGGGGGTTTGGGGAAAGAGCGCAGTAGGCCTAGCAAACCGTGTGTGAGAAGGTCCTGGGGCCTGTTGAAAGACAGAGGGAGGGGGTGCTGCTTGATTGAGCAAGGTTATAGGGGATCTAGAGGAGAGGCAGGGACCCGCCCATGAGGGTGCCCTTAGCTCTGTCTAGGTTTCCATGCGAAATGAGCCTTGGGCGGTGGACAGCATGTGTGAAGACTATCTCACACCAAATCTTTGTTCACCTGCTTGGCATTCCCTCCATGGCCCACGATTCTTTGCAGGGTGGGGAAAGCATTGTTCTTCTGCAGGTTTCTTGAGAAAGAGGAGCCAATAGTTCTCCTGCTGCTAAGTGGTTGGGGTTAAGGTTGCTACAGACGCCTTACAGGTTAGGTTGACCAGGCCTAACCAGCAGTCCCTTGGGCAGCAAACCTCGTGCCTTCCACTTGCATGATCCCGCACTTCTTCTTTCTCTTCCAGGTGCCCTGGTGACTGTGAGCCAGGGTGGGACCTCTGGCATCTGATGTCTACCCAGGCTCTGTGCTGACACCAGCTTACAGGACACCCCCAGCTCAGTATGCTTGCCTCTGGAGTTAATTTCCTTTCTCAAATCAGATTAACTTCAAAGTTTTTATTCATTCTTTTAAATTGACTTAATGATTCATTCTTCCTAATTAACAGATATTGGAAAAGAAAAGAAACAGTATGGTTAGAACTAGAGTTCTCGCATTCCACGCCCCTCCCTAGAGGGTATCAGTCTTTTTCAATTCATTTTCATTTATATGTGTATAAATACACAGACAGATAATTTTGTTTGGTGTATGTTGGATTGTTTTTAAGGTTTTTTTTTTTTAATTGAATACAGTTAATGCACAATGTTGTGTCAGTTTTTGGTGTATAGCAAGTGATTTAGTTATACACATATATCATTTTTCATATTCTTTTCCATTATGGTTTATTGCAGGATATTGCATATAGTTCCCTGTGCTATGCAGTAGGTCCTTATTGTTTATTTTCTATATAGTAATGTGTATCTGTTAATCCCAAACTTCTAATTTGTCCTTCCTGCATCCTCTTTCCCTTTGATAACCTTAAGTTTATTTTCTACATCTGTGAATCTATTTCTATTTTGTAAATAAGCTAATTTGTATCCTATTTTAGGCTCCACATATAAGTGATATCATACTTATATCTTTGTCTTTCTCTATCTGACTTAACTAGTAAGATAATCTCTATGTCCATCCATGTTGCACAAATGGCATTATTTCATTCTTCTTTATGTCTCAGTAATATTCTGTTGTATACGTGCCTCATCTTCCTTGTCCATTTGTCTCTTATCATAGGTTCTCTGGATATGCCTAGGAGGAGCATTGCTGCATCATACAGCAAGTTTATTTTTAGTTTTTGAGGGACCTCCACACTGTTTTCTCTAGTGACTGCATGTCCTTTTTTAAAAAACATAAGTCTGAGTCCTTTGTTTTATTTACCAACTTCCTTTTTTACTTAATGGTACATCTTGGAAATCTTTGCATATCAATATATGCAGTCTTACAACGTTCCTTTTTAATGACTGCATAGTATTCCAAAGTATATATTCCTATGGTTTATTTACTCATTCTTTCACTGATGAACATTCATTTACATTGTTTACAGATTTCACTATCACAAGCAGATCCTTGTAGGGGACTCTCAATCTAGCTCAAAGCAAGGCTATCTGTCTTAATTGGTGGTGAGGTCTCCGTCAGAGGAGGTATTCAAGTAAAAGGTGAAACAGTATCTTCTTTAGCCCAGAACAGTGATGCTTAAACTTTCCTGTGCATGAGAATCACCGGAAGAGCTTTTAAAGATACAGATTTCTGGGATTGCTGGGCCAGACCCCCAGAGTTTCTGATTCAGGTGGTCTTGGATGGACCTGAGAATCTGCATTTCTAACAAGTTCCCAGGTGAGGTTGCTGATTTAGGAACCCTAATTTGAGAATCATTGCCTCAAGATGGTTGGCTTCTCAGCCTCTACTCACTTACTTGAAGAGTCATCTTCCCCTTGGAAACAATGTTCAGGAAGAATTCACTCTGGGCCCCTCCCTCTCCTAGGAAGTAGGTTTTCTACCCAGCATCCCTCTGGGAGGCAGGGCCCTTCAGGGCTCTGGTAATGGGTCCAGAGGTCTGGCAAGCAAGGCTGTTGGGCAGATGTTCCAGCTGGGGCTGTGAGCTCCAGGGCCTCTTGACTAGACACAGCCTGCAGCACCAGACTTTTCTGGGTACCACCCCCCTACACACACACTCTTGACCTCACCCCATTCTTCCCTGCAGAGTCTAATGAAGAGCTGAGACTGAGTGAGCTGTTTACACAGCCTGATTGGGAAGTGCTCTGGGGTTTTCATAAAAGAAACAACTGGAGACCACATCCCCAGAGAGGGTCTTCTAAAGGTCTTGAGGTTTCAGGACCCCAAGGCGCTCTTTGTTCCCAGCTGGACTGCAGGGGGGTCACACTGTGGTTGGAGGAGAGCCTCTCTGGGGTGGGAGTGGGGAGACCAGGCACCTGGACCCTAGGAGCTGAAAAGCATCACCCTTCTCCGACCTTCCTGGTAACTGTTTGAAGAGCACACTTCTGTGCTTAAGGGTGGTCAAGTTGCAAGTTGACAGTCAGACCCCCATGGGCATTTGGCCCATACCTCCTCCCAGAGCTAGACTTTGATACCCTGCAGCTCACCAGGTTCCTTGCTCTTTGACCCCAAGTATGTTGTCTCTGGGCATCAGCAGTCTGGCTCATCAGAAGGAAGCTTCCTCTGAGTTCAGTTCGAAGGTAATAGAAGGGAGAAGGGGAAGATGCCTCAGCCACTATGCCCCAAATCCACTGGGAGGAATAGGAGAGCTGCTCCAGACCCCTCTTACTCATGGGGGCAGAGTTTAGACCCAGTTCTCATCCCATGCAGGAATGTCAGTTGAGCCTGTGTGCCGCACTCTCTTGGGTTATGTTTAAGGTTTTGAATATTCTATCTGATTTGTAACCCTGGCATCTAGCATATGGTAAGAGTCTAACAGATCCTTGTTGAATAAATGAACAAATATCTTAGACCGTATTTGCAAGATGGTCTCAGGCTTCACATCCCTTGGATGTGAGGTTAGATCCTAAGGGCAGCTATTCAGCTAATCAGTGCAGCAGCTGTGAGGGGCTGGGTCCCATCACAGAAACGACCTCTACACAATCTCAGATATGAAAGGGGCCCTGGGGCAGCTCTGCCTCCTAAGCGGGGCGTACTCTGGAAGAGGCTGACAGCACAGAAGAGTGTGGTGAGGCGAACTGGCTTCCGGCTTCCCGGGATGCGCGCTCTCAGGGCGCAGCCGAGGTCTGGCGGAGTGCACTCAGGGCAGAGGCAAGCTCTGTCCAGGGTCCCATCCCCCATCCACCGCTCCACCCGCCTTCTCTTGCAAACTCTGCAGTAATACTGGAACTGGCGGGGTAGGGAGGGAGAGAGTTTTTTCATCCTTTCAGACTCAAAACTTAACTTCTCATTTCTCTCAAGATACCCGCTCCTAACCCAAAAAGCGAAAGCGAGGCTGGGGGGAATTCTGCTTGGTGGAAAAGCTCAGGGTGTTACTTTTGGTCTGGGTGGGGCCAGTCTTCCGCGTTCACAAGTCGCTCCTTGCAGCAAAAGTGCTCCAGACTGAGAGCATCGAGGGTCTGTGGGTCGGGTCCCTGAGCTGGGTTATGGGGGCAGGGGCACGGAGGACCCCCACCCCAGGGGCTGGGCGAGGAAGCTGCCCGGCCCCCTGCATAGCGGTGGCAGGACAGGGCCACAAGTGAGTTCCCGGCTCCGTGGGAAGGAGCGCATCCTCTGGAGGCTTCCCTCTGTGGGTCTCCAAGCCAGGCCCCTTCCTCTGCCCCTCTAACCGAGCGCTTTGAAGTGGCCGAGTTCGCAACCCTGGTCCCCAGCGCGGCGCCATTCCCCGCTGTGCCCGCACCTTGGCAGTGGGCTGGTGTTTTACAGGGGAATGCGCCCCGAGCACCCGCTGGGCGCCCTTTGTAAATTTGTCCCCAGAAAGGTCCCACCAGAGGCCTCTGGAGGACTCGACTCCGGGTCCCAGGGCCGGAGCCTACAGGCTTAGCTTCCCTCCTCACCTCCAAAAGCTCTTCCAGGGTTAGATACCTCCTTCGGACTTAGGGTCGCACAGTCGGAGCCCTCACAGGTTCCTCTGAGGAAATTGGAATCAGCTGGGCAGGACTGAGGAGTCCGCTGGGGCAGGGCATCCACCCAGTTTTCAGTGAAAATCCAACCGGCTATTTGCAACATGTTTGTATCAGTGCTTAAAAACTATGCAGACCCTTTGATCTAGCAACTCCATTGCTGCTAAGAAAATAATCATTCACTTCAGTTCAGTCACTCAGTCCTATCCAACTCTTTGCGACCCCATGGACTGCAGCACACCAGGCCTCCCTGTCCATCACCAATTCCTGGAGCTTACTCAACTCATATCCACTGAGTCGGTGATGCCATCCAACCATCTCATCCTCTGTCATCCCCTTCTCTTGCCTTCAATCCTTTCCAGCATCAGGGTCTTTTCCAGTGAGTCAGTTCTTCGCATCAGGCCAAAATATTGGAGTTTCAACTTCAGCATTGGTACTTCCAATGAATATTCAGGACTGATTTCCTTTAAGATGGACTGGTTGGATCTCCTTCCCGTCCAAGGGACTCTCAAGAGTCTTCTCTAATACCACAGTTCAAAAGCATCAATTCTTCAGTGCTCAGCTTTCTTTATAGTCCAATTCTCTCATCCATACATGACTACTGGAAAAACTATAGCTTTGACTAGATGGAGCTTTGTTGGCAAAGTAATGTCTTTGCTTTTTAATATGCTGTCTAGGTTGGTCATTGGAGAAGGCAATGGCAACCCACTCCGGTACTCT
The DNA here is from genome assembly GCF_029407905.1 of Bubalus kerabau. NCBI lineage: Eukaryota > Metazoa > Chordata > Mammalia > Artiodactyla > Bovidae > Bubalus > Bubalus kerabau. Next base: position 214,571,415 of record NC_073624.1, on the reverse strand, counting down.
TGCCTGGAAAATCCCATGGACGGAGGAGCCTGGTAGGCTCCAGTCCATGGGGTCTAGAAGAGTAGGACATGACTGAGTGAATTCACTTTCACTTTTCACTTTCATGTGCTGTAGAAGGAAATGGCAACCCACTCCAGTGTTCTTGCCTGGAGAATCCCAGGGACGGGGGAGCCTGGTGGGCTGCCGTCTATGGGGTCGCACAGAGTCGGACACGACTGAAGTGACTTAGCAGCAGCAGATTGGTCATATCTTCTTTTCCAAGGAGCAAGCGTCTTTTAATTTCATGGCTGCAGTCACCATCTGCAGTCATTTTGGAGCCCCCAAAAATAAAGTCTGTCACAGTTTCCACTGTTTCCCCATCTATTTGCCATGAAGTGATGGGCCCAGATGTCATGATCTTAGATTTCTGAAATAATCATAGATCTCTGCAAAGACGACTGTACATACAACACACTGGAGTGTTGTTTAGCACTGGGAGACTGAACACACCCAGCTGTGACAGTGTGAAAGTGTTAGTCACACAGTCATTTCAGCTCTTTGTGACCCCCATGGACTGTAGCCTGCTAGGCTCCTCTGTCCATGGAATTCTCCAGGCAAGAATATTGGAATGGGTAGCTGTTCCCTTCTCCAGGGGACCTTCCCGACCTAGGGATCAAACCTGAGTCTCCTGCATTGCAAGCAAATTCTTTACTATCTGAGCCACCAGCGAAGTCCTATCCAGCTCTGGAGCTTGCTTATATTCACTAATGAATTAGTTTACCAGGGATCAGATATTATTGGAGGAAATACCTAACTTCAAATCATTAGCAATGATGATACAGAATATTTACTACCCCCCTAATCCTCTTGATATTGAATTAAGGCAACAGAGTATATATGTGTATGGCAAAAACTGCAAGGTAGAAATTATTAGTGGTGGTTTTCTTTGGATCATGAGATAAAGGATGACTATTATTGTCTTAGGCTTTTCTGAAACTTGTTATAATTTATCATATAATCATGTATTTAAGATAAACTTTAAATAAAACTTCAGTTCTAAGAATTTAAAACACAATTTTGGGGGACTTCCAGGTGGTCCAGTGGGTAAGACACCATGTTCCCAATGCAGGGGATGTGGGTTTGATCCCTGGTCAGGGAACTAGATCCCACATGCCCCAACCTGGCAGAGCCAAATAAATAAAAATATTAAAAAAAAACAACCCACAATTTTGTCAGGCTTCTCCATAACTTCTAAATGTGAACAGCATGCCTCATAGCACTGTAATATGTGTTTCTCTTTGATTTTCAAAACAGGCCTCCAGCTCTGAGGGGTGAGTAGGTAATTACTGTTATCCTCATTTCACAGAAGAGAGGGCTGGTGCCTCAGGAGGGATGGTTGGTAGGTAGGAGGCAGAGCAGAGCCAGACACTGGGCCTTCCATAGTGAGAATCTATTTGCAGACCATGCATGGAGTCAGGGAGTGGAAAATGGGGAGAGGGTGGCATGCAGAGTGGAGCCTCCTGAGCAGGCTCCCTTGGGCTCCCCCTGCTGCAGGCCAGATATCCCTGCGGGTGTGGCCAGGACCCAGGCATTCTGGGTTTCCTTGCTACCACCAACATGCAACATCCCTACCCTCAATGGCAACCCAAACCCTTAATGGTGGAGAAATGAGAAGTGTGAAAAGTGTCAGCAGGAACATGACCACCAGTCCATAGTCTCCCAGAGGTCCTGGTTCTGGTTTTTTTTCATCCTTTTCTCTGATGCCACTCAGGAGCCCTGCAGTGATGGGAGGGGGCTTCTACAGGACTTGGACTTGTCCAGGGTTCAGCTTTTTTCCTAAAATGTGGTGATTAGCTAGCTGTAGGAAAGTCCCTCCACCTTTGTGTGGTCATCCCTCCACTTCCATAAGTCCCTTCCTGGCTGGTCCCTCACATGGTAAAGAACAGGCATGGATGATGGGGGAGAAGTGTCAAGGAGAGGTTTGTTATCTTGGGGTGTATTCAGAGGGTTGGAGCCCAAGTGAAATGGCTACTGTGATAGAAATGGGCCCCTCAGTCTTCCCCATAAGGTTTAGAGAACACTAAAAAAAAAAATTCCCTTTTCTCTAGTTAGCTTCGGTGATCTTTGATGTTCTTGTTTCTAACCTGGCAGTTTATTACTCTAAGTCATTCTACGCTTCTGACTTCTTTAACATTCATCCTTGTTTTCTTCTGAAAACACAGTAAAACCTGGGGGATGGCTGTGTGGGCAGAGTTTTGCTGGGGCCCCTGGGGGTACTGCTGCTAAGTAAAATTTGGTTTCACTAAAACACACAAAAATTACCTCCCAGAGAACTTTTTTCTGTTCTAAATTTACTTTAGACAAAGGTACCAATTCGGCATAGAGATTTTTAAAAGATTGAAAATAAATGAGAAAAAGAAACCAAGAAATTGAAAAGGATAGAAAAGCAGGGGATAGAAAAGCAGGTCAAATACCTCTAATACAAATTTCAGAAGATGATATAGTTGAGGGAATGGGAAAGAAGCAACATGCAAAGAGCTGACAGCTACTGATTTTCCAGAACTGATGGATACAAAAATCCTCCAATTGAGAGGCACAGTAATTCCTGGGTAGATAAAATATAAATTGCCTATATTCTGCTGCATTGTAGTGAAAATTCACGACACCAGAGATAATAAGAAAATCCTAAGAGAAACCACAGTAAAAAGAAAAATTCCCTACAAAGAAATGATAATTAAACAGCAGTAATGGAGGTGAGAATGCTCTGTTCAGAGTACTGGAAGAAGGAAACAATCATCCGCAAATTCTCTGCTGGACTACTTGTCCTTCAGAATGAGGGCAAAATAAGGACTTTTCAAACAAAAAAGGACTGAAGATTTTTCACTTAGATGCCGCCATTGAAAGCAGTCGTAAAGGATGCTCCTCAGAAAGAAGGAAATTGATACCTGAAGTAAGGGGTGAATGAAATAAGCAACAATGAGGAAAAGTATATGTTTGGGTAAACCTAAATAAGCCTTGTATGTAAAAAGCAACAACAGTAACACTGGAAACTGATTGCAGAGGGTTAAAAATAAGGCAAAAAGTACTATACAACAATAATTAGTAAGATGGAAGAGGATGATTGGAATAAAGCATTCTAGGATTCTTCTGTTATTTTGGAAAAGAGAAGAGTAGAAAGGGAATTTATCATGAAGCTAAGGAAGCATGAACTGCAGGACTAATTATCTCACTCTTCTTTTTTTTTTTCTTAAATAAGACTCCTAAATTGAATAAACTGCAGATCCCATAAAACCTTGATCTGCTTCTGTGTGCATGCCTGTGTGCTCACTCAGTCCTGTCCCACTCTTTTGCGACCATATGGTATGTAGCCTGCCAGGCTCCACTGTCCATGAGCTTTTCCAGGCAAGAATACTCGAGGGGGGTGCAATTTCCTCTTCCAGAGGATCTTCCTGATCTAGGGATCGAACCTGAGTCTCTTGCCTCTCCTGCATTGGCAGGCAGATTCTTTACCACTGTACCACCTGGGTCAGAGGATCTAGCTCTGGTGTCAGGTTAATGTTTTATATTTAGGTTGTAGTAAAGCAGTATGTGTGTAAAAAGTTGTAACTATAGCTACTGAAAGTATAAGAAACTGTGTAGTTTCTAATGTGATAAGGAAATTAAAGATAAGAAAATTTGATCGAGAGTTCCGTGGTGGTCCAGCAGTTAAGAATCTCCCTTGCAATGCAGGGAATGTAGAGTGGATCCCTGGTCAGGGAACTTAGATCGCACATGCTGAGTGGCTCTGGAGCCCAAGCGCTCTGGAGCCCGCATGCCACACCTAGAGCGCGGTTGATATTGGCTCAGGTTGTTCTGTTTCTCATGTTAGCTGAGGGAGTCTTAGCAAGCAGTAGAGTGGGCAAGACCCAGTGCACAAGTATCTGCAAGCCTCTGCCTGTGTCACACTTTTCTGTGTCTCATTGGCCAGATACAACAAATCATGGCCAAAGCAAGTCTCTGTGGGAGGGATTGTATGTTGGTAAGAATACAGGGTTGGCATTCATTGAGGGCTTGTTTCTATAGCAATCAACCAAAACTGTAAAGGAAACATAAAAATCAACCCTCCCTAAATATTATGTGGTAGTCCACATTGGATGCTGGAACAGAAGAAGGACATGGTGGAAAAACTGGTGAAATCTTAGTAAAGTCTGGAGTTTAGTTAATAATGATGTATCAATGTTAGTTTCTTATTTTGACAAATGTACTATGGTTTTGAACCCTTATATTAACATTAGGGAAATCTAGGCGAGATATATAGGGGAAACCTCTTTGCTATCTTTGCAAAACTTTTCTGTAAATCAAAACTTATTCCCTGGCAGTCCAGTAGTTAAGACTCCATGCTTCCAAGCAAGGGGCACAGGTTTGATCCCTGGTTGGGGAACTAAGATTCTACATGCCATGCATAGTGTGACCAAAAACAAATAAAAGAAGACTTATTGCAAAATTAAAAGTTTTTTTTTTTAAAAGAAACCACCCTCCAACACACTTAAGCACAACCCAGATGGTTTTATGGGTGATTTTTGCCAAATTATTCAAGAAACCCAGATGGTTTTATGGGTGATTTTTGCCAAATTATTCAAGAAACAGATATTCTTTTTTTATTCAGACTTTCAGAAAATGGAAAAAGAAGAGACATCTTGTAATTAACTTTATGAGGTTAGTGTAATCTTAATATGCAAGCTGGTTAATGACAATATGAGAAAAGAAAATTATAGGCCAATCTCAGCTATGAAGTGAAGAAGTGAAGTCGCTCAGTCGTGTCCGACTCTTTGCGACCCCATGGACTGTAGCCTATCAGGCTCCTCCGTCCATGGGATTTTCCAGGCAAGAGTGCTGGAGTGTATTGCCATTTCCCTCTCCAGGGGATCTTCCCGACCCAGGAATCGAACCCGGGTCTCCTGCATTGCAGACAGATGCTTTACCGTCTGAGCCACCAGGGAAGCTCTCTTCAGTTATGAAGAGAAAGGCAAAAATCATAAATCAAATACTAGCAAGCTGAATATATATATATATATATATATATAAAATCGACTTAGCAGTTATAAAAGAACAGTTTAAAATGAGAAAATCCAAAGTAACTTACCAAATTAAGTGCTGCAAGGAGATTAAACCAGTCAATCCTAAAGGAAATCAACCCTGAATATTCACTGGAAAGACTGATGCTAAAGCAAGTCCAATACTTTGGCCACCTGATGTGAAGAGCCAACTCATTGGAAAAGACCCTGATGCTGGGAAAGATTGAAGGCAGGAGAAGGGGACGACAGAGGACAATATGGTTGGATGGCATCACTGACATCATTGGGACATGAGTTTGAGCAAGCTCCGGAGATGGTGAAGGACAGGGAAGCCTGGAGTGCTGCAGTCCCTGGGGTCGCCAAGAGTCAGACATGGCTGAGCGACTGAACAACAACAACAGAGAAGAAGAAAACTCACATAATAATCTCAATAGATGCAAACAGAAAAAGCACTCTATAAACATTTAACTTCACTTATTATAAAAACTCTTGACCAATTCAGAATTGATGGAAACTTCCTGAACCTGATAAAGGCTGTCTAGCAAATACCAACAGCAAACTATATCCTTGCTGCTGCTGCTGCTGCTAAGTCGCTTCAGTCGTGTCCGACTCTGTGTGACCCCATAGACGGCAGCCCACCAGGATGCCCCGTCCCTGGGATTCTCCAGGCAAGAACACTGGAGTCGGTTGCCATTTCCTCCTCCAATGCATGAAAGTGAAAAGTGAAAGTGAAGTCGTTCAGTCGTGTCCGACTTAGCGACCCCATGGACTGCAGCCTACCAGGCTCCTCCATCCATGGGATTTTCCAGGCAAGAGTACTGGAGTGGGTTGCCATTGTCTTCTCCCAAACAATATCCTTGGTGGCAAAATATTTGAGGCATTTCCTTTAAAATCACTCATGGGAGAAATCCACCTGCTATCGCCTATACCATTCAACTTTGTACTACATGTTTTAGCCAGCAGAGTGAGACAAAAAAAAAAAAATAATAAAATTTACAATGGAAGAAAAAATTGCCGTTTTATGTGCAGATGACATGATTGTCTACAAAAAAATTTCAAGGAAATCTACAGGTAAACTGTTTGAAGAAAGAGTTCAGTAAGATGGCTGGATGTAAGGTCAATGTATAAAAATTCATGTACCAATGATGACATGTACAGTGTACAAACTGTTGTCTCTAGGAGGAAAGATGGGAAACAGGATGGAGGATAGGCTTTAGTCATATGTGTAAGTTTATTTCTTAAAGGACAGAAAGAGAAAGAAGGTCTGAAGCAAATCAAATCTTACTTGTTAAATCTGGATGCTAAATCTTATTTGTAATATATATTATATGGTTTTCTTTTTTTTAAGTTTCTGTATTTTATGTGATTTATGCAACAGATATGTGTCTTCAGTTCAGTTCAGTTCAGTTCAGTCGCTCAGTCGTGTCCGACTCTTTGCAACCCCATGAATCGCAGCACGCCAGGCCTCCCTGTCCATCACCAACTCCCAGAGTTCACCCAGACTCACGTCCATCGAGTCAGTGATGCCATCCAGCCATCTCATCCTCTGTCGTCCCCTTCTCCTCCTGCCCCCAATCCCTCCCAGCATCAGGGTCTTTTCCAATGAGTCAACTCTTCGCATGAGGTGGCCAAAGTACTGGAGTTTCAGCTTTAGCATCATTCCTTCCAAAGAAATCCCAGGGCTGATCTCCTTCAGAATGGACTGGTTGGATCTCCTTGCCTAGGAATTATAATTTACAAATGAAAACTGAGCCTGGTGACAGCTCCAACATCATTTTGCTACCTGTGCTCCCCTTGCCTATTCCTTGTCTTAAGCCCTATCCTGAATGTTGCAGCTATAAATTCTTTGCTGTTTTAAAAATAGAGTTTGAGAACTTCCCTGGTGGCAAAGTGGATAGGAATCCACCTGCCAATGCAGGGGACATGAGTTCTATCCCTGGTCCAGGAAGATTCCACATGCCTAGGAGCAACTAAGCCCGTGTGTCATGACTACCGAGCCCGTGCTCTAGACCCCACAAGCCGCAGCTACTGAGCGCAAGTGACTAGAGCTCTGCAACAAGAGAAGCCACTGCAATGAGAAGCCCTAGCACCACAACGAAGAGTAGCCCCTACTGACCACAATTAGAGAAAGCCCATGTGCAGCAGCAAAGACCACAGCCAAAAAAAAGGAGTTTGGTGTATCATATTTTTTCTATACTTTTCCATGTGTTCGAAATGCTTCAAAATTATAATGAATAAAGCAAAATGTGTCTGTTTACAATCTTGAAAAGAAAAATGATTCTAGGAAAGAAAATTTGGAAAGAGTACCTTGGTGGAGAACTCTGATTTCTTTATCTGTGTCCACTTTGCTATTCATGCAACGATATTTCCTGAGTGAGTGCGTCCCTAGTGCCAGGAATTGGGGACTTGGGCTCTTAGCATTGGTGGGTGGGTGGCTGAGGCTGGGATCACGTGTGTGAGTTGCACTGGCATGGTGACTGGAGCACGGTTGCCACTCAGTGTATGGGGACCATTACTATAATCGGGTCTTCAGAAATGGCACAGCTGCCAAGACAAAAAAAAAAAGCATCTGTCCCTCATTAATCTTAGCCTTGGCTTCATTGTGCCCAGTGCCTGCTCATTACAGTCAATGTTCAGCCTGTCTGACGCAGTTCTGGAGGCCAGCAGCCTGGCGTGTAAACAAGTCATCGCCAGTAGGGCTCTTGGTGGTATAACTTGGGCACTGGAGGGCATGGAGGTTGCAGGGAGGCCTGTAGATTTCCTGAGCCAGAGAGTGAAGGATGGAGCCCTGGTGGGGGTGTGATTGCTCCTACAGGAGACGCACAGTCTCCCTGGGCCTCTGCCCAGACCTGGCTTTGGCCCTTCTTACTTGCTGCCCGTGCCTTTCTGCGTCACCTTCAGCCACACAATCAAACATGTATAACAAAAGAAAATAAATAAGACATCCAACTTGGGTAGCCTGGGTAGCATTTACTGTTTGCTGTTTCTGAGAATCTGTCTTTGAACTAAAAGGCACAGTGTGTGGGGCAGGGTTGGGGGTGGGGGTGCAGTGTGTCTGGCTTCACTATTCTAGAACAGAAGAATCACCCAGGTCCCTGAAAACTCTGGAAGCCCTTGCATGCTAAAACGGCTTGGGGAACGTGCAAATGCTCAGGAGTCCCGTCTGGTGACTGTGAGCACGGCGGCTCAGGCGCCGGGTATGGGGCATGTCTTGGAGGATTGGGGAGCCCCTCCCAGGGCCCAACACCCACTGCACGTGGCAGACACCCTGGCACTGGACTCTGCTGGAGTTTCAGTTGGAAGATGGAAGCTTTGAAACTCCACTAGACTCTGACGCCAGCCAGTTTCCTTCTTGTCTGGAGCTGGGGAAGACCTGGGTCCAAGCACGTCCAAGCCTTCTACCTGGCCTTGCACCCCTGAAACTGGGCCTTGGCTCTGTGGCCTGGGAGCTTGCGAGCCTCCCTCCCATTGGCTGGTGGGGAGGGAAGCTGTAGGAGTGCTGGTCTGCTGCTTCTGTCAGGACCTTTCTTTCTTTCCCCATTGCCCCGAGCCCAGAACTCTGTAGCTCCCTGCCAGCGCTGCAGCCCCACAGGCTGGCAAAGCCTGCTCGGACGAAGACTCCCAATTTGTGAGTCATGGCCTGTCTCGGACCAGGGACCACGGGCCGTGCTGAGTCACTTGGGCTTGTCTGTTCTGAGAAGTGCTGGGAGGGCCAGCCTTGCAGGCACTGGGGGGAGCAGCGGAGTCTACCCTTGACTGCTGGGTGGACTGGCCTCAGCTCAGGGGTATCAGAGCCGATCCACTGGGGTCACACCTCCTTGGAGAGAGGCTTTTTGAGAGGCCTCTGGAGCCCAGGTTGGTGTTGCTTTGTCGGGGCCTCGGCCTCAGGAAGCCCTACGTGCTCAGGTCCCCGCAGTCCCCATCAGCTCTGACTGGGATGCACCTCGGATGATTGAGGCTGGTGCAGTGGGCAGTCTGCCCAGGGTCTCTCAGGAAGTCTTAAGAGTCAGAGTTCTGGGCTTCCCTGGTGGCTCAGATGGTAAAGAATCTGTCTGCAGTGCAGGAAACCTGGGTTCAATCCCCTGGAGAAGGGAATGGCTACACACTCCAGTATCCTTGCCTGGAGATTTCTATGGACAGAGGAGTCTGGTGGACTACAGTCCATGGGGTCGCAAAGAGTCAGGCACAGACACGACTGAGCCACTAACATTTTCCGTTCAGCCAGGGAGGGCCAGGCTGCTGTCCTGGGTTCTCCAGTAGCTCACTCAGCCTTCCTGCCCTGCTTACTTAGAACACAAGGACAGAGGTGACAACAGTGAGAAGCACCTTTTGTCTTTTTTTCCCTGCTCATTAGATTGGCAAAAAATAGAAAGGACTAATAATGCCCAGTGTTGAAGAGAACACAGGGAAACAGGTACTATACTAGGAATATGGCAGGGAGCAAGGGGCCCAGCCTGCTCCTGACAGGCCAGCTGGCAGGATCTATTAATATTTAACCAGCACACACTTCTAAGGACATTTCATAAAAAAAACTTACACAGTGATACAAAAACATCTTGCAATTCCAAGTGTATCTACAAGGGTAGGTAACACTGAAAGTTATGTTCACATCCCTGCAGCTTAGTTTGCAATTGTTAGAAAAAAAATAGCAAGAGCCTTAATGTCTATCAATAGGATGAAATAAACTAGACTCTGTACTATTGAATCTTCATAGCTGTTAAAAAAAATGAGGTAGATCTGTGTGTACCAACTGCTATGAAAGGATGTTTGTGATACAAAAGTGAAAACAAGTTACAAAGTGAAAACAAGTCACAGAACCATGTGTTTAATATGATCTCATTAAACAAACAGCCCTGTGTGTGTGTGTGTGTGTGTGTGTGTGTGTATGCACGCGTGCATGCACATACATAGGTACAGAAGGAAAGGTCTGGAAGAAGATCAGTGGTGGTTTTCTCTGGGAGGGGGCTGATAATTGAGATAATAGGAGACTTTCACTTTTTCATCTATATGTTGCTATGTTGTGTGATTTTTTTTTTTTTCCTGGTGTGCCTTTCAGTTCAGTTCAGTTCAATCGCTCAGTCGTGTCCGACTCTTTGCAACCCCATGAATCGCAGCACACCAGACCTCCCTGTCCATCACCAACTCCCGGAATTCACTCAGACTCATGTCCATCGAGTCAGTGATGCCATCCAGCCATCTCATCCTCTGTCGTCCCCTTCTCCTCCTGCCCCCAATCCCTCCCAGCATCAGAGTCTTTTCCAATGAGTCAACTCTTCGCATGAGGTGGCCAAAGTACTGGAGCTTCAGCTTTAGCATCATTCCTTCCAAAGAAATCCCAGGGTTGATCTCCTTCAGAATGGACTGGTCGGATCTCCTTGCCTTTACTTTCAAGTAAAAAGAAAAAACAATTAAAAAAAAAAAAAGCAGTTGTCCTTATGTGTCATGAGGACTTGAATGAGCGTGTGTGTATATACATGTGCATGCATGTGAGATGGGGGAGAGATTTCTCCTGTCTCTCCCAGGACTGAAAGCTCTTCCCAGGCAGGCTCTGTCTTCCCTCCGGTCAAATCGCCCAGTAGGTCCCACATCTGGGTGTAACTCCCATTCCTAAACAACTTCCCATGTCTACCCTCCCAGCCTCCATGTGACTCCCCCACCCGCTGTCCCAAAGCCCCCTGCCCATCTCCTTTGTGGCCTTTTCACACTGGATTTCCACCCCCTCCACCACCACATGCAGTTGCTCTGTGGGTCCCTCCACCACAGGGTCCTGCCCCTCTTTGCTCTTCATTTATATGCCCACAAAGAGGGACTTAAAAAATGTTCAGTCAGTGACCTAAGAATGAATAATAAAGAACCATGAGTGGGACGGTGGACAGAAAGAGACCTCTGAGATCAGCCAGCCCACTTTTCTACCCAAACACCCAGATGCCCTTGGCTTGACACCTCTGGTGATGGGGTGGCCACACCCACCCAAGGCAGCTCACCCCCTCTTCCTGTACTGAGTGAGTGGTTTCTTTGGGTGAATCAGGAGCAGGGGCTGTGGCTGAGCATTTCCAGGTAGATTTAAAGCCCATGGTCAGTTCAGCCAGCAGTTTAGAAGTTGATCTGGCGTGAGATGAAATCCCTCCGTGTCTCCAGCCAGGAGAGACCATAGCTGCTGCAGGTGACGCCTCATCCAGTTTCAGCAGGTCAACCCCACCCTAACCACCACGTTGGCAGAGTAGATTAAGCATTAAAAACAAACTAATTAGTACTTCAGGGTAGCTTCATTCAGAAAATTACCACACCAAGGAGGTGTCTCATTTAGAACCGACTTAATTAAAAGACACTTGGTAAATTCCTGTAACAGATGAAGACAGCACTTTCCAGAAATGCCATAATCGAAATATTTTTACTGCATATATCAAATGGTTATTAAATCTTTAATATCCTAATTCCTTAAGAATGCCGTTGTCAGTGACAAATAGCAACCCTGGCAACAAAGGAGTCAATTGTTCCCTCCTCTTGGCTCTGTGAACCTCAGGAAGTCGTTACTTCTCTGGTGGACTCCGATCTGTACATTCTTAATTGCCTGTGAGTACATGCCAGCTCCGGGAGGAATCCACCATAAAGATTATTAATGGGAAGAAGACCGTTTCTGACTGGTTGACTTCTGGTTTAGGGAAGAAAAGCATGGCAGGGGTTGGTTGAATATCCGCCATGTGTGTGGGCTGTGGTCTGGAGGGAGCACAGAGAAGCTGAGTGACTTGTCCAAGTTGCCCAGGAAGCTGGAGGTTGGAAAGAAGGCCTTGCCCATCAGTGTGTGATGGCCAGGCTTGGCTCCTGCCCCAGATGCGGCCTGAGGCAGGCAGGATGAAGTGAGCAACTGCTCTGTGCCCCCCACCCTCACCCGAGGGCTTCCTTCCAGTCTGGTTCTCCAGGGACGCAGCTCTTCTCCCTGAAGGATGGGGGCCAGGCCTTCCCTCAGGGCACCTGGCCCTGGCGTGGCTCAGGGGAAAGTGAAAGTGAAGTCACTCAGTCGTGTCCGACTCTTTGCGACCCCATGGACTGTAGCCTACCAGGTTCCTCCGTCCATGGGATTTTCCAGGCAATAGTACTGGAGTGGATTGACATTTCCTTCTCCAGGGGATCTTCCTGACCCAGGGATTGAACTCAGGTCTCCTGCATTGTAGATAGACACTTTACCGACTGAACTACCAGGGAAGTTGGTAAATGGTGGAGGGTTGGGCAGTGGGTCCATTGACCCAGGGGAAGTTAACAAAATGCACAATCTTCCAGGCTTTGGGAAGCAAGGGGACTGAGGAAGCTTGTGAACAGAGTGGGGTCCCTCTCAGAATAAACAGAAAGTCACCTTTTTGCTGACTTGCTGCGGGGCTGGTAAGTGGCATGACCACTCCTTGCTTCTGTTTCCTCACCTACAAAAGAAGTGGAAGCACCACGAGAGCCTGGTTTGGAGACAGCGTGATCTGAATTTGAATCTTGCTTAGTTGTGTATTTTGGTATTTGGAGCCTCTGTTCTCTAACCTTGCAAAATGGGGAATGTGTCCCCAGGTCATGCAGGTGAGTCAGCATGAGCACGTTTGAGGGTACCGGGCAGGGCTCAATACATTGATTGGTTTTGATTGTTCCTACCCCTTTGGGCTTCCTTGGTGGTTCAGAAGGTAAAGAATCTGCCCATAATGTGCAAGACTTGGGTTTGATCCCTGGGTTGGGAAGATCCCCCAGAGAAGGAAATGGCAACCCACTCCAGTCTTCTTGCCTGGAGAATCCTGTGGACGGGGGAGGCTGGTGGGCTACAGTCCATGGGGTTGCAAAGAGTCAGACACGACTGAGGGGCTAACACACACACACTCACCCCTTCAGCTGGGTTTGCAGGAAGAGGAAAGGGAGATGGTGTGTTGGTACCACATCCAGATGGCGAGCAGGGCGTCCTGGCTGACTTACTCACCAAGGCTCTGACAACAATCAGGCCCTCAAGATGCAGCTGAGGAGGGTTGGTTATTGGTCACCCAGACTTGTTCAAGCACCCCAGGGTGTCTTTCTCTCACCCCAGCAGATGGAGCTCACAGTGGGTAGTGCAAGGGCTGCCTGCAGACTCAGAATAGACTCAGAGTGCAGTGCTCCATGGGAACCATTGGAATCAGCTAGCCAACAACCTCATCAGATGGATGGGGGTACTAGGCGCAGAGAAGGTATTTCAGGTTCCCATCTGGAGATCCATGGCTGAGGTCCCTGGTCCTCCGGACACCCCCCACCCTGTCCTTAGTGGTTCTTTATTCTTTAAAATTTTATTTTTTAAATAGCTTTATTTTTTCTTAATTTTTATTTTTATTGAAGTATCATTGCTGTACAATATTATGAAAGTTGCTGCTGCTACTGCTGCTAAGTCGCTTCAGTCGTGTCCGACTCTGTGCGACCCCAGAGACAGCAGCCCATCAGGCTCCCCTGTCCCTGGGATTCTCCAGGCAAGAACACTGGAGTGGGTTGCCATTTCTTCTCCAATGCATGAAAGTGAAAAGTGAAAGTGAAGTCGCTCAGTTGTGTCCGACTCTTATCAACCCCATGGACTACAGCCCACCAGGCTCCTCCATCCATGGGATTTTCCAGACAAGAGTACTGGAGTGGGTTGCCACTGCCTTCTCTAATTATGTAAGTTACAAGTATACAATTACAATGATTCACAATTTTAAAAAAGATTTATTTATTTATTTGGCTGTGTCGGGTCTTAGTTGCAGCACCCAGGATCTTTGTTGCATCTCACAGGATCTTTTGTTTCGGCCCACGAACTCTCTTGTTGCGGTGCTCAGGCTTAGTTGCTTCACGGCATGGGGTATCTTAGTTCTCCGACCAGGGATTGAACCCCTGTCCCCTGTATTGGGAGGCATATGCCTAACCATTGGACCACCAGAGAAGTCCCACAGTGGTTCACAATTTTTGAAGGTAGTACTGTGGCAGGAAGGGGGACCCCTTCCAGGGCCTGAAACTGGGCTCTTGTCTAACACTCGGAAATGAATTGTCCAAGGAGACACATGTGCTGATAAAGCAAGAGATTTTTTATTGGGAAAGGGCACCTGGGTGGAGAGCAGTAGGGTAAGGGAACCCAGGAGAACAGCTCTGCCACGTGGCTCACAGTCTCGGGTTTTATGGTGATGGGATTAGGTTCCGGGTTGTCTTTAGCCAATCATTCTGACTCAGAGTCCTTTCTGGTGGTGCAGGCCTTGTTCAGCCAAGATGGATGTCAGCGAGAAGGATTCTGGGAGGTGGTTGAACATGTGGTGCCTTATTTTGACCTTTCCCCAACTCTTCCAGTTGGTGGAGGCTTATTAGTTCCGTGTTCCTTACCAGGGCTTCCTGTCGTAAAACAACTTATGCAAATAGTTACTATGGTGCCTGGCCAGGGTGGACGGTTTCAGTGTGCGTCCCCTAACAGTGCTCCTTTTATAAAGTATTGGCTGTATTTCCCCATGTTGTACAATATATCTTTGTAGTTTTGTTATTTTTATTGGCGTGTAGTTGCTTTCTCAGTGGTTCTTTTGCAGGGAAGGCAGCGAGGTCTTTATCCGCCTGGGTCATTGTCCATCATCCTACTCTGACTCCTACCACCCATTCACCCAAAGCCCATTCACTATGAGCCCAGCAACACCCTCATCCCCAATTGGGCATATTTTTAGTACTCCATTTGAACAATTTTTTGCATCCTGTAGTTTTTCAAGGAGTTTCTTAAGCCAGTTCTTATTTACGACAGTTCTGCCTTAATGCGGGTGAACCGGTGAACTTGAGAAGCTTCTAAGAAGAAATGGACGAGACCTTTTCTGTCCTGTCTTGATTTGCTGAGGGAGATTGCGTGAATGGTCAAATTGGTACCCAGGGAGAAAGAAGAAAAAATGTCCCCCCTCCTGCAAAACACAGGATAAATTACAATAATATAAGTAGCGAGAATGTAAGAATTCTATTTCTTGGAATGAGCGTTTCTTGTTCCTAGTTGTAGGGACCCTCATTTTCACCTTCTCATACAGTGCTGATTCATAAGAAATAGTGTAACCTTAACAAAAATTTCATCTGAATGAGATATTTATTTGCAATGGTGTTTGAGTACTGTATTTTTTTTCCTGTGCATTAGGTTAGTGTCATAATATTGTCTTTATTTTAAGATAATATGCATGCTTTCCTGCCAAGGAACCTTTACACAGATGCAAACAAACAAAAATTCCTTCATATTCTGAGAAAATGAGGCACAGCATGGAAAAGGAACAGGAAGAAGAAATCAGTCTCAACTTGGGTCACAGACATATGGCAGAAATGTCTGTAAAGTCAGTGCCCAAAGAAACAGTGGGCCTGGGTGAAGGGTCATGTTGGTAGGACTACTAAATAAAGAATAATCAAAAGATAAGGGGAAAAAAAGAGAAGGAAATGGAAGACCTTGGGAGAAAGTCATTCATGTGTAGAAGAAGGGGCATTCCTTCCCCTGTAATCAGGAGAACACCAAGAATTTCTCACTCTCCTTATTCTCCATTCCCTTTCATCTCTCCCCCCTGCCCAGAGGAGGGGGGATTCCTGGGAGGACTTGGAAGTGTAAATGGGGGCCTTTTCTCTAGCACATTCCCCAAAGGATTCACTGAAGAACTAAAGGGCTGAATAATTTAAAAGCAAACTGTACAACCAGTAGAAAATAGAATTATTAATTTCTGGAAAGGGAAGATGTTTCAAAGATGGAAACAGTGGATGAAAATGTAGACCAGTAGGTGGTGTATTGACTAGGTCTGAATTTCCATATGTAAACCAAAACCAAAACAAAACATAATTGAAGGGAAAACATGCCCGAAAGCGTTAAAAATGCACCATTTGAACCAGTAATTCAATTTCTGGGGAGTCTTTGCTAATGAATAGACATTACACATGGAATTTGGTTATGTATAAAGTTGTTTATTGTAGAATTATTTATGAAAGCAGAGGAAAAAAAATAGAAAATAACCTGAATATGCTGTGATTGAGGAATAGCGCAGCCCATTGAAAATAATATTGTGAAGTCATTTTAAAGGCTCTTTGTAAAAATGTTCACCAAGAGGCAGTGATACAATGCATTAGCAACACAGGCTTGGGGTTGACTGGACCTGGGTGAGAAGTCAGCTGCTACCTGTGTAACCTTGGGCCTTAATCTCTCTCCCTAAGCCTTAGTTTATACATCTGTAAAATAGGGGATAATAATAGTAAACTACCTTAAGGGGTTATTGTGTCACATGAAACAATGTTGATAAAGTACTCAGCTCAGAGTAAGCCCTCAACTGTCACATATTATGATTATTATTACTTTTGTATAACATAGAAAAATGATCTCTGTTCACTCACCTTAAGTCAGCAACTATTTATTGAGGTCCTATTCGTGCCAAATACCGTGCTACATACTGGAGCTATAGCAGTAAATAAATTAATGCTAAGTGAAGAGAAATCAGAAGGAAGGCATGCAGCATGAACACAGACATGTTAAAAATAGAAGATGCCCAGGAGGAAAAAAAAAAGATGAAAGAAAAATAAACCAAGGTGTTAGCTGTAATTTCTTTGGATAGTGAAGCTGTTTGGTGGTCTGTCCTTACTACCCATTTTTCTTTAATGGGTATGAATTTCTCTTATGAGTAGTGACAAAGTTCCTATGTTTTTAAAAAGTCAGAGAAAAATGATGGAGCACACTGAGTAGCCTTTTACGGGCCAGTATCACACCACAAACTATGGAAATATTCAGTACTTTTGGTCACAAAAGACAGTGAGGAGGCAGCCTCAGGGGGGCGGCCTGGGAGGTCCTGATGTCTTTTCAGTCATGGAGTTCCCTGCTGCGGGGCTGAATGAGGACCTTGTGGCCTGGAGATGGGCAGGAGAGCATCTTTTCTTTCTCCAACAGGAATGGTCCTTGGAGGCCTGGCTCCACCCCCTGCCCTGGAAGCCTTCCCAGTCTCCTGGGAACCTCTCCTTACCCCATCCTAAACTTCTGTTTGCGGAGCACTTGGCAGCTCCTCTGATGTCACCTGTCCCTTCCAGCTGTGGGACACTTACCGAATCTCTGGTGCCTCTGTGTGGGCAGCCCCCCGGGGGGCGGACCCCATGGACTTCTTTCCCGAGTCTGCAGTCAGGAAACATCCAGCTGTATGAATCGGGGTTTCTTCCCTGCACCAGCAGGTGGCTTTTCATGCAGAAAGCATCCCTTTGTTCCCTTTCTGAGACCCAGTTAGGTATCAAAGGCTTCCTTCCCTGGGGAGATGCCAAGAAAGTGGCCACCCCACTGCTCTGGGGAGGGGCCAGAGAGGGGCTCCAGGGGTCAAGGTCACTGCTTCGGTTGCCAGTCCTGCTGGGTGTGTGTGTGCCTCCTTCCCTCTCCTGGCCCTCACTTCATGCACTTCTAAAT
Source organism: Bubalus kerabau (assembly GCF_029407905.1). Lineage (NCBI taxonomy): Eukaryota > Metazoa > Chordata > Mammalia > Artiodactyla > Bovidae > Bubalus > Bubalus kerabau. The sequence goes on along the minus strand of NC_073624.1, from coordinate 214,553,988 downwards.
GGGATGAGTAGGGGGTAGGGCAGCTGGGATCACTACTGGGACTGGGAGAGTTCAGTTCAGGCTCATTGCAAAGTCAACAAGCCTTCGTGGTGGCGCTCCTCATTACCCCACTTCACAGATGGGAAGACTGAGGTGCTGAGACATTAAGCTACATGTCCAAGGTCACCCCGTTAGTAGGTGGTGGAACTGGCATGAAAAGCAAACCAGGTGTGATGGGCCAGTCAGTGCAGCCTATTTAAAGAGACTTAGCTTAGGTTTTGGGGGCCAGTTTCTTTTACCTCTATCCTGAGGTGCTGCCCCAAAGGACATAGAACTGGGGCCCCGTAGCCTGAGTTCTGACCTTCACCAAACCCTTCAGACCTTGGGTAAGACCTTTCATTTCTGAGCATGGCAGGCAGGACAGTGTTGACCACCTGCCTAAAATGTCTGGGTCCTAGTCCCCAGAACCTGTGACTACGTTCCCTTACATGGCAAACGGGACTTGGCAGATGTGCTGAGTTAAAGATCTTGAGATGGGCCTGGATATCCCAAAGTAGTCAGAAGGCTTCTTCAAGCAGAAGCCGGGAGAGTCTGTGGGAAGAGGGGACACACCAGAGCAGAGATGAGGGAGGTTAAGAGCTGCTATGCCCCAGGTGCTGGATGAGTTCAAGAGCCAAGGAAAGCTGGATGCTTCTAGAAGCTGAAGAAGGCAAGGAGCTGGATGAGTTCAAGAGCCAAGGAGAGCTGGCTGCTTCTAGAAGCTGAAGAAGGCAAGGAAATGATTCTTTCCCAGAGCTTCCTGAAGGAATGCAGGGATACTGACACGCTGATGTGTGGGCTTCTGACCTCCAGAGCTTTAAGATAATAATATTTGTGTTGTTTTGAGTCATTAAGGTTGTGGTAATTTGTTACAGCGGCAACAGGAAACAGATACACAGGGCCTCAGCCGTAAACAAGCCTCAGAGTGGCCAGGCGGCCAACACACTGCACTTTCTCCACAGGCAGCCCAGTCTCAGCCAGTGGGGCCTGGAGTTATTTGGACTGACTTTGTGGGTTTTCTTTGGGCTTCTTGATCCCTGGCTGCATTTCCTCATGGAAGGATCTGTTGCTTTGCCTTTTGTTCCCACTGGTGGGTGCCCTGTGATGAGGGCAGGGAGGAAAGGATTGAGAGAGGCTTTGCAGGGCGGGCCTTGTTGGGGGTTGCTGGGCCCTTGCCTTGAGACCAGCCCCTCAAAGGTCAATACTGCCCTCTGACTCCCATGCATAATTAGAGCCCTTGCTCTGGCCTCTCTTCCCAGACTGGTGTGGGTTGAGGGCACTGTAGAGAGGGCTCTGCTCTCCATCTGGCCCGGTTCTCTGTTGTGTTCCCAGCACGGGTGCAGCGATGCTCACGGAGCAGGTGGTCAAGAGTTGTTTGCTGAATGAGTGATACAGAGACACAGACACACAGCTCAGCAAGCCACACCGTCATCTCTGTACCTGGACACACACTAGGTCCCTACATACAAGTGAGCAAACAAACACACACCCAGGAGGAATGTGCACACACACACATATAGAAATGTGTACACATGCACCTTAATTCAGCAAATATTTATTGAGGTCCTATTTGTGCCCAATACTGCACTACATCCTGGAGCTATAGCAGGAAATAAATTAATGCTAAATAAAGAGAAATAAGAAGGTAGGCAGGCAACATGAACACAGACATGTTAAAACATAAAAGATGCTCAGGAGGAAAAAGAAGATGAGAAAAAATAAAGGTGCTATCTGCAATTTCTTTGGATGGTGAGGCCATTGGGTGGTCTATCCTTACTACCCATATGCACACACACACGTTGCTGAAATTCACATGTGTTGTTGAACTCCTCTACTTAAGGAAAAGGAATCTCTGTTTTGTGGAGACAGTTAGGATGCCAGCTAGCTTAGTGGGGCCTTGGAAGTTTTCATGAATCCACTTGTTGGGCCCAGCAGCTGAGGAGGACTAGGCAGGAAGGAGGGGGAAGATTTCCCATTGATAGTTGGTGGGTAGCCAGATGCTGGCTGCCGTTGGTGGGTACACACACCTGCACACCACGGGAGCTAGAGCTGGGTAAGGGGAGGGACCGGGACCCCCACAGATGTCTGAATCTACCTCCCTCCAAGGGGAGATGAGCCTCTACAGGTTAGGCCTTGAATCATAACCCACCTGGGATCCTGGAGAAAGCCCAACATTAGGGCCTTTTCAATGTTGATATGATCTTTTAAGAGACAGGGCAGGGAGGCAGGGTACTGAACAGAAAAGAGCCTGCTTGGGATGGGGGAAAGGCTGGCTTTGAGTCCAGGCTGTCATTGACCAGCTGGGTGACCTTGGGCTGGTTGATGAGTGTCAGCTTCCTTATCTGTGAAATAGGCTGATGAAGGCACCAACTTATCAAGGGTGGAGGGAGGATTAAGAGTCATGTGGTTAAGTTGTTGACAAAGAACCAAAAAATGGTCATAGCTTAAGAAAATTGAGGCACTCAATACAAAATCTACTCAAGCCATCCTAGACCCAAATGACAGGGGAGGAGATGAGGAATCCCCACAGCCTAGAATCCTGCTCCAGGCAGGTTGAACCCTAGGAGGGGTATAACCCACGCTGACCAGGTGCTGACTTGCTGTGTGACTTTTAGTAAATTGCTTTGCCTCTCTGAATCCCAGCTGTCCCATTTGAGTTTATGAAGCTCAAATGAGACTGCGTATTTGAAACTTTTAGGATAAGCAAGGAATTCTCACTCAGCTGGGAGCATCTCTGGCCATCCTTGGATAGTCATTATTTTTTTAAAAATTATTTTTTAAAAGTCTATTGAATTTGTTACAATATTGTTTCTGTTTTATGTTTTGATCTTTTGGCCATGAAACATGCGGAATCTTAGCTCCCCGATTGACCATGGATCAAACCCAAACCCCCTACCTTGGAAGGCAAAATCTTTAGCCACTGGATTGCCCAGGAAGTCCCGGCCTTGCATTATTGATGATACCACTCTGCCAGGCCAGCTGACCCTTAGTCGCTGACCACAGTCCTCCTGCTGCCTCTCACAGCTGGCTCATGGTTGTTCACTGAGGCTGTTGACAGGATCCAGTAGCACCAGCTGGGCCTCTGCAGGCCTGGCTTCAGTTGCTCCTATTTCCTCATCTAAACTCAGGACACAGCCCAGGAAGGGTCCCCAGCCAGCATGGCTCCTGGAGCCCACATGTTCTGGGTGTCAAGATGGGGAGTCCCCGGTCTCTTGGAACATCCTGGCTTCTGCCCTCTGTGAGCTCCCTCCTGGAGGTGGAAATATGGGGGAAATACAAGTCCTACAGGCAGATGAATCGGAGCCTGGCCAGACCCTCCCTGTTGCCACCAGTGCTGAGGGGGTCTCACCTGCTGACCCTGTGCTCCCATGAGGCTGGACTCCGGGCATGTTCACCTTCCTGGTTCCTCAGCGTGGCCTGTGGGTCTGTGGGCTGCTGAGATGGGAGTGGATTGTCAGGTCCAGAGTCTCTGACCTGGTGTCCATTGCTGCGCCTTGTCTTCTCACCAGGCCTTGCTAAGCGAGGAGGCCCAACCCCCCAGGGCCTGGTCCCCTGCCAGGTCCGCACTGCCCAGGGTGATCGGGAGGGGTGGCTCCCGCCTTGCGCCGCGGTGATGGCTGTCCGACCTGGGTCACTGGTGCCGGGTCGGTGGGTAGCCTTGTCTCCGAGCCTGCCACGCCCTCCCTTGACTCATTCAGAGGCAGCACTTCCAGGAGGGTTTTTGGCCTCTGAATTCACCTTTGGTTTGGTTTCTGCTCGGGCAGCTCAGAGCAGTTTTGTTTTTAAGTGCAAACCCACAGAACTGCTTTCCCCTTTCTCTGATCCCCCAAAACAAACAAAGGATGTTGGTCTGCATTTTGGTTTGTTTTGAAGCTGAGGGAAATGGGTCACCTCAGGAGCTTCGAGGGTGGCCAGGCTGGTCAGGGAAGCGTGAGAGTGTCTGGTGAGGGCTGGGCGGGGGCCTCGGGTGGCGCCTCACTCCCTCCCAGGGCGGGCTGGCCAGCCCACCCCGTGTGGGCCCTGCTTCCAGAGGGTTTCCAATCACCAACAGGGATGCTTGGAGCTGGGAACTCCTCGTGGGGCCAGGAAGGGCCCCGTGTTGATGGCGGGAGGCCTGGGTCTGAGGCATGCCTCTGAGGCCCCTTGCTGTGTGATGTTAGGCAAGGCCTGCCCCTCTGTGAACTTTCATATCCTCCCTGGTGAAACTGGAATTGGGCTCCATGTTGCACTCTGGGGAAGGAAGGGTAATTCAGAGAGAAATGCCTTCCTGGAGTCCCCTCCTTATTATTTTTGGAGTAGGCACTATTGGGTAACTGGGTTTTTCTCTAAAGGGCATTTGGAGGTGGAGAACTGGTGACTTCTCTTAAGGTATGAGCACTGTCTGCTTAGAGGGTTCTCTCTTGGTCATCAAAAGGGGAGGTAACTTTCTTGTGGACCCCGGGAACTAAGGCCCCACACCTGATCCCAAGAGGGACTTATTTTGGTGTTCCTGGAGCTCCCTACCTACAGGGGGTGCGCTGGCACCCCTTGTTTTCTTAGTTGACCAGATCACAGGTGTGGGGGAATTTGCTTTGTATGTGTGTGACAGGGGCGCTCTTTTTGCGATCCCCTGCAGCCCACTAAGGTCCACATGGGCTCCAACCAGAAGCAATCTGAAAATATTGGGGAAATGTCTCTGGGCAGACACCCCACACTCTTAGGGTGCAAAACAAACAAACAAACCATCTCTAGTGGCTGGAGGCTTGGAGAAGGCAATGGCGGCCCACTCCAGTACTCTTGCCTGGAAAATCCCATGGACGGAGGAGCCTGGTAGGCTGCAGTCCATGGGGTCGCTAGGAGTTGGACACAACTGAGCGACTTCACTTTCACTTTTCACTTTCATGCATTGGAGAAGGAAATGGCAACCCACTCCAGTGTTCTTGCCTGGAGAATCCCAGGGACGGGGGAGCCTGGTGGGCTGCCGTCTATGGGGTCGCACAGAGTCGGACACGACTGAAGCGATTTAGCAGCAGCAGCAGCAGTGGCTGGGGGCTAGTACTTAATCCCCAGGATTTTGTCTCCTCCCTGCGCAGCAGCCCCTTTTGGCCTGATTCTATCGCCATCTGGTGGCCAATTCTCTAATAGCAACCGGGTCTCCACCAGGCTGTAGAAGGTTCTCAGCCCTGGCTGCGTGGTAGTCACCAGAGAGAGCTTTTCAAAGTACTGGCCACCCCAGACCAATTAAATCGTCATCTCTGGGGGTTGGGGCTGGCATTAGGGTTTGGTAGGGCTCTCTAGGTGATACCAGTGTGACGCTGCGGTTGGATATCATTGTAGCACCAATAGTTTGTTTCCCTGGTCCTCAGCCCATCAGCTGGGAAGGGTGTGAGAAGAAATTCCAGACACTTTCTGAAGAACATGCTTCACTTCCCTTGTGTGGACTCGCTCCAGTGCTCTGAATATTCAGAGGCAGGCAGATCAGTGAGTCATGACCAGGACCATGGAAAGTGTGGCAAGTAAAGAATGTGTCTGTGACTGAGCCTTTACATCAGTGTCTGTTGACATTTTGCTGAGGGCCACAGGTTTTCTATGGGCATTTGTTCGTTTTATGTCTTGTCTCAGTGATAATATTCACAAGTCAACATAGACATGTCTTGCATTACTTGGAGGGCTGTTAACTGACTTTCTTGTTGATTTTTGTTAATTTTGGGGGTATAAGAAATATTGCCATGGTTTTAAGACGCAGAATTATACAAAAAGATAAACTCAGAGAGAGAGCACACCCTCATCATGACTTCTCTCCATTCCCCTTCCCTCCTCCTCCTCATCCTTTCCCATCTTCCCTTGTAGGTAAGCAACCTAATTGATAATTAGTTTCTGCTTCCTCATTTTTTTTCCCAGAATGAGCAGATACATATATTTTGTACATATTATGTACATATATGTACATATGTACATACATACATACATACATAAGAAAATACATATATTTTCTTATACTATCCTTATGATAGTCCAAAGTATCATACCATAGATACTCTTTTGCCTTTTTTTTTGCTTAGCATCTTTTGGGAATCAGTTTATACTAATTTCCTTATTTTTGTTCATAGCTGCATAGTATTCCATCAAGTGGTCACATCAGAGTTTATTCAACTACTGTCCTATGCATGAACACTTAGTGGTTTCCAGTGTTTTGCAGTTACAAACAATTCTGCATCAAATAATCTTATGCATGCATATTTCACATTGGAGGTGTAGCTTCAGAGTAAATTCCTAGAAGTGGGTTGCTGGGTCAGAAGGAAGGTACACATGTAGTTTTGTTAGGCAATATATTAGTTTCCTAATGTTGCTGTAACAAGTTGCCACCATTTTGTGGCTTGTGAAAGTCTCTCAGTTGTGTCCAACTCTTTGCAACCCCATGGACTATACAGTCCCTGGAATTCTCCAGGCCAGAATACTGGAGTGGGTAGCCTTTCCCTTCTCCAGGTGATCTTCCCAACCCAGGGATAGAACCCAGGTCCCCTGCATTGCAGGAGGATTCTATACCATCTGAACCACCAGGGAAGCCTAAGAATTTGGGAATGGGTAGCCTATCCCTTCTCCAGGGTATGTTTCTGACCCAGGTATTGAATTGGGGTCTCCTGAATTACAGGCAGATTCTTTACCAGCTGAGCTATCTGAGAAGCCCATGCTGTGGCTTAAAGCAGCATGCATTTACTGTCTTAGAGTGTTCAGTTCAGTTCAGTTGCTCAGTCATGTCTAACTCTGCTACCCCATGGACTGCAGTAAAGTTCTAGAGGCCAAATATTGGAAATGATTTCGCTGAGCCCAAATCAATGTATTGTCAAGGTCATGTTCCCTCCGTTTCTAGGAGAGTCTGTCTCCTTGCTTTTTCCAGCCTCTAGACTAGACCTGCATCCTTCGGTTCCTGGCCTCTTTCTCCAGTCTTCAAAGCTAGCATGTAGCGCTATTCAGTCTACTACAGGTAACGCATGCTTCCTTGAACTCAGTGGATTTGATCCTTAAAGATTTATTCCAAGTCTTCATTTTCCCATCTATAAAAGGCAAGTATAAGACCAGAAGGTCTTTGAGGTTCTTCGCTGTCTAAAATCCTATACCTGGGTTTAGTTCCCTCGTAATCAACTGGAATGGTCAGTAATGGCTGCTTCTAAATCTGACAAGGTGGTCATCCAGGGCTGCTTTGGGACACAGTGTGAGGTCCTTGTGGTCCATATGAGGAATGACAAGTGGTGGTAATGAAAGTGGTGTGTGACGAGGGCAGTCTTCCTGTGGGTCCCCTGGGCTCCCTAGGGGTGAGAACTTGTTCTAGAAAATCTGGGCCTAATTCATGATTCTAGCACAAATGGAGAGGTGAGGAGAAAACTCTTCTACCCCAAAACCTGCTGGCCTGAACTTTCTTCTTATTAGAGCTGCCAAACAGACCTTGAGAGGCTGTGAGTTCCCTGTCACCAGGAAGTTCTGAACAGAGGCCAAATGACTAGAAGATATTCCAGGAGGATCTGTGCATTGCTTAGGGCCTCACGGTCCAACATGTTAGGCACTAGCTACCTGTGCTATTTAATGCTTTATGCTTATCTCATATTTAAAAAAAACTTAAACTTTTTATTTTGAAACAATTATAGATTTGCAGGAAGTTGCAAAAACACTGCAAAGAGGTCTCATGTACCCTTCACCCAATTTCTTTCAATGGTTACATCTAATATTACTGTAGTACAATATCAAGACCAGGAAACTGATGTTGGTACAATGTGTGTGTAGGTCTGTATCATTTGCTCACATGTGTAGATTTACGTAACCACTACCACAATCAAGATACAGAACTACTCCATGGCTGGGACTTCCCTGGTGGTCCAGTGGCTAAGACCCTGCACTCCCAATGCAGGAGACCCAGGTCCTGTTTGGGGATCTAGATCCCACATGAGGCAACTAAAATGCCACAGCTAAGGGCTTCTCTGGTAGCTCAGTTGGTAAAGAAACTGCCTGCAGTGCAGGAGACCTGGGTTCAATCCCTGGTTCAGGAAGATCCCCTGGAGAAGGAAATGGCAACCCACTCCAGTACTCTTGTCTGGAAAATCCTATAGACTGTGGAGCCTGGCAGGCTACAGTCCATGGGGTTGTAAGAGTTGGACATGACTTAGTGACTAAACCACCAAGAACTGGCCTGGAGGAGGCAAAAAAAAAAAAAAAAAAGAAAGACCCAAACTACTCCATGGCTATGAAAATCTCTCACAAGTTGCCATTTTATAATCACATCCATCACGCTTTCCCCCACCATCCCTAACCCCTGGTAACTACTAACCTGCTTTCCAATCCATAATTTTGTCATTTTGAGAATGTTATATAAGTGAAATTATATACATGTAATCTTTAAAGTTGAATTCATTGAAATTTAAAAATCCAGTTCCCTGAATCTACCAGTCACATTTCTAAGCTCAGTAGCTACAACTGACTTGTGACTATCACGTTGGACAGCACAGATGCACCGCTGTTTCCTCTTGCAGAAAGATCTATTGGAAGTGCTGCTTTAGGGAATGAGACCAGATCCATGGTTCACTCATGCTGATTCATAGCTCATGTCACCCAGGAGCGTCATGAAATAGAGAGTCCTAAGCATATTACTCATCTATTGCTGTTTAATAGATTGGCCCCAATGTAGTGACTTGAAACAACAGTCAGTACATTGGGACGCAATAAACAACCTTTATTATCTTGCATAATTTCTGAAGGTCAGGAGTTAAAGAGTGACTCAGCCGTGTAAACAGGCTCAGAATCTTTCATGAAGTTGCAGGGAAATATTGATCAGGGCTGCGGTGGCAGGCCTGGGGCTGGAGGACTGGCTGGAAGGTGGTGCTGCCTGTTGGGGTGACTGGACTACTTGCCCAGGTCTAAGAAGTTTCCTGGGATGTGGGGTTTTAGTGTGAATTAATTCTAGGACTGTCCCAGACAAAAGAGAACAGTTGTAAGCAGGGGGACTCAGTTCCTCCCAACATGGGCCTCTTTCAGGGCTACTTGAGTGTCCTTGTAACACAGCCATCTTCTCCCAGAGTGAGCGATACTAGGGAAACAGGGCAGAAGCTCTGAGGTCATTTCTGAGCTGCCTTGGAAGTCATATGGTATCACTTCTACTGCATTTTTTTTTTTTCATGAGAAGCAAGTCACTAAATCCTCTGGTCCGCATTCAAGGAGAGGAGAACTAAGATCCACCTTTTGAAGGGAGGACTGTGAAAGAATAAGTTGATATATTTTAAATCCTCTGAAAAGTGAAAAAAAAAGGGAAAGTATTAGTCAGTCATGTCTGACTCTGTCATCCTATGGACTGTAGCCCACCAGGCTCCTCTGTCCATGGAATTCTCCAGGCAAGCATCCTGGAGTGGGTAGCCATTCCCTTCTCCAGGGGATCTTCCTTACCCAGGGATCAAACCTGGCTTGGGTCTCCTGCATTGTAGGCAGATTCTTTACTGACTGAACCACCAGGGAAACCCTTTTAAACCCTCTACACTGACCTATACTTGAGATCCAGATTGGGCAAAGGGGGCAGAGCCCAGGAATCCATACTTTATTAAGGTTCCCTCTTGACCCCTGATGTGAGGTCCCATTTGCCCATCTCAAGGTCCTGTCCCACCGTAAGACGGTGGGCATCCCACCTACCACAGTGGACACTCACAGGAGAGGAGAGGCGGAGGGCAGCTTCAGGTTGGTGAGAGTGGTGAGCTGACCGTGATTCCAGAAACTCTTATTAGATTGCTAGGATGTCTTTTCCCACAGGATGAATGAGCAACCAATGGGGAACCACTTAGAAAACTCTCACCACACTGAAACATTGAATGCTGTTACAAATAACCAACACCAAACTACACGGCAACAGGAAGAAAAAACTGATGGCACAATATGTACATACTTGAGGGATGGCTCAAATGCTATAGCAGTTCAGGGTCAAGGTCTGGAGATGTATTTATTATACAAACAGGAACATAGCTGCAGTTACGGTAAGAGGGTGGGGACAGATGGTGAGTAATGCAAAGAAATGCATGTTAGTATTACTTTCAATAAAAGAGGGTGGTTCCTTCTTCAGACTTCAACTGTCACCGTTCAGAGACCTTTCCAGTCTTCTTGGTTAAAGCTGGTTGAAGCCCCTCTAGTTTTTGGTATCTCAGTGCCTTGTTTGTGTCCACATAGCACTCGTTACATTTGAAAATATGCTGTCTCTCCCTGCAGCCTCTGAGCTCTGTGAAAAAGGTAGGGAGCTTTCGTCCCCTGCGGTCTCTCTGGGGCCAACACAGTGCCTAGGACATGCTTGCGGATCAGGAACTGTTGAGTGAGGCGTGAAAGAGGTGAGGTCTGTGAGGAGAGGGGAGATTGCAGGTGAGGGAGGCAACAGAGGCCTCTCATGGCTGCTGCGGGAGGGGAGGCTGGAAGTCAGCCTAGTCCAGTGGCCCCTGGTCTGTGGATGTCCGAGACCTCCTGGGGCACCCACTCTTGAGAATCTGATTAAACTGGTTTTCTCAGCTTCAGCACTGTTGCTCCTTTGGGCTAGATAACTCCCGCTGCGGGGGCTGTCCTGTGCAAGATGCTTGGCAGCAGCCTTGGCCTGTCCCCAGTATCCACCTGAGGCACATGCTCCCCTGTGGTGACAATTTAACATCTCTCCGGATGTTGCCAGATACTCCCTGGAGATTGCCCTTGGAGACGGATGAGAAAACCAGCCCAGCACCCTAGAGGCCTGAAATCTTTGTCTGAAGAAGGGCTGCCAGTGTAAATGCGGGAGACTGATGCCTGTCTCACAGGAAAAGCTTCTTAGAGAATTTGTTGTTCAGAGGCCTCTTGGTGACCAGCATGACATGTGCTGCCCCCTGTTGGTGGATGGCTGGGAGTGCACCCTTGGCTCAACCAGCCCTGGGACACAGGGAAGCAACTTGCCTTCAGGTGGGCTACAGTGGGGCTAGTTCAGGGCCTCTCCCTATGGCTGGCCAAAGTGAAGTGAAGTCGCTCAGTCGTGTCCGACTCTTTGCAACCCCATGGACAGTAGCCTATCAGACTCCTCTGTCTATGGGATTCTCCAGGCAAGAATACTGGAGTGGGTTGCCATTTCCTTCTCCAGGGCATCTTCCCAACCCAGGGATCAAACCTGGGCAGATGCTTTACCCTCTGAGCCACCAGGGAAGCCCAAGGCTGAGCCAGGGAAGCCCCAAATGAGGCCAGCCAGGGTGTGTGGCAACCAGGGAAATTAGCGGGAATGGGACATTTTCCTATTATTTTGGTTAAATATTTAATGATGTAATTGTTAAAAAAAAAATCAGGTCAACTTTATTGACTGCTCTCTGCTCTTCTCAGACTCTGCTTCTCCCATGTTGGTTGGCGCCTCCAATAGTCAAACCCAAATTCGCTGTCTTTTCTATACCTGACCCTCCTCAGAGCTCCCAGCTCAGTACAGACAGCATCAGCCCCTCGATACACAGCCAGAAGGATCACCTCCATCACTGAGCCCTACAGGCTCATCTACCTTCTCCAGTCTCCCCACCTTCACTGCTGTTCTCACCATTGTCTGAGCCACACTCATCTGAAGCCTACGCCAGTGCAGTGGCTCAGCTAAGAGGTTCCTCTGTTCCATATTGTGTTGCCTGGGGTCATGCTTGTGATCGCATTTAGCTGGGAGCTTGGCAGAGCTGGAGATGGTTACTGGGGATGACAGTAGGGGTGGGAAGGCAGCTGGGCCCCCCTGTCCAGCAGGGTAGTTGCACTTCTTATTTGCAGGGGACCTCAGATATGCAGATGACACCACCCTTATGGCAGAAAGTGAAGAGGAACTAAAAAGCCTCTTGATGAAAGTGAAAGAGGAGAGTGAAAAAGTTGGCTTAAAGCTCAACATTCAGAAAACTTAAGATCATGGCATCTGGTCCCATCACTTCATGGGAAACTGATGGGGAAACAGTGGAAACAGAGTCAGACTTTATTTTTTTGGGCTCCAAAATCACTGCAGATGGTGACTGCAGCCATGAAATTAAAAGATGCTTACTCCTTGGAAGGAAAGTTATGACCAACCTAGATAGCACATTCAAAAGCAGAGACATTACTTTGCCAATAAAGGTCCATCTAGTCAAGGCTATGGTTTTTCCAGTGGTCATGTATGGATGTGAGAGTTGGACTGTGAAGAAAGCTGAGTGCCGAAGAATTGATGCTTTTGAAGTGTGGTGTTGGAGAAGACTCTTGAGAGTCCCTTGGACTGCAAGGAGATCCAACCAGTCCATTCTGAAGGCGATCAACCCTGGGATTTCCGCTTCAGCATCATATATCTGAAGCTGAAGCTGAAACTCCAGTACTTTGGCCACCTCATGCGAAGAGTTGACTCATTGGAAAAGACTCTGATGCTAGGAGGGATTGGGGGCAGGAGGAGAAGGGGACGACAGAGGATGAGATGGCTGGATGGCATCACTAACCCGATGGACGTGAGTTTGAGTGAACTCCAGGAGTTGCTGATGGACAGGGAGGCCTGGTGTGCTGTGGTTCATGGGGTTGCAAGGAGTCGGACACAATTGAGTGACTGAACTGAACTGAACTGAGGCTATAAATTGTGCTGGGTGTTAGCTGCTGTGTGGGCTTTTCTCTAGTTGCAGCGAGTGGGGACTGCTCTGGTCGTGGTGCATGGATTTCTCATTGTGGTGGCTTCTCTTATGGTGGAGCACAAGCTCTAGATCACAGGCTCAGTAGTTGTGGCGCATGGGCTTAGTTGCTCCGTGGCGTGTGGACTCTTCCTGGACCAGGGGTTGAACCTGTATCTCCTGCATTGGCAGGCGGATTCTTTACCACTGAGCCACCAGGGAAGCCCAGATCCCCAGATTTTGGACCAGTGTCTGGAATAGAGCAACTTGCAGTGAATACTGGCTGAATGAATGAGTGAGAGGGACAGGACAAGGGCAAAAAGTAAAGCATCTTCCTAGACAGCCATCCCTCTTTACAGCACACAGATCTTGATGAAGAGGGGTATTAAAAAATGTTCTGAATTGATTTTATTTAATACCTCAGGGAACTGGTGTCCAGAGCAGCCACACCCTGAATTTCTTCCTGTGAAGTTACGTAAGGTCACAGCCATTCTCTGAGGCTGCTGTTCCAGGATCACTCAGGGTGCTTGTGAAAAATGCAGCTGCTTTCCCCACCCCAGAAATGTTAACGAAGAAGCTTAAGGGGGAGGCCCAGCCACCTGCACATTCCACCAGCCCTCCAGGTGACTCACATGCACTACATTTTCAGAAGCATCACTTTTCCATTTCTGTGTACTAAGTTTGGATTTTCTTGGGCTGGTTTTTCCTTTAGGCCACCTGTGTGTCTTTTAAGACGTTGGTAAGTTGATTTATTTATTTTCCCTGAAAGGCTTTGTGAATAAGCCATCCATTCCATAACCCCTGGAAAACAAAGTGTGTTTCCTTACCTTCTGCTGAGTGAGCCTGAGGCTCAGGGTCATGAGGAGGTCGTGTCATCCAGTCCTCTGTGGTTGGGTAGGATGATGCTGAAATCACACCAGGCAGGGAGGAAGCCAAACTTGGTTCTCTCCTTCTTCAAATTTACTGTGGGTGGAATAATGAGTTTTGTGTTTGGGGCTTAGGGAAAGGAGGGGTGAGCTCCTTGGGTGGGTGTGGAGAGTTAGTACAGTTACGGGGAAGCAAGGATTTTCCCAGAAGTGAGGAGGAGCTGGGGAGCAGTGAGGGAGGGAATAAAGGGCCTTATCTTCTTATGTAAGACTCATAGAAGAGCTGGTTTTATAATACCAGCATGGCAAGGATGCTAAGTTTAGATTTGAACCTGAAACTTCAAAACTTTGAGAGGCATCAGAAGCTGCTGTCTTGGGCTGTGCTAGCTGTGGCCGGAACTTTGTGGCTCTGCAGTCCCCTTCTGGGTCGCTGGGGGCGCTGGTGGGCAGTGGAAGAAGGAGGGTCCTAACAAGCTTTAGGAAAGCTCAGGCATTTCCAGAGAAAACCCTTGCTGGTCAGCCCATCCTCCACAGTCTCCTCTCCAGCAGACTAGAGTAGTCACAGAGGAGGAGACATGAGAGACTGCGGAGGGGACAACGGCAGGGTCACTTGGGCTTCTAGCCAACTTGGCTGCTGACTTGTCTACCTGTCACTGCCTACACGGGAAAGAAAGTTCTTTCCGGCAGCTGGGAAAGAGGAGTAGAGGAAGCAGCTACTCTCCAGCTCCTGGAGGAAGCCTTGGGGAATAAGAACCAGCAGACGGTGTGGTCCCAAGCAGGGCAGACACCTGGTCTGACAGCAGACCACAGTCAGCCAGGAGAAACCAGGCTAGGCCAGTCCTCGGGCTGTGTGTGTGTGTGTGTGCATGCGTGCGTGCACGTGGGGGCGTTCAGGGCATCTTGTGTGTGTTTACATGGTGGGGGGTTCAGGGCACTGTGTGTATGTGTGTGTGTGCGTGCATGTGGGGGGGTTCAGGGCATCTTGTGTGTGTGTGTGCGTGCGTGCATGTGGGGGGGTTCAGGGCACGTTTTGTATGTACATGGTGGGGGCTTCAGGGATGTGTGTGTATATGTGGTGGGGTTCAGGGCACTGTGTGTGTGTATGTGTGTGTGTATATAGTGATGGGTTTCAGGGCACTCTGTGTGTGTGTGTGTGTGTGTGGAGGGGGGTTCACTGCACTGTGTGTATGTGTCTGTGGTGGGGAGTTCAAGACACTCTGTGTGTGTGTGTGTGTGTGTGTGTGTGTGTATGTGTATGTAGTGGTGGGGTTCAGGGCATGAGTTTGTGTGTGTGTATGTGATGGGGGGTTTAGGGTACTGTGCGTGTGCGTGTGTGTATGTATGTGGTGGTGGGGCTCAGAGCACTGTGTGTGTGGGGGGGACGGTTCAGAGCACTGTGTTTATGTGTGTGCATTTGTGTATATGTGGTGGAGAGTTCAGGGCACTGTGTGTGTGTGTATGTGGTGGTGGGTTTCAGAGCACTGTGTGTGTGTGTGTGTATGTGGTAGGGATTTCAGGGTACTCTGTGTGTGTGTGTGTGTGGTGGTAGTGGGGTCCAGAGCACTGTGCATGTGTGTGTGTGTGCACGTGTGTGTGTATGTGGTAGAGAGTTCAGGGCACTGTGTGTGTCTGTGTGTGTGTATGTGGTGGGGAGTTCCAAACACTGTGTGTGTGGGGGTGTGGTGGGGGGTTCATGACAGTGCAACATTAGATGGAGTACAGTCCACAGAATGATTCCCATTGTTGATACGAGTTGCAAGTTTGGGGCTCTAAGACAGTCTTTACATTTGATAATTCACTAGAAGAACTCGCAGAACTCACTGAGGGCCGTTAAACTTCCTGGTTGGTTACACAGAAAGAATACAGATTAAGATTAGCCAAAAGATGAGACACATGCATGGGGCAGAGTCCAGGAGGGCTGCAAACACAGAGCATCCAGCTGTCCTCTGCCGGTGGACTCCCGGACACCCTTAACTCCTCCAGCAGTGATGTGTGACAGTAACACATGGAATACTGCCAACCGGGGAAGTTCTCGCAAGTCTTGGCGTCCCGAGATTCACTGGGGCTCTGTAATCGACTGCCCACTCAGCTGAGAGCAGCCTCCAGTCCCTCTGAACGTCCAGCTGATATCGTGAGAGTCAAAGCCCTCACCCTAAATCACACTGCTAGCTTATCCTGCATGGCCAGTCCCCACCCTGAATCACATTGTTAGTTTATCCTGTGTGGCCACAGGATAAACCTTGTGGCCTAACCCTTGCCCTAAATAAAGATACTCCTATCTGGCATGACACTGCAAGGGCTGAGATTTCTTTCCAGAAGTCTAGGGCAAAGGTCAGACCTTTCTTGGGTGCAGATTAAATGCTTAACTACATGGACAAATTAAGCAGTCCCAGCCTACTCCACGGCTGTGAGTCCATTCTTTCCAGAGGATTCTCAATACATGGAGCCTGATTCCTAGATGTCCAGCCATTAGGACAGAAAATAGCAGTCCCCAAGGTGTGCAACCTGCAAAGAGGGCTGGTAAGAGACTCCAATTCAGTCCCCTTTCTTTATGCCTCATATCCTTCAACACCTGCAATGTGACTGGCACTCATTCTAGTTGGGGAGGGGGGAGGACAGATAACAGAGAGCAAACCAACTATTAAGTCATTTTACTTAATTTAAATTTTTATTTTTATTTTTTTATTTGGCTGCACTGGGTCTTAGTTGCAGCACACAGGATCTTAGTTGTGGCACGTATGATCTAATTCCCCAACCAGGGATTGAACCCAGGCCCCCTGCATTGGGAGCACATAGTCTTAGCCACTGGACCCGCAAAGGTCTAGGGAAGTCCCCTATTAAGTGATTTAAAATGTGCAATGTGCTATGGAGGGGGAAAGGGCTGAGCCCCAAGGAAGGGCAGAGAGGAGAAAGGAACCTGCCTGAGCCTGTGGGTGGGGAAAGGCAGCTCTGAGAAGGCACATGGAAGCTGAGGCCCAGAGAATGAGAAGCCACCCGCTGTGGGAAGAGCAGCAGACAATGCCTGGCAGAGGGATACATGCGCCTTAGCTGCCAGCCGACACATCTGAACAGATTGTGAAAAGTTGCCCAGAAGCAAAAACACAGGCCTTTCCTTGTGGTGGACGTAGTCTTATCGGGACCCAAGGCTCCGTGAGCTGTGCGTGGCCGGAATTTCAGCCCCACGTATCCCCGTGGCTTGTGCGTGTGCAGTGTGTAAACCACTCCTCCCTATGTGGCGGGCCTGGACAGGCAGTACCTGGAAGCCAGCACCTCTGGGCAGCCCTACCAGGTTGGTGTAAGACACAAAACCATTTAAACTTCATTTGACCTCATTCACAATTTAAATAAAAACAAAACCAAAAAGCAACCAAGTTGTGCCTGTTAGCAGAGTCTGTGATGTAGAAATTGTGGGACTTCCCTGGTGGTACAGTGGATAAGAATCTGCCTGCCAATGTAGGGAACACAGGTTCCATCCCTGGTCCGGGAAGATTCCACATGCTGTGGGGCAACTAAACCCATGCTACCGAGCCCTCGCACTCTGGAGCCTGTGCTCAGCAACAAGAGAAGCCACTGCAATGAGAAGCCCGCTCATCACAACTAGAGAAAGCCTACGCACAGTAACGAAGGCCCAGCGCAACCAAAAGTAAATAAATATTTTTTTTTTTTTAAAAGAAAGAGCAACTCTTGGTTTAAGTTGCTGGCACAGAGACGTCTCTCCAAAGAAAAAAAAAGAAATTGGAAATTCTTCATCAAACCCCAGACCCTCTTTCAGTGAATGCAAGTATACAAGTGCTGGGGAAGAGGCAGCTCCTTTTCTGCCTTTAGGGGAAAGCAGATGTGTCCACTCACGGGTGGGGTCTGGGAAAGGGTTTCCTAGCCCTTGCAATAAAAGGGGGCCCTAGCTGAATTCCCCCTGGTATTCTTCATCTCTCTAAGGAGCCAGCACATGCCGAGCAGAGGAGAAACTCTTGTTTCTCTTAGCTCAGAGGTCTCTGGTAGGATTCCAGGACACGTCCCTCCTACTTACAACCCTCACTCCCACCCCCACAGCCCACACCCATGTGCACAGGCACACACACTGGTGTCCCTCGTAGGGGACCGGACAAGTACCAGTGCAGGGCCTGGATAGAGGCCTGGGTTGGCCACACAAGGGTAGGAAGGTCTGTGCTCCAAAGTGCAATTAGCTTTATATAGCAGGAGTCCCTGCCTCTTTTTATTGTTGTTTGATTTTTATATGTTTACCACGTTGTTTAAAAGTTGGAAAGTAGAGAATGTAAAAGAGAAAAGTCACTTGGAATCTTGCCATTTATTATGGATGGCATGTTTGTGCTCCATGCTCCCACCACCCCTGCCTCCGCCAATTCAGTTGTTGAAACCTTTATCACCAATTTGAAAGGTCTTGGGGGGAGTGGCCTTAGAGAGGTGATTAGGTAATAGGGTGGGCCCCCACAATGGGATTCATGCCCTGATGAAAAGGAGAGGAGACACAGGATCTTTGCCTTCGCATACCAAGGAACACCCTGCAGGGACATAACTAGGTAGAAGGCTCTTAGCAAGAACCTGGGCATGCTAACACCTCGATGTCAGACTTCCAGTCTCTAGAACTGTGAGGAGTAAATGGCTCTTGTTTAAGCCACCTGGTCTTCTGTTACATATAGCAGCCTGAGCTAAGACAGCATTCCAATAAATCATTTTTAATATGGTCTTCCAGGGGTTCATGCATTAGTCTCCTATTGCCATCATAACAAACTGTCATAGGTTTAGAGGCTTAAAATAATTGAGATTTATTATTTTATATTTCTAGAGGTCAGAAGTCCAAAATCAGTCTCACTGGCCTAAAGTTAAGGTATCAGCAGGGCTGGTTCCTTCTAGAGGCCCTAAGGGAAGAATCCATTTGCTTGCTTTTTCCAGCTTCTCCAGGCTGCCTGCATCACATGGCTCATGGCCTCTTCTTACATCTTCAAAGCCAGCCCTGTAGCATCTTCTGGCTTCTCTTTCTCACCGATCTCTGTTTCTATTGTTCTATCACCTTCTCTCACTCTGTTGTTGTTGCTGTTGTTCAGTGGCTATTAAAAAGCAGAGATATCACTTTGCTGACAAAGTCTGTACAATCAAAGCTATGGTTTTTCCAGTAGTCATGTATGGATGTTAGAGTTGGATCATAAAGAAGGCAGAGCACCAACGAATCGATGCTTTTGAACTGTGGTGCTGGGGAAGACCCTTGAGAGTCCCTTTGATTTCAAGGAGATCAAACCAGTCAATCCTGAAGGAACTCAAGACTGAATATTCTTTGGAAGGACTGATGCTGAAGTTGAAGCCTCAATACTTTGGCCACCTGATGTGAAGAACCAACTCATTGGAAAAGACCCTGATGCTCAGTTCAGAACGATTGAAGGCAGGAGGAGAAGGGGGCAACAGAGGAAGAGATGGTTAGATAGCATCATGGATTCAATGGACATGAATCTGAGCAAACTCCAGGAGACAGTGGAGGACACAGGAGCCTGGCATGCCACAGTCCATGGGGTCCAAAAGAATTGGACATAGTGACTGAACAACAACAACTCAAAGGAGGAAGAGAAGGGTCATTCCTCCAAAGGATAATGTTTAGACTTGATCTAGTTTGCAAGAGAGGACCTGATTGGCTGCTCTTGGTGCCCATCCCCATCCCAATCAGCTGTGGCAGAAGGAGTGGAGGTGGGCTGGCGGAGTGGCTCTTGGCAGTGTGGTAAGTCTGGTAGGACAGGCTACCTTTACTCAGCTCTTCTATCAGGACTACGGTGGGGAAGGGTCAACACTTGGACCTGAGGGCTTCTGTGACCAGCCTTATTCCTTCAGTTTTCTGAGTGTTTACTTCTATGTCTCCCATTTTAAACTCACAGTCAGTCACTCAGTCATGTCCGACTCTTTGAGATCCCATGGACTGCAGCACACCAGGCTTCCCTGTCCATCACCAACTCCCAGAGCTTGCTCAAACTCATGTCCAGTGAGTTGGTGATGCCATCCAACCATCTCATCCTCTGTCATCCCTAACTCTCACATTCATACATGAGCAACGACCCTCTAAAGTTGAAACTGAGAGACTAGACCTCTTGCTCAGGGTCACACAGCCAGTAGTATGTGACTCAAAGGGCACTCAGGTGGCAATGGCACCCCACTCCAGTACTCTTGCCTGGAAAATCCCACGGACAGAGGAGCCTGGTAGGCTGCAGTCCATAGGGTCGCTAAGAGTTGGACATGACTGAGCGACTTCACTTTCACTTTTCACTTTCATGCATTGGAGAAGGAAATGGCAACCCACTCCAGTGTTCTTGCCTGGAGAATCCCAGGAGCAGGGGAGCCTGGTGGGCTGCCGTCTATGGGGTCGCACAGAGCCGGACACGACTGAAGTGACTTAGCAGTAGCAGCAGCAGTACCTAGAGGAGCCCCAGAAGCATGGGGCATTCTCCCCAGGCCAAAGGTCATGGAAGGAGGATTGACAGGGAGGTGCTGGAGGGGAGGAGCACCTTGGACATTTGATCCAAATGTCACACCTGGGCTTTACTGACCCTGGGCAGGCAGCTGCTCCTAGCTCAGGTGAGGTTTCTGAAGCCCTGTCTTTTCAGAGTCTGGTCCTGCCTGCCTCCCTAAAGTCTTCTTGTCCTCAACTCTGCCTCACTGCACTGGTGGGTGACTCAGAGGCTTTCTCTGTCAGCCCCTCTTCCAGGAGTGGGCTGTGGAGGTGGGGACAGCCAGGTTGGGGAGCCCGGAGTCCCCAATCAATCATGGAACAGATATGGGCCTTGGGAGAGTTGTGGCATCGGTCTTCTATTCTCCAGCACCTCAAGGGGTCCAGGAACTCCTCCTCATATTTTCAGTAAGACCTTAGCCCCTACAGGGGCCAGGGCGCTCTGTTCTTCTCCCCACTCCCACTCCCACCCCCAGCCTAAGCTGCCTTCTTTCTCAACACCCCAGGACGATGTAACACCACTTGCCACTTGGAAGCCGCATTGAAGCTGCCGCCTCTTTCCAGCAGCCTGACCTGATTGCCTCTCCCCACGCCCCAGTTGCCTACTCCTTTAATCTGTGCCACAGTTGCTTGTGAGCGAGTGTCCTGATTCTATAGACTGGCGCCGCCTCCAGGTGGGGGCCCTGGACGCCTCAAGCCTTGGAGAACGTCTGCAGGCTGAAGGCGAAGGATGTGCAGAATTTTCACCTGGCTAGGAATTCATTAATTCTCGAAGTCCGCTAGGGGTGGGTCTCGAAGGCCTGGTAAGGAGACTGCGCACTCTTTAACCACGCCGGGAGGGGAGGCAGGCCCTGTCTGGACAAGGGCTGTCCGAGGAGCCCTCAGCTAGTCCGCGCGCCATTGGACTCAGCAGAGGACATTCTTGCAAAACGAGATTTTCATTTCTCAATGCGATCGGTTTAAATTGTCTGCCCATCTTGAGTGCATGCTCGGCGCACGGGGGTTTGCTCGGCGCGCTGGGTTCCAAGCCCCTGTCGGGATCCGGATCTTCGAGCCTAGAGAGGCAAGAAGCGGGGTCGGAGGCGCCTGAAACATTGTGTCGGGAGCTGGGAGCCAAGAGCCGAGGAGCGGCCTTCGTGGGCGCTACTCTGTACCCGCGCCGCCTCCGGCGCCCATTACTCTGGCCAGAGCTGTAACTGCCCTCAGGGGCTCAGAACCCGCTTTAACAGTCCGCGCGGGCTCTGCTGGCGAGGGTGGGAGACCTGGGGGTCACTTCTTCCACCCAGGCCAGGCCGTGGTCCAGCGGCCCCCGCCACATCAAGTCCCGGGGGAAGGGGTGTTGTCTCCCAGCCCTGAGGCCAAGCAGGAGGCCCAGAGCCCCGCGTGTCTTCTGTTGGTGCAGAGGACCTCGGCCACTGCTTAGCTAACCGGAAGACCCATCCCTCCCTCCCCGAATCCTTCAACCAGGCGAGATTTCCAGCAGGGACGGCCGGCGCGGGCGGCGACAAGCGTGTCCCCGCGCACGCACACAGCCCTGAGCACGTCAGTCCCACGCCGTCCTGCCGCCCTGTGCCCGGGCGCGCGCAGGCAATCACGCGTTCCCGCTCACGCCCGTGGGCACAGCATCCGCTGCGGGCCCCGGCTGGGGTGGGGGCGGTGCCTGAAAGGTCGGCACGCGGCTCGGGAGCTGGAAGCGGAGTCCGGCCGGACCGGGGCGGTGTCCCGGGAGGGCCCAGGGGGCGGAGCTCGCGGGCTGGGTGCGCTGGGTCGGGGCGGGTCTGCGCCGCCGCCGTCCGCGCCGCCCCGCCCTCGGCCCCGCCGCTCGCTCCGTTCCTCACGCTGCAGCCCCCGCTGTAGCCGCCGCGGAGCCCACTGCCAACGCTTCTGAGGTAGGTGCAGTGGAGAGGGGCCCGGGCTTTTCCTGCGCCCTGGGTAGCGGGCCGACCCCCGGGGAGCTGGGGAAGGAGACGGTGCGCGGAGCGGGCGAGGGCGAGGGGCCTAGGGCCCGGCCGGGGCGGGGAGCGGGAGCGGCCCGCGCGGGCCTGTCGGGTCAGCAGCGGGCAGTGCAGGCCGCGCGGGGCGGGCGGGCGGCGAGCCGGCCCGGGCGCGGGAGCGGGAGGCCAGACATCCCGAGGCGCCTGCGGCTGGGGACCAGAGCCAGCGGGGACCTGCGGGCGGAAGGGCACGGGCCGCCGCGTGGAGGCCCGGCCGGCCGCAGGTCTAGGTGACCTTCCTCGGAGGCGCCCTCTGGCCCTCGATCCCGCCAGCGCGGGTCGGGCAGGGGCCAGCCCGCCACCTACGTTCGCCGGGCCGGGCTCACGGACCTGTGCAAGCCATACTGTCGCCTCGATCGTGGTCCCGCGGTCCGGCCCTGCACGCCCTGTCGGGTCCACGCCCGGAGACACTGGCCTCCAGCACAGTCCGCGCGTGCCAGCGCCTTTCGGGAGGAACGGGAGGCTGACGGTCGAGTTAGGCCGCGGCGACCAGGGCCGGAGCTTGGACCTGGGTCGAAGGTTAGGCTTTGGAAAAGAGGTCCCGCGGGGAGCCCTGTGGTCTCCTTGGCCTTAGGAGAAATTCCTGTCTCATTCGATGGCTCATTCATTCACCGAATGTAGTGGTGGATTCAGGAAACTGGTTCCTAGTCCTTCGGATTTGAGGCTGACAGCATTAGTGACTTGTCCAAGGTCACATAGTGGGGAAGAAACCAAACCTCAGTTTTTTCATCTGTAGAATGGAGCAATCATCCCTCTTCTTCATTGGGTTTTTGGGAAGAATGAGTTGGTTAACTTCCACTGTGCGGAACGGTGCATGATATGGAGAAGGCCTTGGAGGAAACCTTGAGCTTACCCTTGAGGCTTTTTGGCGGAACCTAGCCCAACCCCTGCAGACTGTTTTGTGCCACGTGGTGCTCTGGAAAGGGTTCATTAAAGGTAGCCCCTATTATTTTAAGCATTATTATTACACATTTGTGTGCCACGCATTGAGTAACTTTCAGGATAATTCATCGAAAAGCCTTTAAGTTTACAGACAGCCAAGGTCAGGCTGGAGCAGGAAGTTGAATGTGGCTGCAGACTTGGGCTGAGCCTAAGCGTGTTCCACCTGAGGCCTGGAGCTGCCGAACCGCCTCCCCTCTCTAGGGGAAATAGGGAAATGAGCTCCTCCTTTGCCTAAATATGCTGTTGGTAAGACCAGGGCACATTGCCCAGGGTCTGCCTTCTTTCCATCCCAGCTCTGAACTGAGTTCCTACAGGGTCAGACTTAAGCCTGATGCAGCTTTGTTTTCAGTGCTTGGAGTGGTGCCACTTGGCAGTAGTAGGTACTTGAGAAGGGTCTCTGGGGGTAAATGTACTCTTACTTTTTATCCAAAGTAGACTCACCCTTTGGACAGAAGGATAGTTTTTTTTTTACCATTCCAACGTGTGACTGATAGTAGGTGCTCACTCAGTATCAATATTTGTGGGATTATTGAACGGTTATATATAGTGGCTGCAGGCCAGCCCACAGTCCCTTGGTCATGGACATCCTCTTTGAGGGACACACATCTCATTCACTTCCAGAAGATAGCCTTGCCTAGCAGAGTCACAAATAATTAAGGAGCTACAGCAGTGTGTCCAACCCTAGAGTTATGAGAGGCAAAACTGTTTCCTAATTTGAAATAATTGCTTTGAACATGTTATCCTCCTTCTGCGACTTTCCAAGTCCTTTGGGAAGCTTGTTGAACTGGCGTTTCTGGCTTGTAGGGGAGGGTGACATTGGTGAAGAGGATTCTCCTAAAGCCTGTGGGCCTGGTGCGTCTTCCCTCTCTGATGGTGAGTGGGCCAGAGGCTTCTGATGGAGTTGTCCTAAATAAAGTGCTTGACCCTGGGGTTGGAGGCTGTTCCCAGTTGATTACTTTATTTCTGCTATTCTGTAGGCATGGGCTGTTTGTAGATAAACAGAGGAGCTCAGGGGAGGACCAAGAGTAGAGAGTTGTCTGTGGGTCTCTGGCCCCATTGGATGCTAGGCAGATGTGGACAGCCACCTCCAAGCTGGTGGTCATGGGGGATATTCACCCCTACCTTTGCTGGTAAGATGTTTCCAAAGTCCACTTTGCTGTCAATGGGGATTTCTGAAGGAGTGACATCTTTGGTAAGAGAGGCTCATGTGCCTGAGAGTCAGCCCAAGCCTGCAGGCAGCCCCTCAGGGTGCTCAGAGCAGCCTTGGGCTCCACTCTGGTCGCCCCTAAGTTGCACTTGGGCACAAGCTTCCATTTCACTGCCTGCTCTCCCAGGGCTGAGGCTGAGTGGGAATCTTAGCTCTTTACCTGGAACTATGCTGGAAAGATCCTGGGGGAGCAGACTGAGCTCGTGCAACACAGCTCTGACATGAGCCGCAGGGTCTAGTACAGGCCGAGTTACTTGCTCGTTCCTGTTTCTCTGCTGTAAGAGTGTGATAATGATCGTTTCAGCCATTCTTTACTGAGGGCCTGCTCAGCACCCTCCTGGCCGGTTGACATATGAACTATGATGTTGAATCCGCTGCCCTCCGAGCCCTGGGGGAGGAGTACTGTTGTGTCCATTTCGTGGGTCAGGAGGCTTGACACAGAGTGGTGAGATAACCGTCCCAAGGTTACACAGCTCAGTGGGAATGCGTTGGAATTCAGGGTCTGGTCTGGCCAGCCCCGAGTCCTGGTGCTTTGACTCTGCAGCTGCCGCTCCTAGGTGCCACTGAGCAGCTAATAGATTTGCTTGCCTTTTGAAAGGTGGACCTTGCTGTTCAGAGGGGAAGTGTTACTCTTTTACACACTGATCAGAGTGAGTGTGTACTGGGTGGGTGTAGGCCAGCCGTCAGTGCGCAGCAGTCAGTGGAGTCGCTCTGTTTATTGCAAGGGCAGTGGCTCAGGGCGTTTGCCAGGAGAAGGGTCAGTTTTTTCTTGGGATGAGGAGGGAGGCATTCTTCCAGGACCTGGCCGGACAGTATTCAGCTAAACAACGCCTCATTATGGTTGGGGAGGAGTCTGGACCCTGTGATTCAGGATGACCTTTTGGCAACCTGCCCAGCAGCTGTAATTATGATAGGAAACATATAAAGTGACAATCTTAAATAAATACTACCTGTGCCTGTTACGTGTTTTCTGGGTACCAGCTACTGTGTTGTTGTTTAGTTGTTTCTGTACTAAGTTGCTGCTGTACGAAGTGCTTTATACCAGCAGTCTCATTTAGTCCTTGAGAGGCTGCTGAGTCAAGTACTCTTACCCTGCACTGGAACTGAAGAGAAAGGAGATGCAGATAGGTTATGACCTGCCTAAGATCTCAGAATGAGAGAGTGGTGGTGGAGTAGAATTGGAACTCAGGTGTGCTGGACTCCCGAGTCTACCCGCCCAAGCACTGTCTGTTTTACCCCCACTGGGGCAAGCCAGGCAGCGAACCTCCTGCTCAGGCAGGAGCCCCAGGGGCTCCTGGGACCCAGACCTTGGCGTGCTGCCTGCCAGCCCAGGTCTCCTCCTCCTGATGGATGGGTGGGCAGGCAGGGTGTCTCTAAGTCAGCTACATTCTCTTGAGGCTTGTGGAAGGCTGTGCTGGTGGTGGCCCCGCTTCCAGGGTGTTTTAAAATAGAAGCAACGCCTGGAAAGCCTGGCTGCCCTCTGTGAGACACTCATGGAAGGGTGGGGGGAGGAGGACAGCTGCACTGAGAGCGCAGACCTCCCCGAGCCCGGGCATTACTTTGCCAGCATCCTGGAGATCCAGTCAAAGCCATTCTCCTGGGCTGCCTCTTCTGGTGAGAAAGTGAGGGGTAGGGGTGTAGCGAGGCTCCTGATGGTGTTGGCCTCACGTGTTGGTTTTCAGAGCAGCTCTGGCCTCCTCGTTGAGAAGTTTCTTTTCCTGGTCCCCAGAGTTTGGAGGAGTTGCTTTTGCTCTAATCCCTGGCTGGTCTGATGCTCCTCTTACAGGCTGGCCCAGTTCTGCCGTCACAGATTGCCTAGAATGGCGGTAGAAATAGCAGAGCTACGACTTCCCTGGTGGTCTACTGGCTAAGACTCTGTGCTCCCAATGCAGGGTGCCCGGGTTCGATCACTGGTCGGGAAACTAGATCTCACATGCTGCAACTAAAGATCTCCCATGCCGCAAGGAAGATCGAAGATCCTGAGTGCCACAACTAAGACCCAGAGCAGCCAAATAAATAAATATTAAAAAAAGGAAAAAGAAAGAGCAGAGCCCAAGGCTTTTGTACAAGTCTCCCTTCCTAAGGGGAACCAAAGATGGTGATGCTGATGGAGATGATTGTGTGTGGATTAAGGACCTGAGGGAATCAGATGTACAGTCCCATGGCGTAATTAAAGAAAGCATGATGAACGGATCATTTGCAAAGGTGTGGCCAGAGTATGGGGACCTGAGAGGGAGTGTGGGCCTCTGGGTCCTTTAGAACCAGGAGGGGGCCCTTTGGCAGGAGATGTGGCCTTGAGTAGAAGGAAGTCACTGCCCACCTGAGGCCCAACAGGGAGGGATGAAGTTGGGGGGATGAATACCCCAACTTCACTCTCCCATCTTCTGCTGGTACTCCCTATTGGCTGAGCCTACCTCACAGCCACATGATCAGTTCTTGGGGCACAGATTAGGATGGAGGAGGAAAGTGCATCTGGCGGGGCAAACAGAGAATATCTAGAATAGTGGCTTGTGGCCACACTACCATTTTACTACCATTTATCGAGTACTCACCGTGTGTCAGACAATTCTACGTGTTCTGTTTGCCTTACTCAATCCTTGCAACAATGGCAGTAGAAAGACTCTGTTAGCCCCATTTTAGAGATGAGCAAAATGAGACCCTAGGCGTACAAGTGGCTTGTCCAAAGTCACACAGCTGGAACCTCTTCCAGTCTCGTAGCCCCTTCCATTAGTCACTGTGCCCTGCTACCTGGGTACGCAGATGAGTGGAGAAATTCCATGGCAGGTGGCTCTTAATGTTTAGGTCCTAGTCCTCATATACCCTTGTCATTGAAAATACCGTCTCTTGACTCACTGGGTGTTACCTGTGTTCAGAAAACTTGCTCTCAGCTGTTCCTGCCTGAGCCCTTTGGACCCGTGGCCACCCTGCTCTCTGTATCGGCCGTTGCAGATCGGCCGTTGGCTCTCTGAGGGCATCAAGGCTCTGCTGCCTGGATCCTTCCAAGGGAGCTTCTGCGGAGAAAAGAGCATACTTCAAAGTGGGGAATTCTGGTGGGTGCTTGGTGCGGGGAGCCAGCCCACTCTTCTCCGTGGCATCTGAGGGCCGCCCTGCCTGTGTGATAAGCAGTGAAAGGCTGCCGATGGGGGAGGAGGCTTCTGAGTCAGTGCCTCAGGCGAGTCACGCACACTGACGTTAGGGAGCTCTGCCCTCCTCCTGCCTTCTGGGCAGGGTGGCCAAAGCTACAGCTGGTCACCTGAGGGTCGAATGTGCCCCCCACAGGCCTTACCTGTTAGCCCTGCCACCTCTGTGATTTGAATCCGTTCCTGGAACCAGTATAGACACTGAGAGAGCTTTTCCTTCTGGTACTTCTGCTGCAGCAGCCTTTTGCAGTGTGACTTGTGGCATCGTGAATGCTGCATGGCTTAATTTCAGACACATTTGTTAGGTTTTTAAATTTTCTGTTCCTAGCTTAGAAAAAAATTATCAAGTGCCCAGACAACTTAAGTGATTAAATAGAATCAAAAATGAAAATGCTATTTTCATCTCACTCCTTTCCTAAACCCCTTTTCCGTTCTAGAAGCAGCTCCGAGGTAGCCCCAGTAAGTTTTCCTTCAGTCACGTGGAATTATACATATTCTATGACTTGCATTTTTCATTGACCTGTTAGTGGCTTTCTGTGACACCATGTGGAAATCTCCCTCATTCTTTTTGATTACCACACGGTGTTCCTTAGTTTGTAAGCACTGTAGTTTTTATTCATTTGTTTCTCTGTTGGTGGACATTTAGGTTGCTTCTGGGTACTGTGTTAAAAATAACCCTGCAGTGGGCATCCTCTCGAGCATTGGGTGCGCTGCAAGTGTGTTCCTAGCAGTAGAATTGCCACTGGAATGACTGCATGTCCACTTGGGCGCTGCCAGCAATGGGCTCCTCGGGGGCTGTACTGTACTATACTCTCCTACTTGGCGAGAATGGGGGTGAGCATTTTCACCAGCAGTAGATACTGTCATTTATATTTGTGCGGATCTGTTGGTTGAATGAGCTTCCCAAACACAGATGTGTCAGTCTCTATAATGTGGCTCCTTGAAGCCCTTTGAATAAAGTCCATGCTTGGTTCTGAGGTTAGAAGTGGCAGTGCTGTCTTCTGAAGGCGCTTGGTTGGTCTCCTCAGCTTGAGTTCAGCATTCCTTAGGCCATTGTGAGGATGGGGCATGTTAGTTGTGGGTCTCCCCAACATCCGTGGTGGGCTTGCTGGGTGGCTCAGCGGTGAAGAATCCACCTGCGAGGCAGGAAACACTGGTTCGATCCCTGGGTCAGGAAGATCTCCTGGAGCAGGACATGGCAACCCACTCCAGAATTCTTTAAAAAAAAAAAAAAAAAAAAATTTTATTTATTTATATTTTGGCTGCGCTGGCTCTTCGTTGCTGCATGGGCTTTCCTCTAGTTGCAGTGAGCGGGGGCGGCCCTGTAGTTGGGGGGCACAGGCTTTTCCGTGCAATGGCTGCTTGTTGTAGAGCACACATTCTGGGCGCACAGGCTTCAGTAGTCATGGCACGTGGGTTCAATAGCTGTGGTTCCTGAGCTCAAGAGCACAAGTTCAATAGTTGAGGCACACAAGCTTAGTTGCTCTGCAGCATGTGGGATTTTCCCAGATCAGGGACTGAACCCATGTCTCCTGTGTCTCCTACATTGGCAGGTGGATTCTTTACCACTGAGCCACCTGGGAAGCCCCCACTCCAGTATTTTTGCCTGGAGAATCCCATGGATAGAAGAGCCTGGCGGGCTACAGTCCATGCGGTTGCAAAGACTTAGACATGACTTGGGTCCACCCCTGGCAGCCACCCCCACCCACCAGAAAAGCCCAGCGGAGGTGATGGAGCCCATGTCGCCCCCTGCAGAGTCCCTCTGAGCACTGCCTGCCCCCACCTGTGGCGGTGCTGCAGCTTCCCAGTGGAGGGAGCTCCTGCCTCCTGGTTACATTGTTCACTTAGTCCCTATTATCAGATACTGTTCTTTTTTTTCTGCTGTAAAAATACTTTGATGCTTGCTGCACATTTACTCATTAAACAGACATTTATACTGAATACCTGCCATTTACTAGGCCTTGGCATGTTTGTACACATAGCCTTTTCCATATTTTGGATAAATGTGCACATGCCAGGCTCTGGGATGCTTTGAGTCCCGTGGTGTGGTCTGGGGGTAGGTGTGCATTTTTTGGGGCAGTGGGGCACTGGGAGCAGAGAAGCTGTCACTGTCATGTAGCTCATGAGTCCAGGAGGATATGTCCCCCCATGATGGAGGTTACATAACTGTTATGCAGACCATGCTGGGCGATATACTATCTCTCCCCTCTGAGCTTCTAGTATGGGCTGGCTTTTCATTCCTCAGCTGGAGTGGAGCTTGCATAATCTGTTCAAGGTCAGCCAAGGAGTGTTGGGTAGGTAGGCTGGCAGGCAGTGGAGGGGAACCAGTGATTCCTATCTTCTGGTGTGACTTATTTGTCTTTCTCAAAGTCATCAGTGACTACAGGCAGGTCTGCTCAGCCTGACCTGGCCATTTCTTGCTTCCCACTTATCTTTGGGAACCAAGCTCCCAGGCTTCGCCTTGAAGCCATCACCCAGGTAGAGACCTGTGGTCTTGCCTTCCCCTTCTGATTTCCGTCTGTCCAAGGCTGGCTGCCTGCCCACGTCAGAATATCCTGTTTTATGCTCAGTCTCTGGAAGCTGAGCCTCTTTTAACAGTCTGTGTTTCACATGTACAACCATATATTCCTACTTCTGTATCCACTGCGGTGTGCTCACCACCAAGAATTTAGTTCCTATCTGTCACCATATAGTTGATCCTTCACCCTCACCCCCCGCGCCCGCCCATCATCCTTTTCCCTTCTGGTAACCACTGCCTTGTGTTTGTTTGGGTTCATTTATTTTTGTCTCTTTTTTTTGCACTCCACATATGAGTGAAATCACAGGGGATTCAAAGAGGATATGTCCCTACAAGATGGAGGTTACATAAAAGTCGTCTCCGTCTGACTTATTTAATTTAGCATGATACCCTCAAGGTCCATCCATGTTGTCATAAATGGCCAGATTTCATCTTTTTTTTTTTTCCAATGGCTGAGTAGTAGTATGTCACGTGTGTGTGGATGCACACACAGACACATACATACACACACGTGCCACATCTTCAGTATCCATTCAGTTGCTGATGAGCTTGTAGGCTCTTTCCATTTCTTGGCTGTTGTAAGTAGTGCAGCGAGGAGGATAGGAGTGCATATGTCTTAACGGATTAGTGTTTTTGTATCCTTTGGATAAATACTGGAAGTAGAATTGCTGGATCATGTGATATTTCTAAGAATCTCCATACTGTTTTCCGCAGTGGCTGCGCCAGTTTACACCCTCACCAGCAGCACTTGATGGTTCCCTTTTCTGAAGACACTTGGACGGATGCTGCAGAGACGATGGGGAGTGGTCTGGAGCCGATCCAGGCGGCGGGAGGGGCCAGGACCAGAGTTCAGCTGGCGAGTCAGTGCAGGCAGGCTGTTAAGTGAGAAAGCAGGACGCTGAGTTCCCTCCCCCTCTAGTCCTGGCCTGAGAAAGCACGGGTGGCAATCATTATTTCTACAGTGAGATTGTTTTTGAAGCAGGTGCTGAGGACTGTGTTGGGTGCTGTTTGCCGCTGTAAGAAGGCTGAGCTCAAACAGGCGGAACTGCTTCAGTCCTGTCAGATAAGTGCAGCAAGAGACAAGAGGTAGGCAGAGAGGAAGACCGCAGGAAGAGCAGAAGGGGGAGCTACAGCCACACAGTTGTAGGGAGCCTTTGGCGAAGAGGGCGTCAGGGTCATGCCCTCCTTGGCAGTGTTGCCTCAGGCTGAGGAGCGGGTTTGGCTCCACTCAGCCCGTGGCTCCTGTGCATCCTCCCTGCCAGCTGCCGCGCTGGGGACGCAAGGAGAGCCTGGTTTTATGAGCGCTCACTCTGCCATCCCACCTCTCTTGTCCTGGATGGTAATCTCCTTAGTGGCCACTTTAGGGTGATTTTTGCTGTGGGTGGAGTGTGTTTTGACAGGTGGCTTTGCTTTTCAGTTTTGGGGATTAGGGATAAGCAAGGGCATTTGGGGAGCATTAAATGATGAGTGTTCTGCCTCTTTCCTGAGGGATGGACTGGTCCAGATGTGAAAGCCGCGTGTGCTTGGTGAGGTGGGTCCTGGAGCCAGGGGAGGGTACTTGGGAAGGCCCTGACCCCTGAGGTACAGGGGGTCTTAGCTGACCTGGAGATGTTGGTATGGACTGTTCTCTCTGTCACCCGGCTGGGGCTGAGTTTGTGGCCCAGGTGGGAAGGGGACAGCACTGAAGAGGGGTCCTCTGTCCACTGATAACTGTCAGTGCTGGTGTGTGTGCAGAACGTTTGGGGCCCTTTGCTGAGACATTCTGCACGTTTCCTTGGGGCTCTGTTACCTCAGCCTTCAATCCATGGTTGTTTCCTTCTCCTGGGAGGGGCCCAGGCCCATCTGTGGGCTAAAGCAGGGAGGGCCTGGTGGTTGGTTTCCTGGTCTGTCCCTGGGGGGGGTGGTGGGTGTGCCTACGGGGTTCGTTTGCGGTGAAAGGGGAACGGGTTGGGAGAGGAGAGTTCACAGACTTGGGAAAAAACCAGTGGAAGCCGCCTAAAATGGGTCTTCCCCCATGTTCTTTGTGCCCTGATCCTAATGTAAACTGAGTTGCCTTTGGTTCCAGCCTGATCATGTGCGAGAAATAACAACAGCAACAAAAATAGGATCACGTAAACAGCTTACTGGGCTGCTCTTCTCTGCTCTGATACAAAAGGGAGCTGGGACAGAGCTAGCAAAACCTGAAAAAAAGTAAACTAGGACTTGGACCACAGTTTTATTATTTAAATTGTGGAGGCTTACAGGTTTGTTTGTTTTTAAACATTATGCTCGTTGATTCTGTGTGCTCCCTGCAGTGTCTTTGAAGTTAAGGCTTTGGTCAGGCTGAACTTGCACTTGTGATCCTGCTCCCCTGGGATCACTTGGACCACTTTTCATTGGTTTCCCACTGAACCAGGAACATGCCCTTTGGATGTTTATTTATGTGGGTACATTTGTATGTGACTTTACATGGGTGTATGCAGTTCCAGTTTGGTAATTTAGGTGTCCTGTATTTAAAATAGATACATCTTTGGGTTACTTGAAGTTTTGGGCAGTTGAGGCTAACAATTTTGGAGATGAAAAAGATGCAGAAGATAATGCTTTCTCCCGTTCCCCTCTCCTCCTGGGTGGAGCACGGGGTGTGTGCCGTCCAGATTAGAGTCTTAATTCTGGGTACATAATGTGTCAATGCGGAGGCTCCCAGCAACACAGCCTGGTCCTTAGGGTGAGGACTATTTGAAGTTCTTGCCTTCCTTGAACACTGAGGTGTTTAATAAATGCTTGTTGACTGACATAGTGATATGCATCAATCCCAAGTAGTACTTTGATAGTTTTAAAAATAAAGTCACATTGGCACTAAGTAGATGTTTGTTCGAATTAAATTTGGGAGGGATGTGTTTGCATTTCCTTCCATGGGAAAAAGTTGCCTAGTTAGGTAGGTAGGTTTTACTCTTTCTTCTGTGAGGAATATGATACTCTAAAAGTGGGTTCCCATAAAATACAAATGTTTTATGAAATGTTGAGTCCATTCTGACACATAGTAGGTACTCCATAAATGTTTGTTGAATGAATGAAATCAGAATTGTCTGGAAAATATGATACTCTGAAAAACCCTGATTTCTATTCAGTGTATTTAATGTGCTAGCAGTCAATATTTTGTAAGGAGATAATGTCTTATTGGCAAGAGTCCTGCAGTTCAGTAAAGTAGCTGGCTCATGGGAGTGTGTCTTTGACAATCAATTCATTTAGCAAATACTGACTGACTCCTGCCATATTCTGGGCCTGTGCTTAATCCTGGGGATACCTAGGAGAAGAGGTATCCAAAGTCAGACTGGTCTGCTGTCAGTAAAAACCTACTGGGTGTTTCCACCTCTGGCCTCACAAGAAGCAGGAAATGGCACTCACCTGGGGGAAAAAGGTACCTGGAAGTCAGTGCTGATGATTTTTATTGGTGGAAAATGAATATCTGTAATTTCCAGGGTGTTTATTATGGTGATTCTTTTATTATAGCAGAAGATGGCTGTGCCTCCCACGTATGCTGATCTTGGCAAATCTGCCAGGGATGTCTTCACCAAGGGCTATGGTGAGTGTTGCATGGAGTGGCCTTTCAGCTCAGAGACTGGGTTTGCTTGTTTGGTATTCTACCTGTCACAGTTTGAGAGAGCTGGGTCAGTCAGCTTTTAGAACCTTCATGTCAGGGAAAAAGGATAAGCCTTCTGTGGCTAGTCACGCAGTTTTGGTTGTGCGCCCAGTCCAGGTAGGCTAGCAAATTGCTCAGACAAGTGGACCTTCCTGTTTCCTCTTCCAGGCGGGAGCAGGTCTGGGTGCCGCTGCGGTGGACTGCGGCTTCTAAATTTAGCCTGTCTTTAGGCTGGTGCTCACGCTGTCACACACCTTTTTCTCAGACTCCACTGGGACTGCAGGTGGGGCTGTGCCTGTTCTATCTGCCACTATTCCGTGGCAACCAGGCTCCATGGCAACCAAGCTCCACCCACAGAGGCAGGCAGCAGTGGAGACTGGTACCCTCTGCACTCATGGCATTTTTAAGATTTCCTAAGGGAGGCAGAGATGCTGCTCTTGAGTTATTTAACCTATTAACAGTGACCATGTTCTTTCTTTAGGATTTGGCTTAATAAAACTTGATCTGAAAACAAAATCCGAAAATGGACTGGTAAGTTGTCTGGCCCACATGGAGTATGGATATTTATTGTAGATCAGTAAATAATAAATAACTTCCATCTGAGTGGCAAACAAAGGAACTTTTCTGATTGTGGCAACTTGTGGTTGTCACATTTATTGCATCTTCTGTGGAATGGGTGGTCCAGGGGAACCAAGCTACTAGGTCCCCAATTCAGCATCTATTACTACTCATAGGAATATGAGGCAGGCCTCCGATTTATTTTTCCTTATGTATCTTATTTCAAAATTGACCTGTGTTCCATACCACATGATTATTAAAAAAAAAAAAAAATTAGTAGTTTCTTTTAGATTGTGCATGTGGTAATTGTCAGCAGGAAGAAGTTTTGGGTAGAATTACTGTGATGTCCGCTTTAGCTCAAAGCTTTTTCTCTGTGTGAGCCTGGAGACAGGCTGGAAGGAGGACAGGATGCCTTCCTGTCCAGACTGAAGAGTTGCAGGGGAGGAAGGAAGCTGTCTCCTGATATAGAATTCTCTGTAAGATTCCTTTAGTTAGCAGATTCCATCTTTAAATAGTTGTTTAGTTGCAAAGTCGTGTCCAACTCGGCGACCCCATGGACTGTAGCCCACCAGGCTCCTCTGTCCTTGGGATTTCCTAGGCAAGAATACCAGAATAGGTTGCCATTTCCTTCTCCAGGGAATCTTTCCAATCCAAGGATAGAATTCGCATCTCCTATATTGGCAGGTGGATTCTTTACCACTGAGCCACTGGGGCAGCCTTTTTGACACTTTAAATATCTAATTGAATTATAGATGGAGCTTTGGCACCCACACATTCAGGGTCTCACCTCTTGCATAAAGGAAAGTGCAGTCCATTTAGGGGTGGAGTGATGCAGAATGAAGTGCTGGCATGCAGGCTGTGACTGTCTTCTTTAAAGGAATTTACGAGCTCAGGTTCAGCCAACACCGAGACCACCAAAGTGACGGGCAGCCTGGAAACCAAGTACAGATGGACTGAATATGGTCTGACGTTTACAGAGAAATGGAACACTGACAACACGCTGGGCACAGAGATTACTGTGGAAGATCAGGTAATGCTCACCTGTGGAAAGACGCAGTTTTATCAAGTGACATCTGCTGGTCTGTCTTGTGACTAAACCTGTTGGTGAATTTCTTTTCTGTTCAGCTTGCGCGTGGCCTGAAGCTGACCTTCGATTCATCCTTCTCACCAAACACTGGGTAAGAATTTCATGTTTTCTCCTTAAGGACACTTAGCAGTGTTTTATAGTAAGGTTCATTCTGTGCTGTTTGTTATTGTTTTCCTGGCCTCAGCTGAGGAGGCTGCAGGACTTCTGGTCCAGTGAAGCTCCATTCCTTGTGAGTGAGGCTGCTGGTAATGTTAAGTGGCCAAGGCTGTAGGGCAGTGTTTGGAAGCAGGGGCTAATGGGTCACTGTTGCCAGCCTCATTTTTTTCAGGCTGGAGAAGCCCTTTCCCCAGCTTCCTACTTAGGGACACTGAGAGTGTGTGGGCTTAATTGCAAGGTGGCTCCTGAGGCTGCGCTTTTCTGCTTCAGGCCCTCCAGCCACAGGCAGATTAGGCTTGCTGGTTATCGAGGACCTGGGTCTTCCCTGATGGCTCAGCAGGTAATGAGCTATCAGTGCTGCAGTGCAGGAGACACAGAAGATGCAGCTTCTCTCCCTGGATCAAGAAGATCCCCTGCAGGAGGAAAATGGCAGCCTATTCCAGTATTCTTGTCTGGAGAATCTCATGGACAGAGAAGCCTGGCGGGCTACGGTCCAGGAGATTGCAAAGAGTCGGACGTGATTTGGTGACTAAGCACGGCACAGCACGGGAGGCAAGAGGATGTGTTGGTCTGCCTCAGCTCCTGGAGCTTTTCACAGTGGCTGAGGGAGTTGTTCTCCTCCAGAACACACTCTTGTTTTTTTCCACTCAGCAGTTGGGTCTTTTAGATCTGGGAAGGTTGTTTTGCACACTGATGATAAGCCTCAAGGGCGTGTATTGAATTTCATTTCTTAGTTTTCTTAGTTTTTAAAAATTATGGTAAAATGCACATAAAATTTACCACCTCAACTGTCTTTTAGGTGTGTGGTTCAGTGGCATTCTGAATTCCATTTTTTGCCATTTCATGTTATTTTCTTCTCTCCTTCCTTTTTCTTCTTCCAATGAATATTTATTAGAGGGAGACTCTCCCGAGCTCAGACCCTGTGCAGGGTGACCACAAGGACTGGGCACACTGGGATCCTGCCTCTAGGTTGTAGTCTTTTTATAACTTGATTATGGGTGGTCTGAAGATTATTGGCCAGGAGCTGAATTTACCTTGTTCTCATCTCTACTGGAGTTTCTCCTGCAGGAGCATGGCCTTCCTGCTCGTCTGCTTCCCCCCAGGCACCGTGATGGGAGAAGTTATCCAGAGAGACACTGATAGCACGAGGGCTAGAGGACGTGCCCACGTGCTTGAATTTGCTGTTTAGGACTTCGCTTGCTGCCCTGAGGTGGCACACTTTGGGATTTGTAAAGGGTTTTCTCACTGCCTTTGGGGAGTTTGCAGAGACGTCTCTAGGACTTGCAGTAATATATACATAACCGAAAAGTTTTTTATTTGCATATTTAACTTTTTATATTTAACATATATAAAAATGTTGCACAAATAGTGTACAGAATCCTCTTATATTCTTTACTTGCCTTCTCCTAATGTTAATATCTCATGTAATTATCAGACCAGGAGATTTGTTAGCTAATCTTTTGTCCTTCTGATGTCTTTTTTCTCCTTCATGATCTAGTTCAGGATACTACATTGCTTTTAATTGCAAAGTCTCCTTTGTCTCTTCTAACCTGGGGCATAGTCTTTATCTTTTATGACTTTGTCACTTTGAAAGATAATTGGCCAATTACTTTGTAGAATCCTTCAGTTTGGATTTGTCTAATGTTTTCTCATGGTTAAACGCAGGTTATGCATTTGTGACAACCACAGACATCATGTTGTGTTCTCTCCATCTTGGTGTATGACATCAGGAGGTATATGTTAATGTGCCTCCTTACTGGTGATGGTACTTGGGTCACTTGATTAAAGTGGTGTTTGCAGATTTAGCTGTAAAACTAATTTTTTTCTCTTTATAATTAACAAGTATCTTGTCTGGGAGATGCTTTGAGACCATGCAGATATTTTATTTTTTATACTTTGACTCAACAAGTATTAGCATCCATTAGTGATTCTGGCCTATAACAATTATGTTTGGCAAATGGTGATTTTCTGTTCCCATCATCCCTTCTACATTTATTGAGATTTTACTGTGAAGAAGAGTTCTTCCTTCACCACCTTTTATTTATTTGATCAGTTATTTGTATCAGTGTGGATTCTTAGACATTTATTTTACAGATTATAATCATTGCTATAATTTAGTTTCTCATGCTGTCCTAGGTATGGCCATTGGGCCTGCCTTCAAGTTGGCATCCTGTGTGCTTTTGACAAGCTTCTGTCATGAATACTTTTTCAGAAAGTGTCCTTGTCCTTTACTAGTCCTGCTATCAGCCATTTCTCCAAGAAGCTTTGGTTCCTTTTATTGAGGAATGGTGTTTAGAAACCAAGACTGTGGGCACAAGATGTACTCATTGCTATTGGGTATTTGAGGAAGGTTTTGATGACTTGATGAAGATTGGAAGTGAAAGCTGTCTTTCCAAGTGTCTGAGGGGTACAGCCTGGGAAAGCATCCTGGCTTCCTTTAAGGAGCTAAACATCACCACAGCCAGATGAGGCTGCAGATGACCTCATCAGGACACTGGTACCTGCCACATATAAAGCCAGCTCATTAACCACAGCTTAGAGTATACCTCTCCGGAGAAGGCAATGGCACCCCACTCCAGTACTCTTGCCTGGAAAATCCCATGGACAGAGGAGCCTGGTGGGCTGCAGTCCATGGGTCGCGGAGAGTCGGACACGACTGAGTAACTTCACTTTCACTTTTCACTTTCATGCATTGGAGAGGGAAATGGCAACCCACTCCAGTGTTCTTGCCTGGAGAATCCCAGGGACGGGGGAGCCTGGTGGCTGCCGTCTATGGGGTCGCACAGAGTTGGACACGACTGAAGTGACTTAGCAGCAGCAGCAGCAGAGTATACCTCTCAGGTGCTTGTCAAATTAGCACCATTGTTTAAATAGCTTCAAAAGAATCCCAATAATATCTGAAAGGGGAAAAGCTCCAAAGGTGTGGAATGCTGCCTAGAGCCAAGCCTGGAGAGAAACCTGAGTCACCGCCCCAGCAGTGCGCATTCCCTGGGGACCTGGTGCCTCTGGCCAGAATCCATGGAGGTGATACGTGGGGGCACCTTGTAACTGTCCACTGTGGCTGGTCCACACCATTGGTCAGAGCCCCTGTCACAGGGGTTGTATTTTGTGTCAGCAGCAGCGTTTTCCCTGTGGTCAGAAGATGCCTGCTATTTCCATGTCTTGGTTTCTCCCTCTTTCTAAATGTCAGGCTCTGAGCAGCTGTTTTTTCCATCAGTTACCCTACCCTGTTTGGTGCCAGTTAGGTACATCGTCATAACCCAGGTTTCTTCCTCTAAAGAGCAGGCAGACCTAAATAGGTTTGTTTTCTTTTTTTCCTTTTGGCTACCCCGTGCAGCTTGCAAGGTCTTAGTTTCTTGACCAAGGATCGAACATGTTCCCCCTGCATTGGGAGCATGGAGTCTTAACCACTGGACCATCAGGGAAGTCCCTTAAGTTTTTCTTATTGAGAGAGAGAGAGTTTAGTTGTCACTCCTTTTCTTCAAAGCTTGCAAAAATGCACAGAAGCAACTTGAACAAAAGTTGCAAGTTTCACTGTCACTGGGGAAGGCGGTTAGTTTTATTTTCACCTGTGATCTCTGAAATTTTGACTCATTGAAACTTGGAGTGTTTAATCTTTACATTTTTTATTATTGAAAATTTCAAACATGCAAACGAATGCCAAAAAGTATATTATACCTTCATCATGTTTTCATCACTGAGCTTTTAATAATTATCATCCCATGGCCAGTCATGTTTAATTTATACATCCATAATCAATCCCTCTTACCCTCAGATTATTTTGAATAACAGTTATCACACAATTTTATTTGTGTATATTTTAATATGTATCTTTAAATAAGATTCCTTTTGAAGAAAGCATAACCACGATATTACGTTGTGAAAATTAATCATAATTTCTTCATATTGTCTCTTGAGATTGAGCTGATTTCATGAAACTTTTTTATAGAATCAAAAATTGTCCATAGATAATTTTAAAGATTGGTTCATATGGCCCCTAAATCTTAGTTTTTAAGAATCTTGGTTTTTTTTTTTCCCCTTGAGATTTATTTATTTAAAAGAGATCATTTGTTTTCTAGAATTACACATAAA
The DNA here is from genome assembly GCF_029407905.1 of Bubalus kerabau. NCBI lineage: Eukaryota > Metazoa > Chordata > Mammalia > Artiodactyla > Bovidae > Bubalus > Bubalus kerabau. Next base: position 214,514,750 of record NC_073624.1, on the reverse strand, counting down.
TTTTGCTGTTTATATTCTTTGGTGGTGTTTAACTTGTCCCCCTGTCCCCCACATTTCCTGTGGATTGCTAAGTCTAGAGGCTTCATCACATTTAGAGTCCATTGGGCGGGTGTGGTGCTGAAATATGCTTCAGGATGGGGAACACATGTATACCTGTGGTGGATTCATTTTGATATTTGGCAAAACTAATAGTTATGTAAAGTTTAAAAATAAAATAAAATTAAAAAAAAATAAAATAAAATGTATATTATGAAATATGCTTCCATAAGGATGCACACAGAAGTTTGGTTTTCTCTTTGTATGTTAGTGCCATTCATGATCTACTCAAGGGGTTACAAATTGGTGATATTTCTACCTTTATCTTTCCTTCATTTTTTTTAGCTGGAATATTTCAGTAAAGAAAAACTTCTCATCAACTCTGGTTATCTTGCCATATAGTTAGTATAGGAAAGGTGGGATACATGTTTGGTGCCTTTTTTATTAACTGTTTTCAAAACACATTGGTCCACTAGTCTCTAAAGATGACCAATGTGTATGTGTCTTGAGGTCATAGGTTGAAACATTTGATACACTTCAATCCATTGCTCATACTGTCCCATGTTTGAAGCCCTTGGGAGCCTCTTCACGTTAGTTCTCAAGTCCTTTTGCTCCAACATCGAGTTCTTTGATAGCTTCGATGGGTGCTTCAAGCTCATCCTGCACCTTTCCTGCCTCAACCTGTAATCTGCAGTTTTCTGAGGAGTGTTGGTTCCTTTTAGGAGGGAATGGTATTTAGGGCCCACAGTCTGGGTGCTGGAGGTAAAGCTTTAATCTCAGTATGAATGAAGTTGGGGTGGACAGGGCTATGTGGTTCTTGATCCTTGAAGCATACCTGCTTTCTCCTGTCGTCTCCACTGGAAGTGTTCTTGCTGTGGAAGATGTTCATTTTGCAATTGAATGACAGAAACTATCAGGTGGAAATAGTCAATTTTATTGGATAGATATGATCTTGTCTCTAATGCTGATTTTTGGTAAAAGGCATGATGATAATGTATTTGCAGGTGACACAACTCACCTGCACTTCCTGAGAAATGTTGGGTCTTGTGAAATAGGGAAGGGAGGCACTGATCTGGTCATACGTGCAAATCTGGGGTCTTGTCCAGACTACAAAGGCTTTCTGGCCCCTTATGACTGCAGGAACCCAGGTTCTACCTCTCTACCTGATTCTCTGAAATCTATACTCATTGGAATAGCATGGATACTGAATTAAAAGCCGCCTGTTGAATTTACTTGGAAGGGATCTAGTATTTGTTTCTTTATTTACTAAGTGAGCCACACAGTAAAAGCTGCTGTTTAGGGACTTCCCTGGTGATCCAATCAATGGTTAGGACTTGGTGCACTCACTGCTGGCCCCCAGGTTCAGTCCCTGGCTGGGGAACTAAGATCCCACAGCGTGTGGGATGTGACCAAAAAAGAAAATCGTTGAAAAGGAGCTGCTGTTTAGATAGCTAGCTTCATGACAGACTTTTTTTTCCCCCAGCAGAAGTGGAAAATAGCAAAGATGTGTCTGTTTCATAATTACATGGTGGCGCTCTACCTAATGAATGCCTGTGTAGGTCACTACATTAAGCATAGGGAGATGCTAGTAAAAATCACTTAGTGTTTCTTTTACAAGCCTGTGTTCTCACTTCATTAAGGTGGCTTTTCTGCATTATTTTGGATTTTGGTTGAAGAGAGGTTGCAACAGCTGCTTAAGGAGATCTGGTGCCCTGACTTTGCCTTCCTACCCCCTTATTCAAATAGGGATTAGTTTTTTAAAATGTGTATTTCTAGCGTGGTTGTCATGAAATGAGTTAACTTCTGGTTTTAATATGATTTCTTTTCCTCCAGGAAAAAAAATGCTAAAATCAAGACAGGGTACAAGCGGGAACATATCAACCTGGGCTGCGATGTGGATTTTGACATAGCCGGTCCTTCCATTCGGGGCGCTCTGGTGCTGGGTTATGAAGGCTGGCTGGCTGGCTACCAGATGAATTTTGAGACTGCAAAGTCTCGAGTGACTCAGAGCAACTTTGCAGTTGGCTACAAGACCGATGAGTTCCAGCTTCACACTAACGTGTAAGTGTACATGAGTGTGTGCAGTCTGGGGATTGTTGTTCATGATTTTTTTCTAAGCGCAATTTTTAATCACTGTGAGGTGAGTTTGTTGGAATCAGATGAGCCAAATGGCCTGCTAGTGTTTTTCTTGTTTCTCACTTACCCATTTCCTGAGGTGATGTAGGTTCTTCCTATTCTGTGGAGAGTAAAATGTTGTCCCTGGTGCACACAGAAAGACTGATCAGTTATGGCAAGAGCGTGATGTCAGTCCACAGGAGCATCCCTTCCCTGCAGCCTTACGGACACTGGAAGTCCTTTCATTTTAGTTAATAGGATGGGGGTGGGGAGTTGTAGCCCTCTCTCTCTCTCTGTATACTGCCTGAGAACCAGCTTGCTCTACTGAATGGAATGTTGGCATGGAAGACAAATTAGGAGATGATTGTCTCAGTTAAATACTGTCTTCTCTGCATGGAAGTCCATTTAAAAGTTTATTAACTGGACAGTATTGTGAAGGGAAGAGAAAATTACAGGGTAGGTTAGAGAGGACCCTTTGTAATTAAACTTGAGGGTTGAAGTAGAGTACTGATTTAGATCGAAGGGAAACAAAAATATCATCCATGATATCTCTGTAGATCCAGTGGTATAAGTAGATGAGTGGTGGTGTCTGGGCTCTTCCTGTACTTATACCACTTATAAGTACTTATACCACTCTGTAGATGAGTGGTATAAGTTGGTTACAACTTTACCAGATTTCTTTCTTTCCACTAGAGGTCACTAAAGAAGTGACTTAAAATTTACAGACAAGTAAATGGTATTTGTGTCTAAACTAGTAACATTTCTATTAATAAAAAATTTGAGTATTTTTATAATAAATTAACATAAAGATGTATATTAGTATAAAAAATTAATAAAATGTGAGTCTTTTAAAACTAAAATGTCAAAGGAAAACTATAGAGATGGACAGCCCAGTGGTTGAGAGGGGAACAGGGAGGGTGTTATACAAAGCGGTGCACAGGGGAGTTTGATTGTGGGACTGTTCTATATCCTGGCCACACAAATTTGTCTGTAAAAACTCACAGAAGTGTATACTCAAAAAAGGTAAAGAAAAAAATGTAAATTTAAAAAAGATAACATGCAGGACAGTCATAGGAAAAATATCACAGGCATAGAAGTATTTTTTAATTGAGAATTTTGGCTGATTCGCAAAGTGCTTCCTTGGTCTGGAATTGGGAGATTGTACAGTTCTAGGAAGAACAATGACTGTTAGCTATTTTTCTTCTCTGAGCCTCAAGGCTTTCAATAAGTGGACATGGTTCATTTTTGGAACTGACATGGAAACAGCTGACACAGCTAGTTTGGGTTGCCCTGGTCTTGCAGAGGCCCCGATGTGTAACAGATATTCTGTGTGCTTCATACAGATGAATTCTGTGCAGCGAGTTCCCTCTGTCTATGGTTTTAAGAGTTCAGTACAGGAAGGCAGTGTTGCTGGTTTTAGAATGCATTGAGAAATCTAACATTTAAACACATTTAAGCCCAAGAAAATTTCCCTCTTTGCGTTATACCACAGTCACTGCAGAATCTATTGTGTTTGACAAGCTGCTGTTTTATAGCATACTGACTTTCTGAAGAAGTTAGATTCCCTATGAATCAGGTGGTGTCTGGGTTCTTCCTGTACTTTTTGGAATCACAGTGTCTGACTGGCTGAATGTCAGGGGAGAACGTAAGAACTTAGAATGTGTTCTGTGAGCATCTACTTTAGGGGAGTGTATTAGTGAAGAGCAGAGTTTGTAATGAAACAGCAACAATTTTTTTGTTGGGTTAGTGAGTTCTAGGCTCTTTGCTGGATTCCAAAGTATATGGACTCTGCCTTAACAGTTTCCAGTGCCGTTTCCACTGGAGACACCCAAAATGATGGAGCAGAACTTTGACATTGTATTTTTATATTAAAAATGTCAGGGAGGGGAAGAGGGTATTCCTAGAGGCTGCAAAGAGAGGAAGCAGTTTGGCCTGCTGGGTTTCATTCCATGTTTGAAAGACAGAAACATTTTATAATATGGCAAGTTGCTCCTTTTCAGGGCTCACCACGACTGTAGGTGTGGCAGCATGGGTCAACAGTATGCATGGGCCAACGGGCCTCAATTATAGGTTAAGTTCTTTTGTAATTGCTGTTCCTCCTACTGGCCGTGCACCCTCAGCAGTGGGTGCAGCAGCTGCTGCTAAGCACTGGCTATAGGCTGCCTTCTGAGGAGTATGAATGGTCTGGACTTTCTTAAGATTTCTGGCTTTGTTCTTGATTTCTATGTTTATAATACAGCATTTCATAAATGCAATAACTTTAGCAGCTGAAGGAAGAAATCACTCAGAATTCACAATCCCATTGCCCTAGTCACCCTTTTTATTTTAAAGAATATTTTGGAAGCAAACTTCAAGTTCCATGCAGCCCGAGTAGTTGACTGAGCTGCCTTGCATGTTCCCAGTGATGTCTGAGATAGCTTTTACCTTCTGTGAACCTTCCTAACCCTGGTGTCTGTGCCATTCCTATCAGGCTTCCTGTAATTTGGTGCCTGTTTTGTGATCAGTTCAGACCATTTACAACATTCCCATCCTCTGTTAAGACTTGGTTGGCTTTGCCCAGCTCAGCCCCCCTTGCTAAGCTGCTTGGTATCTGTGCTGTGCTTATTTGCAGAAATGATGGAACAGAGTTTGGTGGCTCCATTTATCAGAAGGTGAACAAGAAGTTGGAGACTGCTGTTAATCTGGCCTGGACCGCAGGAAATAGCAACACTCGCTTCGGAATAGCAGCCAAGTACCAGATTGACCCTGATGCCTGCTTCTCGGTGGGTGCCTGTGGAATCATGCATTGCTGAGACCCCACGTGATCCCTTAGTTGGAATCCTCTTGGGCTGATGGAGTTCCATGCTTCAGATGGTGATTTTTCTCACTGTGAAAGGGTTTACCATGAGTAAAACAATGAGAGTAATAGTACTTAGTGTACTTCCTGTGGGTGCCAAACACTGTATGGAGCCTATTACATGTGAATTACTGTATTTAGTTCTTATACCACCCACTTGAGATAGGTGCCATCCATGTTTTCACAAATGAGGAACTGAAAGCTCAGAGCAGCTGAGTGACTTCCCCAAGCGCAGGCAGTTGGTAAGTGCTGGGGTTTGTGTTTGACCCAGAGTGCCTTGCTATGGAGCCTCCTTCTCTAACCAGTCCCTAGTCCATGCTGCAGACTGTAAACTTTGAACCCAAGGTTTTAAATGTTCCTTTCCCCCTCACTTTTCATTCTCTTGCCCTGCTCCTGTACTGCATATTAAGAAATCAGGTCCTCGTATTGACTGATTGGCCTCTTATCTTGCAGACCTCTGTAGCATAGCTCATGGACCCTTGGGTTGCTGCAGTTTTTGCATTAAATCTTGTTGAGCTCATCTCTGTTGTCACAGGGCACTGCCAGCTGTAGCCCTTTTGGGGTGAAATGAGGAAATCTCATGTTGCAGGATGCTTTCTGGGCTGGCTGTGTAATTTGCAGTCTCCTGAGATAGGAACTGAATTTGGCTTCTTTAAGTTTAGGCACTTTAAAACAAAGGAAAAGGGGCCATGTTATTTGGATGGCATGGGCAAAATGGAACAGCTAGATGGGGCACTGCCTGCCTGGAGGCCTTCCTTCCTCTTTTCTTCTGTGGGAGATGCCAGGTCTAAAAACAGCATGTGAGCGGGAAAACACACATCCTGGTAGCTCTTGCTTTCGCCAGGACTCGATGTTCTCACAGCCTGAGCTTGCTCTGCTGACCTCTCATTTCCCAGAATGGGGTCAGGGAGAGGCCCAGATTTCCCTACAACTCAGGCAGGAGAATAAGGGGAAAATTATTATTGACTCACTTGCTTTATTGATTATTAATCAGCACTCACTAAGTATAAGATTTAAGTCATTCTTCAGGAATTCTTTTGCTCCAAATATTCAGGCTTGTCTGTGCTGAATTTCCTTCATGTCATTATGGTTTTTGTTTCTGTTTTTCATGAAGAGAAAATTCAAACAATGTTCTGCCACTTAACAAAAGCTCCATAACCTCATCAGATATTTGCTCTGTATTTCCTTATCCCAACAAGTAGATCTTGAAGAACTCTTCTATACAAGAAAGTCTTTTAGGTCTCTGGCCATAAGTGAAGGTGTTCTCACCTGCTGTAACTTAAGAATACAGATATACTCAGTATAAATGGAGTTGGGTCACATACCATACGGAATCAAATGTAAATAATAACTTCCCTTTAATTTAAAATTGTGTTATCTCTTTGTGTTACTTTCTGAGACCTAGTTCCTAAACTTAATATATTTCATATTGAATTTAATGAATCCTGTGAACAAAGAGGTCATTAAAAAATAGAATTTGATACTGAAATCCAGAGTTGGTTGGTTAAAAAGCTCTTATTCAGTTCGGAGACGGTAACATGAAGTATTTAACATTTTCACTCTTACCTTTTCCTTGACTAGGCTAAAGTGAACAACTCCAGCCTGATAGGATTAGGATATACTCAGACCCTAAAGCCAGGTATGTATTGGTGAGATTAGCTGTCTTAAAATGTGGTGCTGGTTTTTCTGCTTTAGGTTAATTGCTTATAAATAACTGTAGAGAACATTGTAAATGTGTATATCACATTTTATAGTTGAATGTTTATAAAGGAGTGCTGTCATTATAAAACATTTGGAGAACAGGAGAGGTGATAAGTAGGAGAAAAAAGGCCAAGGCTAACATATATTACATTTTTAGTTATTTTCTTCCATTCTTTGTCCCAGTGTATACCTAATACTTGATACTTATTTCCAGCAAGTTCGTAAAACCAGCCTATCGATCATCCTCATTGTAAAACTGGTTTGCAGGTTTCTTCTGCAAAGTTAGCTAGGCCAGTCCATCGAATTAATGTTACAGCTGTAGGAAATAATACCACCTTGGGGTTAGTTTGGTTAAATTGGGGCTTTGAATTCTGGAGATCTAAGATTACATGATGGCAGAATCAAGCTATTCTAGAGAAAATAGCATTTAGTTGTGTGTGTGTGTGTGTGTGTATGTATGTATCCATTGCTGTGAGTGGGAGTGTAAGACCTTGGAGTCTGATTCATGGCTAGGGTTTTGTTTCAGGGGGCTTTTACTAAAGAAGTTTACTGCATGGTGCTGACTATAGCACGGATATTGAGAGGATAAAGGAAAGCAGAGTCCCTTAAGTGGCTTTGGGTGAGCTGTGGAAGAATCATTATTGCTTTATCAGCTCATCCTAGGCTGCCTAGTCATTAGTCAGATGGTGTTGAGTAACAGGGATTGAAGGGCCCTGTGGTTTTTCTCCTGCTGATCACACATGGCTGGAACAGGTTTTGAACCTGATGTGGTGTCTCCAGTGTGCTGCAGTGACCCTCCTAAGCTAACCTTTCTTCTCCTTTCTTTTCTACCTCTCTCTTCCTTTCCTCTCCCTGATTTCTCCTGCAGGTATCAAACTGACACTGTCGGCTCTGCTGGATGGCAAGAATGTCAACGCTGGTGGCCACAAGCTTGGTCTAGGACTGGAGTTTCAAGCATAAATGAATATTGTACAATCGTTTAATTTTAAACTATTTTGCAGCATAGCTACCTTCAGAATTTAGTGTACCTTTTAATGTTGTATGTCTGGGATGCAAGTATTGCTAAATACCATGTTAGACTTCCAGGTTAAAGATGATTCAGCTTTAGGGTGTTACCCTTTCAGAGGTACAGAAGAAACCCAATTTCAAAAAAGGTCCTTTCAGCTGTAGACTTGGTGGGGAGCTTGCTGGCCCCATTAGAGATGTCAGGTTTCTTTTTTACCTAGAAATGGCTGCAAGTGGAAGCTGATAATTTGCAGGCACTTTGTAAATTCCTATTGAGTAACTGAATGAAATTGTAACTTCCTGAGAATTGAACCTTGGTTTCCTCCCCTAATTGATTGAGGAGAGGCTCTTTGTTTGATGGTGTGTACAAACTTATCTGAAAGGGACTTTTTTAGGCAGGGACTTTTTCCACCTCCATCCATCACCTCTTTTACACAAAAAGTAGTCTGCAGGGTGTGGTAGCTGTTTCTTTTGTGCCATTTTCGGGTGGAGAAGTTGTGATGAAGCCAATAATTCAGGACTTAATTCCCTCTCACGTTGTGTTTTTTTTGCCCTTGCACCAGAGTATGAAATAGCTTCTAAGAGCCCCAGCTGCAAGCTGGGAAGAGTCTCTGTGACTGTAATCACATGGTGACAACACTCAGAATCTAAATTGGACTTCTGTTGTATTCTTGCCACTAAAGTTTATTTTTTAGCAGTTTAATGGGTACATTTTAGAGTTCCATTTTGTGTGCAATTAGATTCTCCCCTTCAAATGCTGTAATTAACATCACTTAAAATAAAACTTGAATAAAATATTGAAACCTTATCCTTTTTTGGTTGTCTTTATTAATAAAAGTGTAAATAAACAGGGCATATGTTTGTCATGTTTTTCAGCTTCTTGCTGTGGTTATGTGTGTGTGATATTTTTAGTTTTCTATTGCTGCATAACAAATCACCACAAATTTAGTGGCTTAAAACAATACTTACTTATTTCACAGGTCTGTCGGTCAGAAGTCCAAGCACTAGGTACCTGGGCTCTCTTAAGATTCTCACAGTGGTGAAATTAGGATGTCAGGCAAACTGTGTCTTCATCTTAGGCTTGGGGTCTTCTTCTAGGCACATATGGTTGTAGCAGAATTCAGTTTCCTTTAATTGTAAGACAGTGGTTTCTACTGATATTTCTTTGCCGGCCATCAGCTAGGGGCTGCTTCAGCAAACACAGACCATCTGCATTCCTTGCCACATGGTCTTCTCCATTTTGAAAGCTGGAACAGCTGGAACAGAAAAATTTCACCAGCAAATCCTTGCCACACTTCTTATTTCCTCCAGAAGAACCCAAACACCTAATTCTCAAATTTTATTTTTAAAATTAAGATATAATTGGCATATAACATTATGTTAGTTTCAGGTGTACAACAAATGATTTGATATTTGTATGGATTGTGAAATAGTCACCATACCTGGATGTCCAGTTAACATCCATTACTTGTACAGAATTGTTTTTTGCTTGTGATTTTTTTTTTTTAATGTTTTTATTTTATTTATTTATTGGACACGTAGCATGTGGGATCTTAGTTCCCCAACCAGGGATCAAACCCATGCCCCCTCCATTGGGAGTTCAGAGTCTTAACCACTGGACCACCAGGGAAGTCCCTGATGAGAAGTTTTAAGACCATTAATTATGGTCGCTGTGCTGTACATTACATCCCCATAACTATTTTATAGTGTCCTAATCCTTTCAAGGACTCACCTGATTAAATCATGTCCACTGAGGATAGTCTCCCATTAAAGTCAACTGTCCACATAGCATAGCCTAATCACAGGAGTGCTAGCTCACATTCACCTGTCCCTCCCAAAGGCAGGGGATCATATAAAGGTATGGATCACTGGGGATGGATTCTGCCATATGTATTTAAAAATAACTTGTGGACTTCAAGCATTTACAAAACATGAATAGAATAGTAGCTCTGCATGTGTATTACTCAGCTTCATCAAATGTAAACTTTTTTCCTATTCAGCGATAAATGGTTTTAGGCAGAATTCCTTTTTATGGATGTTTGGAAGTGGCAATTCCAAACAGGTATCAGATTTACTTTTAGCAAACTGGTCACCCCAAACCTGCTGGCCTCAGTATTTGTCATATTTCATCAGGTTCATAAAGACCTGCAGCTATTTCAAAGAGAACTTTGTTAAATGTGTTCAGAGAATGTGGTGCATAAAGCTTGTTGGGTACATCCAGTCAGATGCTAGGTACAGTAATGATATTTTGAAAGGTACAAAGGGCTGAGGGAATATTTTCCATTTATATATTGTCTGTTGCATACAGCATGTCAGAATATTGTGCAAAATGCCCTGAGTTCATGATACACCAGTAGGAGAATTGGAACAATCTAGTACGGGGACAAAGGAACAAAGGGGACAAAAAAAGAGGACTGAAGGTATGTTTATTACAGGAAAAAGGCCTGTTTAAGCCTGAATCTCCCAACATGCAGACGCTAGAATTGAGACTTATTTGTAAAACTGAGTGATGGTTTTTGTACTCACAGAGGGAAAGCTCTAGGGAACTTGGGAGGACTTTGAACCCTGGCTACCCTGAAAGTTTTGCAATAAGGGTACCATTCAGTCTATTTGGGCTTGTGGCTGGCTTGGGGAAATGAATAGATGAATGACCTTTTAGTTTTCTTAACAACACAGAGTTTGTGTGTTTCTGAGCGGTCACCAGGGCCAGATAAATGTTAAGGGAAACCAGATTCAGGAGAACACAGGCCCTCTCTCCTCAGAGAGGCAGCTCAACTGTATATGGGGGAGGAGCAAGCTTCTTAGGCAATCATGGAGATCAGAGTGGAGGAGCTGTGGGGTAAAATGAATGTCTTGTTTCATGACATGATTTTCCTGCAAATCAATCAAATGTAATTTTATGACCTGAAGCCTATATACATTTATAAAGAAAACATTCACAGAACACACAGATGACAGCATTATGGCTGGGGCCTTAAGGGAACTTCCTGGAAGCTTCTAAATTTGCATTTTCATATACTGGGGGTTTTAAGTTACAGGATTTAAAAATAGAAGCTTACTACTCTTTCCTAGCTCACTTCTCTGCTTTTCTTTCATAATACCCTTATCATTATATATAGTATGTATTTTACACTATAGTCTCCCTCACAAGAAAAATTCCACAAAGGTGGGGAGTTTCTTTCAGTGCTGTATACTGAAATATGGAGAGGTGCTAAGTATTTGTTGAAGTAATAAATGGTTATGGGGAAAGGTAAAAAATAAAACATTAACCTAAAATTCCACCACCCACTCTTAATATTTATGTTTCCTTTACCTTTGGGAGTGGGAGGGCAGTTACTTCTCTTTTGGGATCACTCTTATTACGAAGTTGAATACTTCTAAAAATGTTTTAAAACAATTAGCTGTATAGTAGCCCATCACGTGGGAGGGAGAGGCTTGCTCGGACCCTCTTCACACCTTACAAATTACATCCTAAGTTTGCAGCCGACTTTAAGGTTCTCCCCCTTGCCCCAAATCCCGCTGTGCCTTTCTCGTTTCCAGAGCTCCATTCCTGGCCGCAGCGTCATCACGCTGGGACGCAAACGCCTACGGACGCCGCGATGCTTTACGCAATGTCTGACGTCACGACGCAGAGCCTAGCAACCGCGCAGGCTCGTAACCGAGACCGTTATGGCTGTCGCCGCCCGGAGGAGGATGAGCGGCGCGGAGCAAGCAAATCTGCTGCCCAGGCCAGGTGTCCAGGTCCCCGGAGGACTGGCGCGGCCGCTGGTCCTGGCCCTCCTGCTTGCATCCGCCATCATGCCCAGTGGTAAAAGGGGCGCGGCGGCAGGGCGGGCGCGGGAAGACGGGGAGGGCCCCGGCGCGGAAGGCCAAGACGGGCCCGGCCAGGGAACGGGCGATTCCGAGTGTCCGGAGCAGGTGGCTGTATCTAGAGGGGGAGGGTGTCTTCAGCCCTGGCGAGGCTGTCTGAAGGTCTGTGGTAAGGGAGGCTGTTTGAAGGGGTCTGTGAAGGTAGGGTCTTTAAGAGGCCTCAGAAGTGGGCTTGAAAGCTCCGGGGACCCGGGGAGCTAGAGTGTAGATGGGCGGGGAAGGAGGAGTGGCCGTGGTGTCTAGAGAGTCTTAAAGAATGGGTTGCTACAGAGAATGGCTGTGATATGGTCTCCAAAATCCCTTGGAGGTGTGGAGTAAAAGAACAAAACAAAACAAAACAAAAACACAAAAAACGCACAACTGTAAGAGCTGTGAGTTGAGTTTATTCAATGTCTTACTAAAGGTCGTAGCGGGCGGAGCCAGCTTTTCAGTTCTGAGCAATTGTTCGAAGAGGTCAAGAGACGAGCCAGAATATGTATGATTTTTTTTTTTTTTTGCTGGGACATGTACTCGAACATCAAAAGATTATTGCTAATAACAACAGATCTGAAGGTTATAATTTTAGTACTTTTCTCTATATGGGAAGACACAGGAATCTGGGGTTATTGAAGTTTTTCCTTAAAGAGGCATTTCCTTAGATAGGACCCGTATATCCAAGGCAGAATACTGCATCCTGTTTTTCTCTATCCTGAATTCCCCTCAGGCCCACTGTGATGGGCACTTGCAGTGGCTAATGGTTGGATTCTTGTGGAACTGGAATGGCACACAGCTTTTTTTTTTTTTTTTTTAATTATTCTTTTTCTTTATAGAGATGGGAGTTATGAGGGTCTAGAAGAGAGGACAGAGGGAACATGTGCTGAAGAGTTTAGAAGGTGTGGTATCCAGAGAGAGTCCCAAGGTCAGGGCTGGGTGCCCGGGGGTTTAGCTGGGCCAAGGGACGGTGAGATCAGCCGTAAAGATGAAGGTGGGTAGGGGTAGTGATTGGACTGAGCTGATGGAATATTTTGGAGAGCAAAAGGGAAAAGAACTATCTTTGAGTACTGTTGCCTCTCTGAGGACTGGGAGGTTCTGCTGCTGCTGCTACCAAGTCGCTTCAGTCGTGTCTGACTCTGTGCGACCCCACAGATGGCAGCCCACTAGGCTCCGCTGTCCCTGGAATTCTCCAGGCAAGAACACTGGAGTGGGTTGCCATTTCCTTCTCCAATGCATGAGAGTGAAAAGTGAAAGTGAAGTTGCCCAGTCGTGCCTGACTCTTAGCGACCCCATCGTGCTTGGTGAAGAGCCAGAATGCTAGAGTATTGGACTTCTGAGGGGCTTAAGAGGACAGGAGTTCTGGGATAAGTGAGATTCATTGTAAACATAGTCCCCCTTCTCTGTGTCCCTCTGTGTCCTAGATAGCCCTGCTTCATTTTGATGGATCTGTAGGATTTAAGTATTTCTTTTTTAGTTTTTTGAGTCATGATTGACATATTAGTTTCAGGTGTACAGCATAATGATTTGATGTTTGTATACACTGAGAGCACCACAGGAAGTCTAGGTGCCATCCAGCACCCTGCATCGTTAACAACAGTTTTTTTTCTTATGATGAGGACTCTGAAGATTTACTTTCTTAGCAACTTTCCAGTATGCAGTATTATTCATTATGGTCACCATGCTGTACATTGCATCTGCATGCCTTATTTAATTTATGACTGGAAGTTTGTATCTTTTGATTCCCTTCACCTCCACTCTCTCCGCCTGCCTCCCCTACCATTTTGTTTTCTGTATCTGTGAGTTTAGCTTTTTTGTTTTGTTTTTTAAATGCCACATGTAAATGATATCATGATATTTGTCTTTCTCTTACTGACGTATTGCACTTCAGTGTAATGCCCTGAATATCCACTCACGTTGTTGCAGATGGCAAGATTCCATTCTCTTATTTCTTAATGATAATTCATCCTGTATATATACCTCAATTCTTTATCCATTCATTGATTCATGAGCTCCTTGGTTGTTTCTGTGTCTTGGCTATTTTAAATAATGCTGCATGATTAAGTATTCCTTTTCTTAGAAATGTTACATTGTTAATCAAGATATTGAAGGCCTTATTGAGAAATGAAACCTGTAAACCATATTCTGAGACTTGGGAGGAACAAATGCACTAATAAGAATTTATAATCCATTTAAGCAGTATCTTGTGTGGTAGCTCCTTTTTATTTTCAGGCCAAGGCACAATCCTTCTTAGGCCTAAATCTTTTCTGAGTTCAGATGGAAAACAGTATGAATGGGATAGTGTTCACTTATTTGCCAGCGAGGCTGTCTAGCCATACATTCCTCTGCTGCAGTGCTGTGGTTACTTACTTGGGTTTCCCCAGCAGGACTGAGTGTGTGTGGACCACCCTCCCAGAAGTGTTTGTAAGTCTGGGGAGGGACTGTGGTTCATTTTCCCAAGGTCCTTTCATAGCTAGTAAATAAGGAGGATTTCTCTTGTTGATGCAAGTATTCCTGTTCCTAAAGTACTTAAGTAGCATGGTTGTTTTGGTCATTAATCATCTAAGAAAAAACTGACATATAAACATTTATATTTCTTGCTGGAATGCTTAAGATATATGGTTTAGGGGTATATGTAGCTGGTAACTATAGTTTCAGAAACAACTTTTTAAGAGATGGTTGAAAATCTTCTGACATGTGCTTTTAATAGGGAGGCAGCTCCTTGCAGTACAGCTTAGCATGTGTAGAACTTTGGCTAATACAAATGTTCTTTGTAGGTGTGCCTTAGGGTAGAGTGATTTCAAAACAGTTACTCTTGTCAGAAGAAAATGAAAGTCTAGCTAGAATGTATTGAGTTTCAAACTTCAAGTAACCATAGAATGTTAGAAAGTTGCCATATCAGTTTTATTTAAACTTGTTCCATGTTAGATTTCTTAAACTTCCAGTGCTTGCTTGGGTGTTTTCTTGGCAATCTCTGAGACTTTTTTAGTTTTATGTGTTCGTTTTGATGAGTTTAAAAAAACTAATGTAAGCATTATTTTGGATTATGGGATACTCACTGTAAGACCAAGTCTGCCATGCTATTTCAAAAATGCCTACTTTCTACATTCTGCCATCATATTGCTCCCAGATGTTGCCTTAATTTATTTACTATGTAATGTATTCAATTTTTAAGGCATTTTTTTCTCAGAATTCAATGTGTGAATGAATTATCAGAAATATTGATACAGTGTAAGGAAGTTTTTAAAAAGGGACCAGTAGAAGAGAAATTAAAAACTTTTAATTTTTAAAAAGTTAACTTTTAACTAGAGAGGTAATATCAAATAGGGAAGGGTAGAGATGGAACATATATTTAGAAATCTAAAGCTATATAAAAACTTGAACAAGTAAATCTGTGAAGTCAGAGTTACCACTTTGTTCTGAAAACACGTCATAGCTGACTGGATTAGCCTCTTTTCTTTGAAGGAGTGGTGGTCCAGAAGGTTGATCTAATTTACATCAAATGTTTCAGGTGAATTCCAAGTTTGTTTTCTTGGATGTAACGTCTAGTGTTTTTTATTGTTTGGATGCACTGCAGGGCGTGTTAGATCTCAGTTTCCCAACCAGGGTTCAGCCCGTGCCCCCTGCAGTGGAAGCACAGAATCTTAACCACTGGACCACCAGGGAAGTCCTAATTTCCACATTTTTACTCCTTGAGCAATATTTATTAACTACTCCTACCTGGAGCTTCCCCGGTGGACTCCTACCTGATGCTAGGTATCGGAGTTACAGCAACAGATAGGGTGACGTTGGAGATATCCTTAGAAGAGTGAGTGGGGTTTTACCTGGCTAAGAACTATGAGAAAGGCTTTTGAGAGGGTGTAGTCCGCACAGAGTCGAACACGACTGAAGCGACTTAGCAGCAGCAGCAGCAGCAGCAGGTACAGAAACACTACTTGGGAAGCAGTGTAGGATTTGTGGTGAGAGTTGGGTCAAGAGCATGTTCAGTAAGTGTTTATTGAATGCCTGCTATAAGTAGGCAGTGGGGATAGAATAGTTTGGAAGATTAGTAAGAGGTAATAGCATTCAGATAATGGGGACCAGATCATATAGGAGCTTATAGGCTATTATAAAGGCTTTGAATTTCACTTTTGAGAGAAGCTGAGAGCTACTAGGTGGTTTTAAGCAGAGCAGTAACATCATTTAACATAAGGTTTTACAGGGTGACTCTCGCTGTTACGTTGAGAGTGGACACTGGGGATCATGGTAGAAGCAGGCAGATCATTTAGAAGACTACTGTAATAATCTGGGTGAGATGATGGCTTGGATTAGGCAGTAGCAATGGAGAGGTGAAAACTCTTCAAATTCTTCATATCTTTTGAAGGTAGGGTGACAGATTGGATGTGGAGTGTTAAAATAATGACTGCAAAGCTTTAGGCTTGAACAACAGAAAAATGGAGTTGTCATAACTGAGAGGGAGACTGTACATAGAGCAGGGTTTTGTTGTTGTTGTTTGTTTCTTTGTCTTCTCTTTTTGGAGTGGGGAGTAAAAATTCATGTCTTTAACCTTTTCATCTTGAAATAATTGTAAATTCACTTGCAGTTGTAAAAAATAAAATACAGAAATTTTGTGTACCCTTTACCCAGTTTTTCTCAGTGATAGTATCCTGCAAAACTGTAGTGCAGTACCACAACCAGACACTGATACTGATACAGTCAAGATACAGAGCATTTCCATCACCATGAGGATTTTTTCTGTGGCTCTTTTAAAAGTCACCCTCACTTTTTCCCTGTCCCTACTCCCTCCTGAATTCCTGGCAACCACTAATCTTTTTTATTTCTATAATCTTATCATTTTGTGAATGTGATGTATGGAATCATATCATATGTAGCTTTTGGGAGTTGGTTTTACCTAGTATAATGTGATGTATGAAATCATATACTATGTAGCTTTTGGGAGTTGGCTGGGTTTACCTAGTATAATTCTTGGGAGGTTCATCTGAGTTGTTTCATGTATCAATAGTTTGTTCCTTTTTATTGCTGAGTAATGTTCCTTGGCATTTATGTGTAGTACACTTGTTTAACCCTTCATCTATTGAAGGACATCTGAGTTGTTTCCAGTTTTTGGCTATTGTGAATAAGGCTGCTATAAACATTTATGCAAAGATTTTTATGTGAACATAAAAATTCATTTCTCTAGGATGAATGCCCAGGACTGTAACTGCTGGGTCAGGTGGTAGTTGCACATTTAGTTTAAGAAACTGCCAAACTGTTTTCTGAAATGGTTGTCACATGTTATGTAACCAGAGCAACATGTGAGTGATCTTGTTACTCTGCATCCTTGCCAACATTTGACATGGTCATTATTTTTTATTTTAGCCATTCTGATAGGTGTATGGTGATATCTCATTGAGATTTAATTTGCATTTTGCTAAGGGAGAAGGCAATGGCACCCCACTCCAGTACTCTTGCCTGGAAAATCCCATTTATTGGAGAAGGAAATGGCAACCCACTCCAGTGTTCTTGCCTGGAGAATCCCAGGGACGGCGGAGCCTGGTGGGCTGCCGTCTATGGGGTCACACAGAGTCGGACACGACTGAAGTGACTTAGCAGCAGCAGTGGTTAACATCTTTTCACGTGCTTGTTTGCCATCTGTATACTCTTTTTGGTGAAATGTCTCTCTGTGTCTTTTGTCCATGTTCTAATTGGATTGTTTGCTTTTTCACTTTTGAGTTGTCATAATTCTTCATGTATTCTAGATATTAGTCCTTTGTTGGGTATGGGGCTTATAGATACTTCTTCCACTTGGTAGCTTGTCTTTTCTTCCTCACAAAAGTCTTTTACTGAACAAAAGTTTTAAAATTTCGATGGAATCCAATTTATGAATTTTTCTTTTTATGTATTGTGTTTTTGGTCTAAGAATTTATCTAGTCCATGATTCTGAAGATTTTGTTGGAGGTCTTTTTCTAAAATCTGTGTAGTTTTAAAAAAAATTATTATTTTAATTAATTTACTTAAACTTTGGTAGTGTTGGGTCTTCGTTGCTGCGTGAGGGCTTTCTCTGGTTGTGGTGTGTGGACTTCTCTTGTGGAGCACAGGCTCCAGGTGCATGGGCTTAGTTGCTCCACGGCACGTGGGATCTTCCTGGACCAGGGATTGAACCCATGTCCCCTGCATTGGGAGGTGGACTCTTATCCAGTATACCACCAGGCAAGGCCCTAAAATCTGTGTAGTTTTACATTTAAACTTGTGATCCATTTTTTAGTTAATATTTGCAAAAGGTGTGAGACTTAGGCCAAGGTTAATTTAGCTTGTTAGATTACATTGATTTTTGAGTATTGAGGCTATCTTGCATCTCTGAAATAAACCTTACTAATCATGGAGTATCGTTTTATATATTGGTCATTTCTTTTTTCTTTTTTTTTTGGCTGTTCCATGTGGTTTGCGGTGTCTCAGTTTCCCAGCCAGGGATTGAACCTGGGCAGTGAAAGCTTGGAATCCTAATCACTAGCTCACCAGGGAACTTTATATTGCTGGTTTCTATTTGTTAGTATTTTGTTAAGAATTTTTGCATTTCTGTTCAGGAAGGATACCAATGTGTAATTTTCTTTTTCTGTAGTGTCTTTGGTTTTGGTTTCAGGAGCTTCATAAAAGGAATCATGAGGTGTTCGTTCCCTCTGCAGGTCTCTGGAGGAGGTTGTATAGAATTGGTGTTAACTCTACATTAAACATTTGGTAGAATTCTCCAGTGAATTCTCCATTCTTATGTGGGCAAGGATATTTAATTTTGGGGAATTTTAAAATTAACAATTCAGTTTCTTTAATAGTTAAAGGGCTAGTCAAATTATGTATTCCATATGTGGTAAGTTGTGGTACTTTGTGTTTTTAAGATTCTGGTCTTAAATTTTCTCTTTTAGTTGCTTTTTATGACATTGCTCTGATGGGGAGGTGGGGGTTGATGCACATTAATTGCAGTTAGAGCTAGAAACCTAGGGGCTCTACTTGATCTGCGTTGAGCCTTAAGGACAGTGGTGGTCCTGGCAGCTCTGGGCAGAGGTGGGAGTTTCGGCTCCTCTTGTGGCCTGCGCTGACATGTTGGTGGGGACAGCCTCGTTACTGCGGGGCCATGGCTAAAGTCTTGACTGTCCACTAGGCCTCCTCAGAGGAGAAGGCAATGGCACCCCACTCCAGTACTCTTGCCTGGAAAATCCCATGGACGGAGGAGCCTGGTAGGCTGCAGTCCATGGGGTCGCTGAGAGTCGGACACGACTGAGTGACTTCACTTTCACTTTTCACTTGCATGTATTGGAGAAGGAAATGGCAACCCACTCCAGTGTTCTTGCCTGGAGAATCCCAGGGACGGGGGAGCCTGGTGGGCTGCTGTCTGTGGGGTCACACAGAGTCGGACACGACTGAAGTGACTTAGCATAGCATAGCATAGGCCTCCTCAGACACATCCTTTTATGGAGGCGAAGGGGCACCTCATTGCAGCTTGGTCAGGGTGGTAATCTAGGCTCCCCACTTGGTCTTTGCTGCTGTAAGTGTGAGTGGAGAGTGGTGCTCTTTGTTTGGAGAAAGTAAGAGCAGTCGTCTGAAAGTTTTCTTTCTTGCTAGGCTGCCTCTCTCCTGATCTTCTGGCGAGAGAGCAGGCTTTTTTGGGGGCCCGTTTTGTCCATACTCTTGGGTGTTTCCAGGTTACTGGATTCTTCAGCTCCAAGTCAGGAATACATGAGGTAAAAAAAGTTCAGGATAGTCAACTCTGGGTTGTTTCTCAGGTCCTGAGGTCTCTGATTGCTCTGCCTTATTCTTTCCACCTTTCACAATTGTGTTATTTTATATGTAATAGGAAGAGTTTTATTTGTTTTTAGTGGGAAGAATAGGGAAAAATACATTTACTCCATCTTCCTAGCAGTGAAAGTCAGAATTTCATTTTGAACATGTTAATTTGAATGACAAATCTAAGCAGACATGTCAGGTAGACAGTTGGACTTATGAGCCTAGAGTTCTGGTAGTTTGTGGACCTTCTCTTTTGAGGGCTTCATTTTTCTAAGAGAAGTCAGGAAGTTATATGAGCCTTTGACAATGAGGACAACAGAAAAGGTTTTAGAAATTTGAGGACAGAGCAAGCTGTGAATGGTCTACTAAGAGAGAAGGGTGAACAGGCTGGGAAAACACAGGATAATTGCTGACAGCATAACAGGTACATCTGGATTTGGGTGTTGCATTTAAAATGAAATAAAAAATGAAAAATAGAAAATGAAATATTCATCAGATAACAGTTGCCTTGCCAGATAGTAAGAACTTAAGCAGCATAGGAGACCTGTTGCATTTCATAGCCTGCCACCATAAGAAAAAGAAGGAATAGAGAGGGGTCTGACTTTAGGTCACAGTGGCAAAGTCCACACAGAGCTTGTGCCCTCTGTTCTACTTTCACAAAGGTTGGATTTCAGTACCTGCAGAAAAGAAAGGTGACTAATCTGAGCTTAGTGAAAAATATAGGTGTATTTCCTTTTAGCTTGGTGGAGATAAATTTGGAGATTTCAGTGTAACATTTCTTTCTTTACTTATTTAGTTCCATCACAGATTGAGTCATTGAGCCAGCCTGTACTCACGTCAGATGTTTCTACTTCACATATGAATGCTTTAACAAATGAAAACCAAACCACACCTTCTGCTTCCCAAATCAGCACCACTCTCCCTCCCACAACTAGTACAGAAAAAAGTGGAGTGGCGTCCGTGTCCCCTCATCCCTTGCCTACTACTACTCTGTCCCAAGAGGAAGTTGATAACAATGAAGATCCTAGCATAGAGGAGGAGGATCTTCTCACACTGAACAGTTCTCCGTCTACTGCCAAAGACACTCTGGACAACGGGGATTATGGAGAACCAGACTATGACTGGACCACCAGCCCCCGGGATGATGAGTCCAGTGAAGCCTTGGAAGAAAACAGGGGCTACATGGAAATTGAACAGTCAGAGAGACCTTTTAAAACCCCACCCTCAAATATAGAAGAGGAAGATAGCCATTTCTTTTTCCACCTTATTATTTTTGCTTTTTGTATTGCTATTGTTTATATTACATATCACAACAAAAGGAAGGTAAGTTTGAGCTTTTTTTCACCCCCTCTAGTTGCCCTCTGTTATCTCAGTCATACTTCTTATTAATGCTTTTGCTTATTCAGAGATTTTTTCCCCTCTTTTAATCAGGTTTCAGTTGATGGTAAAATATTGTGATATCTCATCAGCTTGTATGTCTTTGTGGATTTTAACAAATGACAGAATGCTTTACTGCATGTGAGTGAGTGAGTGAAAATTGCTCAGTCATGTCTGACTCTTTGCGACCCCATGGACTATACAGTCCATGAAATTCTCCAGGCCAGAGTACCGGAGTGGGTAGCCTTTCCTTTCTCCAGGGATCGAACCCAGGTTTTCCACATTGCAGGTGGATTCTTTACCATTTGAACCACAAGGGAAGTCCAAGAATATTGGAGTGGGTAGCCTATCCCTTCTCCAGTGGATCTTCCCAACCCAGGAATTAAACCCGGGGCTTCCCTGGTGGCTTAGAGGGTAAAAGCGTCTGCCTGCAATGTGGGAGACCTGGGTTCAATCCCTGAGTCGGGAAGATCCCCTGGAGAAGGAAATGGCAACCCACTCCAGTACTCTTGCCTGGAAAATCCCATGGATGGAGGAGCCTGGGAGGCTGCAGTCCATGGGGTCACAAAGAGTCGGACACGACTGAGCGACTTCACTTTCACTTTCTTCTGCATTGCAGGCGGATTCTTTACCATCTGAGCTATCAAGGAAGCCTACTACATGTGCTTTTAAAAAAAAGAAGCCAATTGATTTTGAGCAAAACCAAAGCCTGATGATTTTTTTTTTAAAGATTTTATGTCTTAATTTGGCATTGCTACTTCATTGGGAGTACTTGTGGAGGGAGATGTTAATTTAGGACTTCTAATGTATTTACATTGAACTTAATGTTATTTTGATAACTTTTTCCCCTGGTTGTTAAAGTATTAGATGCCTTTTTTAGGGACACAGAAAAATATAGAAAAGAAAATGTAAGCTACTACCCAAAGCTGAACATTATGAACATTTTGGTATATTTCTGGCCTGTAAATGTGTGTATACTTCAGATATATATGTGTATGCTAATAATTTTTAAATGAACTTGATTTCCTATAGAGTTGTATATCTTGCCTTTTACCTAACAAATCATGAGCATTTTTCATATCATTAATATTCTTTAAAAACATGATTTAATAGCTACGTAATTTAACTTTTTCCTGTTGAGTATTTAGATTGTTTTCAAACTTTGATCCAGAAATAATAATATGATGAACATTGCTGTACTAAAATTGGTTTGTTGGATTACATGAGGCAGAGGAGGCATAAATAGGACTCTATGGATAATTTAGTGTGAGGGTTCATCTGGGCGCTCTGCAGTCCCTGAGCTAAATAGTTAAACTTTTTAAATACTTAAAGGGAAATCAAACACAGTGTCCTTTTTAATACTTACTGGTCAGGAAGTCTCAGTTCTTGACTTTGTTGTAACTTGCTTTGTGATTCCTAGCACCCACTTCCCCTTAAGGACGTTGATTTTCTCACCTGCAAAATGATACAAAGGTAATTTCAGAATGCCTTCCAGCTTAGAGAATCAGTGATTCTAATATCTCACTTGTGGTTTTGAGTTGGTTTATTTGTGGTTTAGTGGTCTCTCAGTAGTTCTGTAAGTATTTGTAGGTGGATGAAATTTTGAATGCCAGTTATGTTTTATTCCACTGTTCAGTGTGGGACCATCTCTATTACAAACACCTAAAAAAAGAAAGTGAAGTTGCTCAGTCATGTCTGACTCTTTGCGACCCTGTGGACTATAGTCTACCAAGCTTCTCCGTCCATGGGATTTTCCAGGCAAGAGTGCTGGAGTGGGTTGCCATTTCCTTCTCCAGGGGATCTTCCCGACCCAGGGATTGAACCTGGGTCTCCCGCATTGCAGGCAGACGCTTTACCATCTGAGCCACCAAGGAAGCCCTAGGGACTTAAACGCCTAAGGGACTTGTTAAACAGGTAGGTTCCTGGACTCCACTGCTACCTATTAGCTCATCTCTGAAGAGAGAGGCCAGGAATCAGTCTTTAACAGGGACTTCTGTTTACATTAAAATTTAAAAAGCACTGTTTCAGCTTATTTACAAGATGGAAAACAAAATAGCCCTTTTGTTGTTGACATTTTACTTTTGTGTTTGGGAACCTAGGAGACAGATATTTCAGTTATAAAAACTTTTAGCATGTCCTCTATTTTCTCTTTTGAATATCTGATTTGTTTTATTTCAGATTTTCCTTCTGGTTCAAAGCAGGAAATGGCGTGATGGTTTTTGTTCCAAAACAGTGGAATATCATCGTCTTGACCAGAATGTTAATGAAGCAATGCCTTCTCTGAAGATTACCAATGATTATATATTTTAAAGCACTGTGATTTGCATTTGCTTATTATGTAATTTTATTTGCTTGACTTTTTATATGATATTGTGCAGATGTTTGCCATTGGCAGTTCATACTTAAATGAGAGGTGGGCCTCTCTTTATTTTGCCTTGGTGCTTTGGAAATTAAGTATCACGAACAAGGAGTATATAATTTTTTATCTACATTTTTAGAGGTAAATTCAATCAGGTGTCCAAAATGTGGAGCTAAGCATTACCTGTTAGTTTTTTATTGTTTTAGATTTCTTTATTGTACTTCTTCTGGAAGTGTTAGTAATGCTACTTTAAAAAAATCCCAAACTTATAATTAAATTCTAACACATCTGATATTGCTGACTCAGATTCTCTTTCTGCCATCCAAATATTGTTTCTTAAGCACACATTTCTTTGTGCTGTCAAACTGTAATCTACAAGGATGTATGTAATAATGCTTTACATATAAGTCACATTTTTTTCTTCCAGGACTCTTTGCTTTGGATATTTTTGGATAATTTATGTATAATTTATTATTGCTCATTCTGACCACGATTTTAAGTAGCACATTAATAAATGTGTCTAAAAATTCTGGCAATAGAGACTCTGCAGTTTGCAGTAGACATAAATAAAATGTTATAGATAGCTTTTTTGCTTTGAATTACTGAATTAAATTTAGAGGTAGAAATTGTTGTGAAATATTAAATACACGTACAATTGCTTTTACTTAGCAATTGATTGTAGCACGGGTTCCTCCAAGCTTTCAAGCAAGGGGCAGAGTTTAAAATTATATCATATTTGTTCACTCGCTTATTTTTTATAGTAAGTTTGAATGAATTTTAGGAGACATTGTAATTTAAATGATATTGGATCTAGGTCTTTCAAATGAAAATTATACCTGTTTGTATACATAAAGGCTGTATCTGTACACTGGCTCTTTCTCCCTTTGTGCTTGTTTGGTTTCTTGTTCTTTTTTAATAGCAACTGGAAATTGCTTACTTTATTTAATTTTGACTTGTCTTTCTATCATAAGGAGTTGATCAGTATGTAAATATATGATTTGAAACATGGTTGACTTACAGGTGTCACAACAACTTTTTAGAAAACATAACCCCTAATATGTGTTAAACGCCACTCACGAAACCCAGGTGAGCTAGTGGGCATATTGTTTGTGTAGAGATGGAAGAGGCAGGGCAGTCCATCGTTTCTCTTGGGTGGGCCGTTTACTGTTTGAGTAAGGAAGGGAGGCACAGTGGAGGTACACCTGAACTGTTCTTGCAGTAATTTTTTCATATCTGAAATTGTATTATTTAATATTTTGAATAAGATTTTAAAAAATAAATGGCAAAGATATAAATTCATGATTTTATAAGCATGTTTCATTTTAATGATGCGGCCTTCACTGGGTGGTGATAGATGGGTAGTGTATCTCTGGGAGGAAAAAAAAAGAAAATGTGTTAGCTTGCTTTTGTTCCTTTTAGCACTGGGACTCTGCTTCTGTGAATTCCACATAACATTTCTAGATCCTACTTTAGATCTAGTTTATGGCTATGTACTGTGGTTCATTGAAAACCATAGCAAAGTAGGATTGCAAAGGAAAGTAAAGCAGCTAAATCAGTGTGCTGCACTTCTGGCATCCTGCTTCCTTGTTGTCTTCCTGTTGAAGCCTCTCCCATCCTGAAGGATTGCCCGCCTTAGTGGATCTGGGGTTCTTTGGTGCTTCCTGATGGCACAGTCTTTGCTACCCATGTCCCAGTGCTGCAATCAAATAGCCTCTGACTTGGAGCATCGATTGTACATTGATCAAAAATGCTTCCACTGTCTTACAAAGGCGCCCAAGTCACTGGTCTATAAGTCTGTGTATAATTCAGACATACATGTGTATGGTAACAACTTTTAAATGAACTTGACTTCATATTGTTTTGCATCTTGCTTTTTACCTAACAGATCATGAGCATTTTCTATGTCATTAATATTTTTAAAAAGCATCTAATAGCTGCATAATTTATTTAACTATTTTCCTCTTGACTGTTTAGATCGTTTCCAGTTTTGGCTCAGAAATAATATTGTGGTGAATATTTCTGTATTGGAATTGGTTTGTTGGGTTAAATGAGGCAGAGGAGGCATAAATAGAAATGAATGGCACAAAGAAGACCTACATTTGAGTCTTAGAGCACCAGTGTATCCTACTCACATGTGGTATAGTCTTTCAGTGTCAGTTTCTGGAGAGACCAGGAGCATGGCTCCAAATGTTGGTACTAATGGCATAATAGATAACACTTTAGTTACCGTTTCTCTGTCTTATCTGAAAAAGAATGTGTTGAAAGTCGTGGGGCAGGCAGAAGCAGACATTTAGAATTTGTGCTGGCAGCCATGTCTGTCTCTTTTTTTTAAAGATTTCTTTATTTTTGGCTGTTCTAGGTTTTCGTTGCTGTGAGTGTTATTTCTCTAGTTGCACTGTGTGGGCTTCTCGTTGCAGGGCTTCTCTTGTTGCAGAGCATGGGCTCTTGGGTTCAGGAGTTGTGGCACACCGGCTTAGTTGCTACGCATCCTGTGGGACTTTCCCAGTCCAGGGATCGAACCTGTATTCCCTGCAGATTCTTAACCAGTGGAGCACTAGAGAAGCCCCTCAGGAGGGCAAGCATGTCTTGACTGGGTTTTGACTTTGTTTTTAATGATTTTCAACTTTGTTTACTTTTTAATATGTATGTATATTTATTATTTAAAGAGATGGGAATACCAGAACATGTTACCTGCCTCCTGAGTAATCTGTATGCAGGTCAAGAAGCAACATTTGGAACCGGGCATGGAACAATGGACTGATTCCAAACTGGGAAAGGAGAACATCAAGGCTGTATTGTCACCCCACTTATTTAACTTATATGCAGAGTACATCATACGAAATGCTGGGCTGGATGACTCACAAGCTGAGATCAAGACTGCCGGGAGAAATTTCAATAACCTCAGATATGCAGATGATACCACCCTAATGGCAGAAAGTGAAGAGGAACTAAAGAGCCTCTTGATGAAAGTGAAAGAGGAGAGTGAAAAAGTTGGCTTCAAACTCAACATTCAAAAAATGAAGATCATGGCGTCTGGTTCCATCACATCATTTCAAATAGATGGGTAAACAGTGGAAACAGTGTCAGACTTTATTTTCTTGGGCTCCAAAATCACTGTGGACGATGGCTGCAGCCATGAAATTATAAGATGCTTGCTCCTTGGAAGAAAAGCTATGACAAATCTAGACAGTGTATTAAAAAGCAGAGACATCACTGCTGACAAAGATCTGTATAACCAAAGCTATATGGTTTTTCCAGTAGTCGTGTACAGATGTGAGAGTTGGACCATAAAGAAAGCTGAGTGCCAAAGAATTGATGATTTTGAATTGTGGTGCTGGAGAAGACTCTTGAGGTACTCTTGGACTGCGAGGAGATGAAACCGGTCAATCCTAAAGAAAATCAACCCTGAATATTCATTGGAAGGACTGATGCTGAAGCTGAAGCTCCAATACTTTGGCCACCTGATACAAAGAGCTGACTCATTGGAAAAGACCTTGATGCTGGGAAAGATTGAAGGCAGGAGGAGAAGGGGGTGACAGGATGAGATCTTTGGGTGGCATCACTGACTCCGTGGACATAAATTTGAGCAAGCTCTAGGAGATAGTGAAGGACACCCCCTGGCATGCTGCTGTTCATGGGGTCGCAGAGTCTGACATGATTGAGCCACTGAAAAACAATGAAACAACATTATTTATTTGGCTTCCCCAGTTCAGTTCAGTTCAGTTGCCCAGTCGTGTCCGACTCTTTGCGACCCCATGAATCGCAGCACGCCAGGCCTCCCTGTCCATCGCCAACTCTTGGAGTTTACCCAGACTCATGTCCATCGAGTTGGTGATGCCATCCAGCCATCTCATCCTCTGTGGTCCCCTTCTCCTCCTACCCCCAATCCCTACCAGCATCAGAGTCTTTTCCAATGAGTCAACTCTTTGCATGAGGTGGCCAAAGTACTGGAGTTTCAGCCTTAGCATCATTCCTTCCAAAGAAATCCCAGGGCTGATCTCCTTCAGAATGGACTGGTTGGATCTCCTTGCAGTCCAAGGGACTCTCAAGAGTCTTCTCTAACACCACAGTTCAAAAGCATCAGTTCTTCGGTGCTCAGCTTTCTTCACAGTCCAACTCTCACATCCATACATGACCACTGGAAAAACCATAGCCTTGACTAGATGAACCTTTGTTGGCAAAGTAATGTCTCTGCTTTGCAATATGCTATCTGCTGCTAAGTCGCTTCAGTTGTGTCTGACTCTGTGCGACCCCATCCCTGGGATTCTCCAGGCAATAACACTGGAGTGGGTTGCCATTTCCTTCTCCAATGCATGAGAGTGAAAAGTGAAAGTGAAGTCGCTTAGTCGTGTCTGACTTCTAGTGACCCCATGGACTGCAGCCTACCAGGCTCCTCCATCCATGGGATTTTCCAGGCAAGAGTACTGGAGTGGGGTGCCATTGCCTTCTCCAATATGCTATCTAGGTTGGTCATAACTTTTCTTCCAAGAAGTAAGCGTCTTTTAATTTCATGGCTGCAGTCACCATCTGCAGTGATTTTGGAGCCCCCAAAAATAAAGTCAGCCACTGTTTCCACTGTTTCCCCATCTATTTGCCATGAAGTGATGGGACCAGATGCCATGATCTTAGTTTTCTGAATGTTGAGCTTTAAGCCAACTTTTTCACTCTCCACTTTCACTTTCATCAAGAGGCTTTTTAGTTCCTCTTCACTTTCTGCCATAAGGGTGGTGTCATCTACGTATCTGAGGTTATTGATATTTCTCCCGGCAATCTTAATTCCAGCTTGTGCTTCTTCCAGCCCAGCGTTTCTCATGATGTACTCTGCATATAAGTTAAATAAGCAGGGTGACAATATACAGCCTTGACATACTCCTTTTCCTATTTGGAACCAGTCTGCTACCCCAGACTTTAAAAAAAAATTTTTTTTTTGACAAAGCAAGAGACTATAGTGAAGGAGTGCCTGGGTGGAGAGCAGTAGGGTAAGGGGACCCAGGACTGCTAGGCCACATGGCTCTGTGCCGGGTCTTAATTGTGGCGTGTGGGATCTAATTCCCTGATGAGGGATTGAACTTGGGTCCTCTGCATTGGGAGTGTGGAGTTTTAGTCACTGGACCACCAGGGAAATCCCTGGGAATTTGATCTTATATGTGAATTGTAGAGGGTGAGTGTGAGCTCTTTAATAGAACGTGTGCAGGAAGCAGCTGTCTCTATAGTTTGCCCCAGAGTGTGAGCTTGAGACCAGAGACTGGCTTTTATTCATCTCTACCCCTTACTCAGCACTGCATGATGCCTGCTAGGCCCCTTGAAATCAATCATGTGATGACATAGTTGTGAAATTAGAGGATGAGAAAATGGGCTCATGAAGTTGGCATACAGTCTAATACTAGTAACATCTGAGACCTGGCACTGCAGGGAGTGGGGGAGAACCAAGATGGAGTGTGTCAGCTTTGTCTGAGTACCCAGATTCCTACATGAAGCGAAAGCCCGCGTTAATTGTGTGAGATACTGCTGCTTCCCACAAACCCTAGGTTCTGATCAGAGCAGCTGCTGCCCATGAAGGCGAAGGGGATGAAGGTTACTGTGAGCACAGCTGCCAGTGTTCTGGTTCTCTCTCCCTCTCTAGCTGACTTTGCCTTTTGCCCTTTTTCTGCCCGATCTGGCGGTGCAATAGTTTGCCTCCTTTTTGGGTTCAGCAGTAAGCTGAAAAAGGTGTGGAAACATCCCAGCTGAAGCTCAAGAGATTACAAGTAACTTGTGAAGGCCAGAAATCTTCCAAGGGAGCTGAAAAGGGGGCTGTCCTGAGGTTTGAAGTCAGTTATATTTAAATTCTGTTCACCTGTGGTTTTACTTCCTTGAGGAGGGTAAGTTGCCAGGATAGGTTTTGGAGATGGAACTGGAACTGCTTCTGACTCCCATCTCAAGAGCCCTGTGTGGTGGTGACCTGCTGTTTAGACTGAAGTGACTCCAGGGATTTTGGACCTGTAAGCAGCAGCTTTTTCCCCATTAGCTCTAAGCCCATTCTCTTCAAGCTCCCTCCTAAGGAGTCCCAGACTCCTTTGCCACTATTGATGAGGCTCCAGATTTAAAAGCCCTGCTGTTTTTAAGGTAGGAGGCCTTTCTATACCTGCTGCTAAGTCACTTCAGTCGTGTCCAACTCTGTGCGACGCCATAGACGGCAGCCCACCAGGCTCCCCTGTCCCTGGGATTCTCCAGGCAAGAACACTGGAGTGGGCTGCCATTTCCTTTTCTATACCTAACACACCAATAACAACTGTGCTCTGAAACCTTAACGGTTCTTTCCCTCAGACTCCCAGACCGTCTCATTTCTCTGCTGGGAAATCTAGAGATGCCATGTTCTGAGAATCCTTTCCTTCCAACATGCCCTTCTTTATAGGGTCCTTTGGGCTTCTCTCCCAGGCCACCCTTTGGAGTATGGATAGGACAGCACTCCCACCTGAGACCCTTCCAAAGGAGGCAGTGTCTTGCCATGGGTTAGAGCTCTGGTGGGCTCTGGAGTCACAGATCTGGGTTGGCTTCCCACTCTGGGCCTGACCTCTGGACCCTAAGAGTCCCTTGCACGCCATTTTGCAGCCTCTTCAGATCAGTCGCTCAGTCGTGTCTGACTTTGCGACCCCATGGATTGCAGCACGCCAGGCCTCCCTGTCCATCACCAACTCCCAGAGTTCACTGAGACTCACGTCCATCGAGTCAGTGATGCCATCCAGCCATCTCATTCTCTGTGGTCCCCTTCTCCTCCTGCCCCCAATCCCTCCCAGCATCAGAGTCTTTTCCAATGAGTTAACTCTTCGCATGAGGTGGCCAAAGTACTGGAGTTTCAGCCTTAGCATCATTCCTTCCAAAGAAATCCCAGGGCTGATCTCCTTCAGAATGGACTGGTTGGATCTCCTTGCAGCCCAAGGGACTCTCAAGAGTCTTCTCCAACACCCCAGTTCAAAAGCATCAATTCTTCGGCACTCAGCCTTCTTCACAGTCCAACTCTCACATCCATACATGACCAAGGAAAAACCATAGCCTTGACTAGACGAACCTTTGTTGGCAAAGTAATGTCTCTGCTTTTCAATATGCTATCTAGGTTGGTGATAACTTTCCTTCCAAGGACTAAGCGTCTTTTAATTTCATGGCTGCAGTCACCATCTGTAGTGATTTTGGAGCCCAGAAAAATCAAGTCTGACACTGTTTCCACTGTTTCCCCATCTATTTCCCATAAAGTGATGGGACGGGATGCCATGATCTTGGTTTTCTGAATGTTGAGCTTTAAGTCAACTTTTTCACTCTCCACTTTCACTTTCATCAAGAGGCTTTTTAGTTCCTCTTCACTTTCTGCCATAAGAGTCGTGTCATCTGCATATCTGAGGTTATTGACATTTCTCCTGGAAATCTTGATTCCAGCTTGTGTTTCTTCCAGTCCAGCATTTCTCATGATGTACTCTGCATATAAGTTAAATAAACAGGGTGACAATATACAGCCTTGACGAACTCCTTTTCCTATTTGGAACCAGTCTGTTGTTCCATGTCCAGTTCTAACTGTTGCTTCCTGACCTGCATACAGATTTCTCAAGAGGCAGATCAGGTGGTCTGGTATTCCCATCTCTTTCAGAATTTCCCACAGTTTATTGTGATCCACACAGTCAAAGGCTTTGGCATAGTCAATAAAGCAGAAATAGATGTTTTTCTGGAACTCTCTTGCTTTTTCTATGATCCAGCAGATTTTGGCAGTTTGATCTCTGGTTCCTCTGCCTTTTCTAAAACCAGCTTGAACATCAGGAAGTTCACGGTTCACATATTGCTGAAGCCTGGCTTGGAGAATTTTGAGCATTGCTTTACTAGCGTGTGAGATGAGTGCAATTGTGCGGTAGTTTGAGCATTCTTTGGCATTGCCTTTCTTTGTGATTGGAATGAAAACTGACCATTTCCAGTCCTGTGGCCACTGCTGAGTTTTCCAAATTTGCTGGTATATTGAGTGCAGCACTTTCACAGCATCATCTTTCAGGATTTGGAATAGCTCAACTGGAATTCCATCACCTCCACTAGCTTTGTTCGTAGTGATGCTTTCTAAGGCCCACTTGACTTCACATTCCAGGATGTCTGGCTCTAGGTCAGTGATCACACCATCATGATTATCTGGGTCATGAAGATCTTTTTTGTACAGTTCTTCTGTGTATTCTTGCCATCTGTTCTTAATATCTTCTGCTTCTGTTAGGTCCATACCATTTCTGTCCTTTATCGAGCTCATCTTTGCATGAAATGTTCCTTTGGTATCTCTGATTTTCTCGAAGAGATCCCTAGTCTTTCCCATTCTGTTGTTTTCCTCTATTTCTTTGCATTGATCGCTGAAGAAGGCTTTCTTATCTCTTCTTGCTATTCTTTAGAACTCTGCATTCAGATGTTTATATCTTTCCTTTTCTCCTGTGCTTTTCGCTTCTCTTCTTTCACAGCTATTTGT
The DNA here is from genome assembly GCF_029407905.1 of Bubalus kerabau. Taxonomy (NCBI): domain Eukaryota; kingdom Metazoa; phylum Chordata; class Mammalia; order Artiodactyla; family Bovidae; genus Bubalus; species Bubalus kerabau. The sequence goes on along the minus strand of NC_073624.1, from coordinate 214,483,262 downwards.
AAGGCCTTCCCAGACAGCCATTTTGCTTTTTTGCATTTCTTTTCTATGGGAATGGTCTTGATCCCTGTCTCCTGTACAATGTCATGAACCTCATTCCATAGTTCATCAGGCACTCTATCTATCAGATCTAGGCCCTTAAATCTATTTCTCACTTCCACAGTATAATCATAAGGGATTTGATTTAGGTCATACCTGAATGGTCTAGTGGTTTTCCCTACTTTCTTCAATTTAAGTCTGAATTTGGCAATAAGGGGTTCATGGTCTGAGCCACAGTCAGCTCCTGGTCTTGTTTTTGCTGACTGTATAGAGCTTCTCCATCTTTGGCTAATCTAATCACACTAGATCTAGTCAATCTAATCACACTAGGACCACAGCCTTGTCTAATTCAATGAAACTAAGCCATGCCCGTGGGGCAACCCAAGACGGGCAGGTCATGGTGGAGAGATTCAACAGAACGTGGTCCACTGGAGAAGGGAATGGCAAACCACTTCAGTATTCTTGCCTTGAGAGCCCCATGAACAGTATGAAAAGGCAAAATGATAGGATACTGAAAGAGAAACTCCCCAGGTCAGTAGGTGCCCAATATGCTACTGGAGATCAGTGGAGAAATAACTCCAGAAGGAGTGAGGGGATGGAGCCAAAGCAAAAACAATACCCAGCTGTGGATGTGACTGGTGATAGAAGCAAGGTCCGATGCTGTAAAGAGCAATATTGCATAGGAACCTGGAATGTCAGGTCCATGAATCAAGGCGAATTGGAAGTGGTCAAACAAGAGATGGCAAGAGTGAATGTTGACATTCTAGGAATCAGCGAACTGAAATGGACTGGAATGGGTGAATTTAACTCAGATGACCATTATATCTACTACTGCGGGCAGGAATCCCTCAGAAGAAATGGAGTGGCCATCATGGTCAACAAAAGAATCCGAAATGCAGTACTTGGATGCAATCTCAAAAACGACAGAATGATCTCTCTTCGTTTCCAAGGCAAACCATTCAATATCACAGTAATCCAAGTCTATGCCCCAACCAGTAATGCTGAAGAAGCTGAAGTTGAACGGTTCTGTGAAGACCTACAAGACCTTTTAGAACTAACACCCCAAAAAGATGTCCTTTTCATTATAGGGGACTGGAATGCAAAAGTAGGAAGTCAAGAAACACCTGGAGTAACAGGCAAATTTGGCCTTGGAATACAGAATGAAGCAGGGCAAAGGCTAATAGAGTTTTGCCAAGAAAATGCACTGGTCATAACAAACACCCTCTTCCAACAACACAAGAGAAGACTCTACACCTGGACATCCCCAGATGGTCAACACTGAAATCAGATTGCAGCCTCTTGGGAGAGGCCAAACCCATTTCCTGATCCCCTGGGAGTGAGGAAGAATCGGGGGTCTCCAGGGCTAACTTGCACATCCTGGGCTTGGCTGGGGCTGAGGATGTCCTGGCTCAGGTTGTATCTACCTGTTCTAGGAAGACAGACCTGGGAGAAAGGGAAGGGAAGGAGGAGTGTCGGGTGAGGTCAGGGCTGGATGACTTTGGTCTGAGCTCTATGTTTGAGTAAAATGGGCAACTGATTATGGGTTTGTAAGGAAGAAAAAAATGGATTTATGTTTGTGAAAGAACTTTGTGTATGGAGAAGAGTTCCCAACTTGTCACTGATGACAGAAGAGCCAGCTCGAGCTTTGGGTCCCCCAAGGAGAGAGAGGCCGAAGGAGCTGCTAGGAGCTGCCTAGAGTTCTGGGACTGCCCGCCCAGCTCCCCCAGGGCTTCCTGAAACCTCACAGCTTCCTTCCTATCATGCCTTGGGCTGTTACCAAGAACCTTTGTCTAGAGGCAGTGAGAACCAGGACCCCAGGGAAGGTTTCTTTCAGGCTCCTCAGTATGCCTGAGCTGGGATCTTGTAGCTCTGCAGGGGATGGGGGTTTGCAAGGATGGAGGCAGGGTTTGGGTGCCAAGGTTCACTCTCAGGTGTCCCCCTTTTGCCGTTACCACAGCATTGCATTGAAAGCCGAACACCTGGACTCCTTTCACTGGTTCTGTGCTGCGAGCTGGGGAGGACAGTGGGTCAAGGCAGACACTGTCTCTGTCCCCATGGTGCCCTCTGTCAGGCAGAGAAGAAAAGAAATTAAGCAGTCACAGTGTGATGGATATTACACACCAAAAACTGGATTTCATCTTTGTTTTTTGTTTGTTGTTGTTGCTGTTTTTGGCTTGTCTTGTGGGATCTTAGTTCTCTGACCAGGGATCGAACCCAGGCCCATGGCAGTGAAAGTGCTTAGTCCTAACCTAAGTCCTGGCCATGAGGCCAGGGAATTCCCTCACCTTTGTTTCTTCATGGTCAAGGTAATTTAGACTAATTACAATAGCAGCTAACAATGAGGGTATCCCATGGATCCGGTAAATCACTCTTCCATGTGTGCAGACTGGCTAAATAAGGTAGTTACTATTATTAACCCCACTTCACAGATCAGGAAACAAGCACACAGTTAAGTGACTTTCCTGATGTCATAGAGCTGATAAGAGACAGCTTGGATTTGAATTAAGGTAAGGTCTGATTCCAGACTCCCTTAATTACTAATTGCCTGTTAATATAGAAAATGAGACAGCTACTCAAAAGTTAGAAGAAAAACTATCCAAAGCTTTTTCTCTTCTTAGGCCCTAAACATTTAGGTGTATTCTCTTTTTCTTCCTTTAAAAATTGCTTTTATTATGAATATAACATAACACTCTAGAGGACTGAGACAAATGTACAGCTTAAAGATGATTAAAAAGCAAATGCTTATGTATTAATAGCTATCACCCTCGTCCTTGCTCCCTTTCCCGACGATCACCATCTCTCTCCCTCTGCCAGGAGTTACGATTTGACCTTCATGGCAACCATTACCTTGGTTTTCTTCTTAGATTTGCCATGTAAATATATATCCCTAAACGCTATAGTAAGTTTTGGACTGCATATAAATGGAATCATACGGTATACATTGTATACATTCTTTCTTGGTCGTCAGGTGGAAAGTGAGGTAAGAGGCAGATGCTGGCCTTCTCCCGCTGGGCCTCCGGCTTACCCACTCTAGGCCACTGTGTGAGCTGGTGGCCCGGGGAACAGGCTGAGGGCTGTGTCCTACAGGGCTCCAGAGCCCTCCCCAAGACCCCCCACTGGCCGGGCCCAGGACTTGAGGCAGTGGGGGACCTCTCCCCCGACCCCCGTCTCTGTGACCTACTAGCAGTGACAGACCTGGTGCACCTCTGGTTGAGGCCCAGTTTGGTTGGGTGCCTGGCTCCCTCAGTGGTGACAGCTGGGCAGGGTCTGGGGACCTGGCACACAGACTTGTGATTCGGTAACATGAATTGAATCATATAGTATATAACCTTTTGGGGTTGGCGTTTGCATTCAGCATAATCATCTGGAAATTCATCTGGGTCCTTGCACGTAGCAGTAGGTCCTTCCTTTTTGTTGCCAAATAGTGTTCCATGGTGTGGATATGCCATGTATTTTTTAACCATTCACCTCTTCAAGGACATCTGGATTGTTTCCAGTTTTTGACAATTATGAATTAAGCTGCTATAAACATTTAGGGACAGATTTCTGTGTGAACATGTTTTTATTTCTCTGGGATAAATGCTTAGGACTGCAATTGCTGGGTTATATGGTAGCTGCATATTTAGTTTTTTAAATGAATGCTAAAGAGTTTACTTTACATTGCTATGAGCAGCAAATGAGTGGACCAGTTTCCCTGTATCCCAACCAGCATTTGGTGTCACCATTTGTTGCTTAAGCATCCTGCTAGGTGTGTAGCAATGTCTTATTATGGTTTTAATTTGTATTTCCTTAACAGATGATGATATAGAACATCTTTTCATGTGATTGTCATCTGTATTTCCTCTTTGGTGAAATGGCTCTTCATGTAATTGAAATGTTTCCTTTTTTTGCTGTTGGTTAAAAAAAATTTTTTTATTTTGTATTGTGGTAGAGCCGATTAACAATGTTGTGATAGTTTCAGGTGAACAGCCAAGGGACTCAGCCATATATAACATTCTCCCAAATCCCCCAGCCATCCCAGCTGCCACATAACATTGAGAGAGTTCCATGTGCTAGACAGTAGGTCCTTGTTAGTTATCCATTTTAAATACAGCAGTGTGTACAAGACCATCCCAACATCCCTAAATAGCCCTTCCCCCTAGCAACCCATAAGTTCATTTTCTAAGTCTGTGAGTCTGTTTCTGTTGTGTAAGTTCATTTGAATCATCTCTCTTTAGATTCCACATATAAGGGATGGCACATGGTTTTTCTCCTCTCTGTGTGACTTACTTCACTCAGTATGACACTCTCGAGGTTCATCCCTGTTGCTACAGATGGGATTATCTCATTCTTTTTGACGGCTGAATAATAGTCCATTGTATATATGTACCATGCCGTTATCCATTCCCCTGTCGACGGACATTTAGGTTGCTTTCATGTACTGGCTATTGTAAACAGTGCTGCAATGAATACTGAGGTTGCTGTTGGTTTTCTTTTTCAACTTTTTTATTGTGGTAAAATATAGCTTAAATTTATCATTTTAACCATTTTCAGTGTAATTCAGTGGCATTAATGACACTGACACTGCTGTGCAACCACCACTGTTTCCAAACCTTTTTATCATCCCAGCTGAAACTGCAGTCATTATGCAATAGAAACCCCCTCAAACCTTATTAAGCTCAAATCTACTTTCTGTCTCCATGAATTTGCCTAGTGTAATATTTTACATGAATGCAATCATATGCTATTGTTTCTTTTGTATCTGACTTATTTCACGTAGTACAATGTTTTCATGTTGTAGCTGTATTAGAACTTCATACCTTTTAATGGATGAGTAATATTCCATTTGTTTATCTGTTCATTTGTTAATGGACACTTATTTCCACCTTTTTAAAAATTTTGTTTTTGGCTACGCTGGATCTTTTGTTGCTGCTTGGGGTCTTTCTCTAGTTGCAGTGAGTGGGGGCTGCTTTCTAGGTGTGGTGCATGGGTTTCTGACTGTGATTGCTTCTTTTTGTTGTGGAGCATGGGCTCTAGGGTGTGGGCTCAATAGTTGTGGCTTATGGGCTCTGGAGCACTGGCTCAGTAGTTGTGTGCATGGGCTCAGCTACCCTGCAGCACGTAGGATCCTCCCAGAGCAGGGACTGAACCCGTGTGCCCTGCATTGGCAGGTAAATTCTCAACCACTGGAGCACCAGGAAAGCCCTGTTTCTACCTATAGTGTATTGCTGTAATTAACATTGGCATACAAATATCTGTTTGAGTCCTTGTTATCAATTTTTCTGAGTATGTACTTAGGGGTAAAATTGCTGTGGTTTAGCTTTTTGAGGAACTACCAAACTACTGCAGCAGCGGCATGATTTTTACAATCCCACTAGCAATGTAGAAGGGTTCCAAATCCACATCTTTGCTAACACTTGTTATTTTCATCCACTTGTTTATTTATTTGTATCCTAGTGGGTATAAAGTGGTATCTTATTGTAATATTGAGAATATTGAGTATTTTTTCATGTGCTTATTGGTTATTTTTATATCTCTTTGTCCAGTTTTTAATTGGGCTATTTGTTTTTTTGTTGTTCAGTTGTAGTTCTTTGTATATTTTGGATCTTAATTCCTTATCAAATATATGACTTACAAATATTTTCTCCCATTTTATGTTCTTTGATGCATAAAAGTTTTTAATTTTGATAAGGTTCAATTTATCTATTTTTTTTTTTTTTGCTTATGCTTTTGATGTCACTGCTATATGCAAGGTCATGAAACATAGTTTTATTCTAAAAGTTAATGGTTTAAACTCTTCATTTAGTTCTTGATCCATTTGGAGTTAGTTTTTACATCTTGTGAGGTAAGGTTACAACTTCATTCTTTTCTGTATGTGGAAATTCATTTGTCTTAGGACCGTTACTTTTTGTTTTTCCTGCACCACTTGTTGAAAAGACTGTTCTTTCTCCATTGAATAGGCTTTTAGCATCCTTGTCAAAAATAATTTCCATAGATATGTGTGCTTATTTCTGAACTCTCGATTGTATTCCATTGTTCTGCATGTCTGTTCTTATGCTAGTGCTACACTGTTTTGACTTCTGTAGCTTTGTAGTAAGTTTTGAAATCAGATGGTATGAGTCTTTCTTTCTTTTCAAATTTTTCAAAAAAAATTTTTAAACTTGTTTTGGTTGTTTGAGGCCCCTTGAAGTCCATATGTATTTGAGGATCAGCTTTTCTATTTCTTCAAAAGAGTCTATTGGAATTTTGATAGGGGTTGCATTGAATCTGTAGATCTCTGAGTAGAATAGACATTTTAATAATGTTAAGTTTTCCTACTGATGGCTTACTGATAGCTTAGATTCGTGATCTCCAAAGAAGATTTAACTTTGGGACCAGGGACCAGGCTTGATCACTCAAGAGCGTTTGTGTAGCAGAATTTTATTAAAGTATGAAAAGGACAGAGAAAACTTCTGACATAGACATCAGAAGGGGGGTGGAGAGTGCCCCTCTTGCTAGTGTTAGCAAGGGAATTATATACTTTTTAAATTAGTTATTACAATAAATCAAAAGACTGTCTCAAGGTTGTAAAGATCTTACTAGACCCACTCCCATAATTTACATTTTAAGATAACAGGATTAGCCAGAAGGTTTTCAGGAAGGAGAAACTGTCCTCAAGCAGGATACATTGTTATATAATCCTTAGTACAGAGTTTAAACTGAGTTGTTTGTTGTGTAATCATCAGTTCAGGGCTTAAAGAAAAAGATGTTTTATGTGACTAAGACTAAGGAATGTAGAGGAAAAAAAAAAAGATGTTTGTCTTTTCCTCTTCCTTGAGAGCCCCAGACCCTTTCTCCTCCTTGGGGACCCTGGACTTCTTACCAACCTGCCTAGGAATTGACTTTCATCCCCCCTCCCCTTTTCTTTTAGGAGAATTATGTTGTCAAGGGAAAGGGGCGTCGTTTTCATCCCATAACTACTTCCTGCTGTGATGGGGCGCTGTCCCTAAATTGTTGAGGCAACATATTCTAATCCTCATATTGGAGGAAGTTGTGGCACTCATAGGAGCTTGTAACCGTTTGAAACTTAAAAGCTTTCAGATGGTTAGAAACAAACCCCGTTTTATAGTTACAGATATAAGGCAAAATAGTCATTAAACCAAGTTAAAACCTAAAATTAAAAGTTACATTATGTCCATAGTTATATCAGTCCATCTTAGCACTGTTAGATGTCATCACAGAGTTGAAGAAAGTTCTTTCCCTGAAGCAGAGAAACCCACAATGGGAAGTCTTCAATTGATGAGGAGGGGAGTGCTCCACAGACCCAGCAATTAGACCGATTGTGGAATGCGGTGTAGGAAGGAGCCCAGGACAGGAAGGTGTTGTCTTGAGGGTCAAACGGCAGGCTCAGGACGTTCAAAGTCACCAGAAGCAAGCTCACCTAGATTCTCAGGCCCATCTTGGTTCCTGGCTCAAACAGCGGCTTGTTTGACTCAAAGACTGGGTCAGGAGTTAATCTCCTGGTAATGTCTGTTGACAGAGAAGGCAATGGCAACCCACTCCAGTACTCTTGCCTGGAAAATTCCATGGGCATAGGAGCCTGGTAGGCTGCCGTCTGTGGGGTCGCACAGAGTCCGACATGACTGAAGCGACTTAGCAGCAGCAGCAGCAGCAGCCAGGTCTGTTGAAAAACTAAAAGCTGAGTCACATAGTTAGTTTTAAGGCTTCAGGATCTATGACAATATCTGTGCACAAAAACAGTCTGTCATAGAGACAGTCCCTTCTTTTGAGGAGGGGGTAGTTCGAGCCCTCATTAAAGCTACGGGTAGAACTGTAAACCAACTGTCTTGTGTTTCCTGAGTTAGCTTACATGGATGTCTTTTAATAATGTCATTAGCCTTTTCAACTTTTTCGAAAGATTGGTATCTCAAGGAACAGTGTGATACTCTGTTCCTAGAGTTTTTGACATCCCTTGAGTTACAGCAGCTTTAAAGATGGAGCCATTGTCACTCTGAACTTTAGAGTTTAAGATCCCACTTACATCATGAAAAGTCAGTACAGTAAAATTTCACCCATTAGTAAACTTACGAGCTTTGCTGCTGCTGCTGCTAAGTCACTTCAGTCGTGTCCGACTCTGTGTGACCCCATAGACGGAAGCTCACCAGGATCCCCCGTCCCTGGGATTCTTCAGGCAAGAACACTGGAGTGGGTTGCCATTTCCTTCTCCAATGCATGAAAGTGAAAGGTGAGCGTGAAGTCGCTCAGTCGTATCCAACTCTTAGCCAAGCCATGAACTGCAGCCCACCAGGCTTCTCTATCCATGGGATTTTCCAGGCAAGAGTACTGGAGTGGGGTGCCATCGCCTTTAAAACAATAGTAACAATTACCTTAAGCAATGTGGCCATAGCCTTTTTTCAGTAACAAACTAAACTCTGATCCTGTGGGCAAGCTCAAAGTTGGAGCCTGTAAGAGAGCAGTTTGAAGAGCCTTAAAAGCCTTTTGTGTCTCTGGGGACCAAACCAGCTTGTCGGTTTGGGCCTACCGAGTCTCAGTTAAAAGTTTATATAAAGGCTGGGCAAATTTCCCATAACTTGGAGTCCAAATGCAGCAATAGCCTGTAATGCTCAAGAATCCTCTCAATTGTCTAAAGTCATATTTGGCTCATTTAGGAATAAAGTATAAGGATTAGACACATTATTTGTTTATCTTGAACAAGTCTCCATTTATCATTTGACTTTTTTACACCCAAAATAGGAGTGTTGTATGGACTATCAACAGGGAATTAATAGCCCCTGCTCGTTTAAATTCTCAATGATGGGTTTTAACCCTTCCTTAACACCTCAGGCTTTAATGGGATACTGCTTTTGATGTGAAAATAGGTGAGGGTCTTTGAGCTTGATAAAGACAGGAACAGCATTTTGTGCTCGACCCGCAGTTTTTCCATCAGCCCATACTTTAGGATTTACATTTTGTTCAGTTAAAAGTGTGGGTTCCGTATTCATGAAAACAGAGGCCTGGACCTTGTTCAGTATATCCCTCCCCAGAAGGGGTGAGGGAGACTCTGGCATGATTAGAAACTCATGAACATAGCACAGAGCCCCAGTTGTAGCTTAAAGGATGACTGAAATAATAGTGTTTGGCTCATCCAGACAGTCCCATTTCAGTAGCGGATCAGGAGGAAAGCAGAGCAGGGGCTTCAGTGAGCACAGAGAAAGTTGCCCCAGTGTCCTAAAGAAGCCAATTTATTGGCCCTCCACAGTTATTAATACCTGGAGTTCCTCAGGTGTAATTAGAACTGGAGCTTGTGGGGACCCCTGGGCACCTTTAGTCCAGATTGTCTTGAGAGTCCGACCAACCCCTGGGGCCTACACCTCAGAGGGCAGTCTCTTCTCCAGTGTGCCCCTTGCAGACTGGACATGAAGCTGGGGGAGGAGGGCTACTTAGATGCCTGAGGGCAATCCTGCTTGAAATGCCCCTTCCTTTCCCAGTAATAACAAGTCCATCCCTTTTCATCTGGGCATTTTTCTTCAGGCTGTTTCAGAGCAGATCTAACAGCTATTGTTGGGGCTTCAGTCTTTTGCCTGGTTCTTTTTTGCCTCTATTTTCCTCCTCACATTCTGTACCGTAGTATATCGTCTGAGTCAGCTGCAACAGTTTTCTAACGACTGATTTGGTCCAAACGCTTGTTTTCATAACTAATGGCAGATATCTGAAACTGACTGAGTGAGAAATCTATCTTTAAAGATCATTTCTTCCTCTGAACTTTCAAGATCAACATCAGTAAACCTGGGGAGAGCCTCCCATGGTCTATCTAGGAATTTACCAGGAGTTTCCTTCTGTCCCTGTTCTGTGTCAGCCAACTTAGCATAGTCTAAAGTCTTAGCATGCATTTGCTTGAGTCCTTTGAGAATACATCCGGCAAAGTGGCTCTGTTATTGGAACCACTTGGCTCCTAGTAGGAAGGAGGTCTATTTCATGTTCCCTCTTTCCCCTTGTCTCACGTTCAAGCCATTCGTCTCCAAAATAGTAGCTTCCTCCAAAACTCAAGTTTTTGAGTCAGGAGTCATTGTCTATCCCAAGACATACATTATATCTCTTCAAGTAAGCTCATAAAGTAAAGTTGGTCCTGTAATGGCTTCTATATACTTTTCTGGCTCCTCTAAATAGTCTCGACTGCAAATGGTACTGTTTGAATTTCTACTGAGACTGAGGCAACCCCTCCTGGAAGGGTGCCCTGATTCTCAGCCTGTTCAGTTGAGAGCCCTGGATAAAGGGGCAAAGTAAGAGGACAGGAGGGAGCTGAAGGTTTCACACCCAAACCTGCATCCTTAGGACCTAAGTCTGGCACATCTCACAGAGAGACAAAGAGCAACACATATGGCAGTTCTACCCATCTCTCTTGTTTTCTGCAGAACTGGTCTAGTTGTAAAACAGTAATAACTGAGATCCTTCACCAGGTCAGCGTTTGCTGTCTTCCAAAGGATACTGTGGCCCTTCAGTATCACAGAAGAAGATCAGGAGTGTCTTTTTAAATTCTAGGGATCAAACTTGTCCCAGTTTTTACATACATTTTAAAGGAGTGGTTCTGGAACTTTTAGCTCCCACCTGTAAGAGAAAAAAAAGTGGCATCCACAGCCATGGCTTTTTTTCCACTGGAAGTGTCCTTCCCTGTTCTAGATGGGGGTGTAGACAGACTCTCCACCAAAGCTTTCCTTCCCTGGTCGGACTTAGTTCATCCCTTATCGATGTAGGCGTCTTACTTGTCCCTCCCATTTCTACCACCAAGGCCGGGTGGAGATGCACCAGGGGTAGACCTGATGGCATCCCGGATTGATTTAGTTCCATGTCACCAAGACCTTTGTTTGATTTGCCCTTTTCCTCTGATGCCACTCGGGGTGGAGCAGAGTATCTTTTTGGAATGCCTCCCAAGCTAGTACTACTAGGGAAAGCATCTGTCTTTCATGTGCCTATACACATTCCTGAGTACAGTCCTGACCACAGTAGAAACGGTGAGTCATAAAGGGATGAACAACAACCAAGATGTCCCTTCTATCACAGTATATGTGATAGCAAAAGAGGTTGTGGAGGGTTGGCCAATGAGGAAAGAGTGATTTTTGTCCTCAAGCTACCAGGGCCAACCCTTCCAGTTCATTTCCACAGCTTCCACAAAAGAAATATCTAAGGAATTGAGACAGAAGCCATCAGAGAGCCTTCTCTGGTCTGCCAAGAGCTAGCGCTTCCAAAGGAAGAAGCCCATTGCAGTTCCGATCTGACAAGATCCTGCAATTCCCAGTCTGTGTCCTCAAAAACCTCATGGTTACCAGCAGTGCTTCTATGCACATATAGGAGACAGCCGTGACCAAGATTCACTTTCAGGTCACTGGCCCCTGAGGCAGGCAGCCAAGAGAGTAACCTCTAGCCTGAGAGATGTTCCTGGAGCTAGAGTTCCTCCTCACTCCCAAATGTGCTCTTAGTAACTTTCTAGCAAGGCTTGCCTAGTCTAGCAAGGCTAAGCGCTTCCATACATGGAAAGCTTCCATACATGGGAAGCTCTAAGTAAAAGTGCACAATAACAGCATGGATCACAAGTCCCTTGAAAGTCTATGATACAGCAGATTATGTTAGTAGTTGTAATTCCCCGCTCAATTACAAATGGTCAAAGAGACCAGGAAAAGGTGACTGAGAAAGTTCGGTACACACACTTCGCCCATTTCTGGCTGCTCCCTTCTCAGGGGTGTTGGGTGTCTCTTGGCGTTGGCAGGTTGGTATAAACCCCCCAACAAGGCTTCCCTCTTTGGGTCTGCCTTCAGTCATTCTGAGGCACCGTGAAACCGCAGAGCAGGGCTCCTCACTGGCTCTGCACAGGGTGTGTCATTCATTCACACAAGCACACCGTAGAGTTAGTAAAGCAGAAAATGTGTATCCTGAGAAAGCAGAGAGGCCAGAGCTCCGAGTGTTCTTACCTTGTCCTGAAGATCCGGGACGAGCCCCCAAGATGATAGCTTACGGTGAACAATATCGGATTTGTGATCTCTGAAGAAGATTTAGCTTCAGGACCAGGGACCAGGCTTGATCACTCAAGAGCTTTTGTGTAGCCGAGTTTTATTAAAGTATGAAAAGGGACAGAGAGTCAAGTGACCAAGCCTGGTCCTGAAGCTAAATCTTCTTCTTTGGAGATCTTGAATCCAACATCGTTCACCATAAGCTATCACTACCTATGGACATAGGATGTCTTTGCATTTAAGTCTTTTAAAATTTCTGTCAGCAATGTTTAAAATTTTCAGTGTATATGTCTTTTACTAGATTAAAGTTATTCCTAGGCATTTTATCCTGTCAGATGCTATTGTAAATGAATTTGTTTTCTTAATTTCATTTTTGGATTATTCACTGGTAGTGTATAGAAACAAATGTTTGTATTTTCATCTTGTACTCTGCAACTTTCCTGAACTTGTTCATTAGTTTTAGTAGCTGTCTGTGGATTCTTCAGGATTTTCATTATGTAGAATAATGTCATTTGCAAATATAGTTTCACTTCTTCCTTTCTAATTTGAATGTAGTTTTTTTTTTTTGGTTTTCTAATTGCTCTGGCTAAAGCTTTCAGTATGATGTTGAATAGCACTGGTGAACATGGGTATTTTGGTTGTATTCTGCATCAGTCTTTTACCACTGAGTATGATTTTAGCTGTGTATTTTTTGTAAATGTTTTTTATCATGTCAAGGAAGTTCTCTTGTAGTCCTAGTTTTGAGTGTTTTTTAAATCATGAAAAGTTCTTGCATTGTGTCAAATGCCTTTTCTGCATCAATTAAGATGATTTCCTCCCCTCCCCTTTTTCTGTTATGTGATATATCACATTGATTGGTTTTCATAGTTGAACCACCCTTTCATTCCTGGAATAAATCCCAGTTGGTCATGAAGTATAATCCTTTTAATATGCTGTTGGATTTGGTACTCTGCAACTTTTGCTAGTATTTTGCTGAGAATTTTTATGTCTGTATTCATAGGGGTATTGGTCTGTAATTTTTTTTCTCGTGATTTTTTATTTAATTTCGGCATCATGGTAAGGCTGGCCTCATAGAATGAAAGGCCATTCTCATTCTGTGTTCCCTCCTCTTCTATTTTTTGGAAGAATTTGAGAGGATTGGTGTTAGTTCTTGTTTAAATGTGTGGTAGAATTCACCAGTGCAGCCATCTGGTCCTGACCTTTTCTGTCAGAAGGTTTTGATTACTGATTCAGTCTCATTACTTGTTACAAATCTGTAGAAATTTTCTGTTTTATCTTGAATCATTTAGGTAATTTGTGTGTTCCTGCCTTTTCCCTTTATTAGTCTAGCTAAAAGCTTGTCAGTTTTGTGTGATCTTTTCAAATAACTAACTTTTGGTTTTCCTGATTCTATTATTTTTCTGTTCTCTATCTCTTTCCTAATCTTTATTTTTTTCCTTCTGCCTAGCTTTGGGCTCGTTCGCTCTTCTTTTCGGAGAAGGCAATGGCACCCCACTCCAGTACTTTTGCCTAGAAAATCCCATGGATGGAGGAGCCTGGTGGGCTGCAGTCTATGGGGTCGCTAGAGTCGGACACGATTGAGCGACTTCACTTTCACTTTCATGCATTGGAGAAGGAAATGGCACCCACTCCAGTGTTCTTGCCTGGAGAATCCCAGGGACGGGAAGCCTGGTGGGCTACTGTCTATGGGGTCACACAGAGTCGGACACGACTAAAGCGACATAGCAGCAGCAGCAGCAGCTCTTCTTTTTCTAGTTCTTCAAGGAATAAAGTTATTTATTTAAAAATATTTATTTATTTACTTGTCTGTGCTGGCTTTTAGTTGCAGCTCGTGGGATCTTAGTTGTGACATGTGAGCTCTTTTTGTTGTGGCGTGTGAACTCTTAGTTACAGCATGTGGGCTCTAGTTCCCTGACCAGGGATCGAGCCTGGGCCCCCTGCATTGGGAGTGTGGGATCTTAGCCACTGGACCACCAGGGAAGTCCCACAACTCTTGTCTTTTCAATGACCTACCTCTCAGATTATAGTTGCTTTAGCTGCTCTAAACTCTGATCTCTGCCTCTTCAGCTCAGTAAGCACGACTGTTATGCTCTGTTTCGACTCCAGTTCTTTGAAACATGATTGGGAAATAAATCAATGAATGAACAAGTGAATAAGTATTCCAGTTTTATATTTGTTTATGGTGGGAGGACTGGATGGGTACTATCTACTTTATCATAGTTAGAGGCAGCATTTTCCCTCTTCCTGGATGAAATGGGTTATGTGTCGGCAAAAGTGCTGAGACATGCCAGGCAGAGTGAGCCACTTCTTCTGATCCCTTGCCTTGGTCAATTCTTTCTGAGCAATAGGACAATCGCTTGTTAGGCTCTGCCAGTGAGTAGATATGATACCTTGTATCTCCCTGTCCTTAGTGTACTTCAGTCAAGGGGACTTCTACTATATAAGCATTGATGGCAAGAGCCTCCTGGACCCTGGAAGTCCTCCACCTCATTGCTGCCAACAAATAGTGTGTTCATTTCTCATTGAGAAGTCAGTTCTGCCTACATTAGCTTGCCCTTTTTGCAGCAAGGAAGCTAAAGTTGTCCTGTTACTTGGTTGAAGGTGGATGGGAACACAACACTTTCAAAATCTATTTAGCTTCTTTGCTGTTGTAAGTCATTAGCACACAGACCAGACTCCAGACCTTGGGCCTGCAGGCAGAAAGCCATGTCATAAACCGTGTTTCAGCAGAGGAGGACACACAAGGGATGTCTTTCAGCCCATTAGGAAGGGGGCACTGCCAAGTCAAACACCAAAACAGAGAAGTTACTCTGAGACATGCTATGCCTATAACGAAGTATAAAGTTTGGCATTTCACCCTGCTCCAGGAGCCCACAGGCAACTCATTCATTTAACAGACACTTGATGACCGCCTATTCTGAGCCAGGCCCTATGTTGGCAGCCAGGGATGCAGGGTAAGGGGACGATTCATCCAGGATATGATGCTTGAGTTGGCTCCTGGGGTCAAATCTTGGTTCCAAAGAAAATTGGAGGAAAAAAAAAATTGCAATAAACTCATTTTCCCCATATTTCTATTTGAATGAAAGAACATACAGACTGAATTTATTTTCTGGAAAGGGACCCAGAGATGCACTTTTGGAGGCTGGGGCATTGCTTTGAGGTGGACCTCTGGCCTTCTGGGGGACCCACATATTCTTAGAGCAGGTCTCTCCAGAGCCCATGTCTAGCTGTTTCCACAGCTTAAGGCATGAGAGAACTCTGGTCTTTCTGGAGGGCTGAGGATTCCTGACTTCCCTTCTCTTCTCTAAGGATTAGCTGTCTGAGCTCGAGGCAACCCCCTCCTCCCACATGTAGGATTAGGTGTGAATCCCTGGATTCCATTCCTGTGTTACTCCTGGGACTGGACCCTCTCTTCTTGCCCTCTCGGGACCCTCAGTCTGTAGGTAGGTTTCTGTCAGGTAGAAACAGGGAATCTCTATTTTAGGTGCCATTTAGCCTCACTCTGGAGCAGGGAGACCATTGACCAGGGTGAACATTTGTGGATCTGTGTGTTCTTTGAATAAGTGAATCTCCATCCTCAAATAATGTCTTGGTATTTTCTCTGAAAATTTAGTTTCTGTTGAAGGGAGGTCTCTGCAGCATCTAAAGGTCCTGAGACTCCAGAGACTTCCTATGTTTCCACAGATGATTTCTGGGCTTGCTTATTGTTAGTTTTACAAATACATCCCTGACTTCCTTCCTTGGTCATGTTCTGTGAGCCCTCAGGCCTAGCGGGTCTGGAGCTGTAGAGTAAGGGAAGGCAGGCAGGGTTTTCTTGCCCACTGGGTGTAGTTTTGAGGCTCTCTTGGCCACATTGGTGGTTTAACCTTCCAGTGTGAGGTCAGATGCTGCCCAGGCCTGTGTGCCTGGACAGTACCCTTACCATTCCTTGTCCTGGTTTCCCCATCTTCTCTCTCTGCTCCTCCCACCAGGTCGCACAGCCCCTTTTCCCATTTGTCCAATGTCCTGGCATGATGGTGCTGCTTACCAACATGGTGTCTGTCCACAGGCAGGCTTAGATTTTTAAGGAAACAGATATTTTTTGTGTGTGTGTCAGGGAAACAAAGTCTATAATATCATGGTTAGAATTCATTGTGATAGAAATTTATGGATTTAAAAATAAAACAATTAGGTCTGGAAAAAGTAGCTTAGAGGAGGTTCTCTAGGTGGAAGTATGTGGACTCTGTGGTATATAGCCTGTGGCTGGAATGGGGTTGACTCAGGAGCTCTGACCCTTGGACTGTAAGGAGATCAAACCAGTCAATCCTAAGGGAAATCAATCCTGAGTATTCATTGGAAGGACTGATGCTGAAGTTGAAGCTCCAATACTTTGGCCACCTGATGCGAAGAGCTGACTCATTGGAAAAGATCCTGCTGCTGGGAAGGATTGAAGGCAGAAGGAGAAGGGGACAACAGAGGATGAGATGGTTGGATGGCATCACTGACTCAATGGACATGAGTTTGAGCAAGCTCCAGGAGATGGTGAAGGATAGGGAAGCCTGGCGGGCTACAGTCCATAGGGTTGCAAAAAGTGGGACATGACTGAACAGCTGAACAACAGGAACTGGAGACCGCCCAGAGGAGCAGAGGGAAGCTAGTCAGCACCACCTCTAGGTGGTGACAGAAATCACAGTTGCCGCATTCCCGGGCGGTGTTTATAACGCCTGCGAGTTCTCTCTCAGAAGAGTTGTGAGTGCTAGTCAAGAAAGGGAACCCTGTTCCATAACCTTCTCTGTTGTACAAAACAAGTAAGCTCTTTGGTAACACCAGCCATGATCACCAGGGAGTAATGGGACCAAGGCTTAGAAATGGAGCTTTGGACTCTCCAGGAATGTACCAGAAGGGGAGGAGAGTTGGGGACAGGGAGACAAGGGGGAGTTCACAGTTCTGACTCAAACAAAACATAAACAAACAAAACCAAAGATGACAAATTAATGAATGGCAAAAATATATGGAGCTATGAGCCAGTATTGGCCAAATGGATCCAAAGCTTTCCCATAGATCAGACTTTGAGGACTGGGTTTTCATGGTACATGAACTGCTCTCAGCCCTAATGAGTGCAATTTCTCCCTTCTCACTCTCCCATCAGAGTGAGAGGCAGCTTTTAAAAAAAATATAATTGGCCCTTGAAACAATACTACAATCACTTTGTGGTCTCCTTCAGCTTATTTTTAATTACAAGGCCTATTGCATTGTTAAAGTATTAACTCTTACAGTTACTTATCTTGGCATCTTCTTATCTTGATGGAAATGAAAACAGCAAGGTCATGTTAGCTCACTTGAAGTTTTGGTCTGCTACAGCTCCGATTGAGCTGGGTCAGCTCAGCTGACGTGTGTAGTACGGGGGACAGCCGAGTTTGCAGCGGGTTCACTCGTGGAGAGGGGTTGAGGGACTCTGCACCCACAGGTGCCTGCCCTGGCTGGTTGGGGCCGGGCCGTCCCTGGAGTGGGAAGTGCTGTTGCACGCAACAGTGTCGTAAGTGGTGGTGTGCAGGCGTGTGCCACTTCTCTCAACTCGAGGAGGGGCCCTGCACGCAGGGCTCACGCTTGCGGAAGCTGTCTTTCTGGTCACTGAGATGGCCAAGGCAAGGTCAGGAAGTGGAGCACGTCACGCTGCCTCACCTGAAGCGTCCCAACTCCGCCCTGGCTCACGGTCCCCCCTTCAGCTCTTCTAACTCCCACACATCTGAAGTCCTTTCTGGACCCCTGCTTCACCACCCGTCTCAGGCCACTCTGACTTCCCAGAGTGCTTACTGTATGCCAACACTGACAACAATGACAGAAACTAAACATCTATGGTAACAATGACTAACATGTATCGAGCCCTTACTGTACACCTGGTGACTTGCCCCCAGCTGACTCTTCTAGGCCGATGTCTACAAACGCTGGCCGTGGCTGGCCTTATTGTCATTCTGCCTTTTGTCCAGCAGGGGGCAGTGTGACTACACCTTAAAGGGGACCCTCCTTCACCTGTGTTCTCAGAAGTGCAGCTTCAGTTTCTGAAGATCCTGGAAGAGGGCTTCTGGCTTTGACAGTGGGTCCAAGGCTCCGACTGACAGAGTCAAAGGCTGTGCAACTCTCGCTCCCCTTTCCCTCCAGCCTCAGGCACTTGGGGTCTATTGGTTTCAATGTCAAGTCATTCTGTATTTGGTCTGCAGCTCTACTGACTCCAAGGAGAGCGAAGGGCAGGCAGGAGCTTGGAGAGATGGCTTGGGCCTCAGTGGACTGTGCTGATTCCATGGCAAGTCCTTGATACCTTGCTTCCTTAGGCATATGCAGATAGTTCCCAAATCAGACAGCCACTTGGTAGGAGCTAGAGATTGGGGATGTGCAGATCCCCAGATGTGTTATACGCATTAGTGGATGGTACTGCTTTTGAGAGACCAATTGGCCACATGGGGCACTGGTTTCAGTAGGCAAATCTCTAGCTGTCAAGGGTTGCTCAGGTAAAACCCTATCTTTTTCATAGCCTGGGAGCCAGTGTTTCCCAGTGGGCAAGGGGGAGGCTTCTGGTGGGATGTAGTTGTGTCAGCCTGACCTTTCTTACTCGTGGAAGACCTCGGTGAGAACGTAATGTATGAGCTGGCTTCTGCTCTGAGAAGTTTCTGTTGACCCAGCTCTGGCCATTGTCTCTGCTTGAGGAACAGGCAAGAACCTCCCAGAAATGACTCCACTGGCAGGTCTGCCAACACCAGGATCTGCTCCGGACTCTGAACGCTGACTCATTGCTTTGGGAAGGATTTTTGTCCCTCTGGTCCCCAGCAAAGATGGGCTGGGAGATCCCTGGCTGACTTCCCTGAGGAGTTAAGATCCCGGGTCCCTCAGTACAACCCACATCGGAGGTATTAGTTCTGATTAACTTAAAGATCAGTGTCGCTGCCCAACCTCTTGGCTTCAGAAGTGCTTTCGGTTCAGATGTTCAAAGCAGCCCTGAGTTATCTTTGTAGCTTCTCCAAATCCCTTGCCTATTCTCTAGGCCCCTGTGAAAAGAAAATGCTAATCTATCACAGCCTGCTCCCCCCACCCCTCAACCATCTACCTCCTGGCAGCCAGAGTGAAGAGATCAATCAGAAAGTGTTTTAATGGTAAAATGTCTGCATGTTCAAGGCAGTGCCCACACTTGAGGCCTCTTGCTCCGTACCACCAGGCCCCACCCAAACTGGCTTTTACTGTAGATGGGCTTGAGTTCAAGGAAATTGTGTGCATGCCTGTTCACTCCAAGTCCATTTTGAGAGACTTGCCTTTCGCTGCCCGAGCTGCTGCTGAGGAGGACTTGTGTCCTACCTGGTAGATGAGTTGGGGTTGTTCGCGTACTCTGTGTATTAAAATAATAATAGTAATAAGGGTAATAATGATAACTGACAGTTTTGACCACTTTAACACTAGCTAGGTTCTTCACATAGATTACTCAGTTGAATTTTCACAAGAGACTTTATGATATAACTGCTATATATATATACATATGATATTATACATGTATTTTATATACTATTTGTAATTTTAAGGAGATGAGGGTGACAGAAGATGAGATGGTTAGATAGCATCAGTGACTCAATGGATGTGAATCTGAGCAGACTCCAGGAGACAGTGAAGGACAGGGAAGCCTGGCATGCTGCAGTGCATGGGGCCGCAAAGAGTCAGACGTGACTGAGCAGCTGAACAAAAGCAACAGTGTCCCCATGATGCAAGATAGAGTCGGAGGTGTGGAGAGGTTCAGTCAGAGGTTTTTCAGGGAGGACGTTGCTGAGGCAGAATCTGGGGGACGGGGCTCAGAGGAGGCTGGCTGGGGAGCAGGAGACACGCTTCAGACCCCTTAGTATCCCAGCTACTTGCGTGATCTGGAGGCCCCGAAGCTTGGGAAGTATAGCACCGCCTGCCCTGTACAGTCTTAGAGGAGGGAGGAACGACCGTGGCCTTCAGGCTTGAGAAAGGTGTTCTGCCACACTTGGATGTGATGGATGGATTGACTCCCTGGAATTCAGGGAGGATGGCCAGGCAAGTGCCTAGCAGATGGGGAAGCTGGGCCAGGGGCCCTCTCAAGTCAACAGTGGGCTTTTTTTGGTTCACTAGCACCTTTCTCCAAGACCACATAGCTCCTGAGTTGAGACTCTGCATGTCTCTGTCTGAGAATACTGTCCAGTAAGATCAGAAGCAAGAAGGTCACTTAAAAATTTTTTTATTTTAAAATGTGATAGGTTAATTTGCATTTAAAAAATTTGCTAAGTCATCTACATGAAAGATTAATTAACAACAGTTTTTCAGTCACTAAGTCATGTCCGACTCTTTGCAGCACCATGGACTGTAGCATGCCAGGCTCCTCTATCCTCCATTATCTCCCAGAGTTTGCTCAAATTCATGTTCATTGAGTTGATGATGCTATCTAGCCATTTCATCCTCTGTCATACCCTTCTCCTCCTGCCTTCAATCTTTCCCAGCATCAGAGTCTTTTCCAATGAGTCAAGTCTTCACATCAGGTGGCCAAAGTGTTGCAGCCTCAACTTCAGCATCAGTCCTTCCAGTGAATATTCAGGGTTGATTTCCTTTAGGATTGATTGGTTTGATCTCCTTGCAATCCAAGGGACTCTCAAGAGTCTTCTCCAGCACCACAGTTTGAAAGCATCAATTCTTTGGCACTCAGCCTACTTAATGGACCAACTGTCAGATCTCTACATGACTACTGGAAAAACTGTAGCTTTGACGATACAGACCTTTGTTGGCAAAGTGATGTCTCTGCTTTGTAATATGCTGTCTACATTTGTCATAGATTTTCTTCCAAGGAGTGAGCATCTTTTAATTTCATGGCTGCAGTCACCATCTGCAGTGATTTTGGAGCCCAGGACAATGCTTCCACTTTTTCTGCCTCTATTTGCCATGAAGTAATGGGACTGGGTGCCATGATCTTACTTTTTTTTTTCAAATAGTATAATATGGTGAATAGTGAAAACTAAATTTCTTTCCCACTTTTGTCCCTTGTTCCTCTCCCCTGTATGATCACTGTTCTTGTGTATCCTTCTAGAGACAGTTCATGCTTATGTAATCATCTATGGATATGTGGCAGGTTGTTGAAATGGGTTTTCTACCAAAGTTTCATCCTAGGTCCCAAGCCCAGCAAGTCTAGCAGGAGGGGTTTTGCTAAGATCACTTGTAGGAAAATCACCTCGGTGTGGTCTCTGGAGTTGGGGGTCTGGATAGACACCTGAAGAGTCTAAATGTGAGATAGAAGGCGTGGATGGGAAGAGGAATCACAAGGAAAGGAGAAGACATGGGAGAGAGAAAGGGAAGGAAGGAGAGGGAGAGAGAGGTGTGAGGTACATTTGGAGCTGTGCTTCTGCCAGGGCTTCCCCGGTGGCTCGGTGGTAAGGAATCCACCTGCCAACGGAGGAGACATGGGTTTGATCCCTGGGTCAGGAAGATCCCCTGGAGAAGGAAATGGCAACTTCCCAATGGCGACTCCAGTGTTCTTGCCTGGGAAATCCCATGGACAGAGGAGCCTGGTGGGCTACCAAGAGTCAGATATGACTTAGTGACCAAACAACAACAACAATGCTTTTGCCACAATCAAGGCCATTGATATGAAAATGTTCTTAAAGACCAGACGTGGGCATAGGGGCAGAGGGCTGGTCTAAAAAGATAGACTAGGAGGGGAAGGCAATCCTAAAGACAGATAGACCCACACATTCCCACAGATTGAGGGAGGGAAGAAATCAGAAGCCATCTAAAGGAAAATGCAACTAAATGTTCCCAAGTTGGTCTCTAAAGAATCCACAAAGCATTCATGAGAGGAAGGTAGTGTCCAGAGAACACCAGCTTTCAACATCAGTTGGGACCAGAGAAAGCCAATGCCAGATGGCATTGGTGACTCAGGTGTCTTCCTTCCTCCCACATATTCAGTATGGTGATCAGAATATTTTGTTCATGGACATTTTGGTTGGTAGCTGCTCTATCATAGTGCTCCTAGAGATGAAGTAGATGGGCAGCATACTCAAATACTACTTATTCTGCATAGTAGGAAAAATGAGGTCCAGTGGCCAGAAGCCTGACTGCAGAATGCACCATGAATAGCCATGGTCTCTCTTACAGTTTTTCAGATCTATGCCAGGTCACATACCTGAAACTACATGACTGAAGAGGGATCCTTAGTCCTTTTGAGGAAGAAATTTACAGCACTGCCTTGCGCTCCCGTGCTTTCCCCAAGGGAACCCAGAGCCATTTACTGGGGTGATGTGGACTAAGGAAATATGTAATCCTTTGGGGGGAACTTGAAACTGAAACTTCAGTTCAGTTCAGCCGCTCAGTCGTGTCCGACTCTTTGCGACCCCATGAATCGCAGCACGCCAGGCCTCCCAGTCCATCACCAACTCCCGGAGTTCACCCAGACTCATGTCCATCGAGTCAGTGATGCCATCCAGCCATCTCATCCTCTGTCGTCCCCTTCTCCTCCTGCCCCCAATCCCTCCCAGCATCAGAGTCTTTTCCAATGAGTCAACTCTTCGCATGAGGTGGCCAAAGTACTGGAGTTTCAGCTTTAGCATCATGCCTTCCAAAGAAATCCCAGGGCTGATCTCCTTCAGAATGGACTGGTTGGATCTCCTTGCAGCCCAAGGGACTCTCAAGAGTCTTCTCCAACACCACAGTTCAAAAGCATCAATTCTTCGGCGCTCAGCCTTCTTCACAGTCCAACTCTCACATCCATACATGACCACAGGAAAAACCATAGCCTTGACTAGAGGAATCTTTGTTGGCAAAGTAATGTCTCTGCTTTTGAATATGCTATCTAGGTTGGTCATAACTTTCCTTCCAAGGAGTAAGCGTCTTTTAATTTCATGGCTGCAGTCGCCATCTGTAGTAATTTTGGAGCCCCCAAAAATAAACTCTGACACTGTTTCCACTGTTTCCCCATCTATATACCATAAAGTGATGGGACCAGATGCCATGATCTTCGTTTTCTGAATGTTGAGCTTTAAGCCAACTTTTTCACTCTCCACTTTCACTTTCCTCAAGAGCCTTTTTAGTTCCTCTTTCTGCCATAAGGGTGGTGTCATCTGCATGTCTGAGGTTATTAATATTTCTCCCGGCAATCTTCGTTCCAGCTTGTGCTTCTTCCAGTCCAGCGTTTCTCATGAAACTGAAACTTAATCTTTGCTAATTCCTGGGGATTCAACATGTCGCTATAGTCTACCAGTCACAGAAAATGTTTATGACATTCAGGTGATCAGTGAGGTTTTGGACAATCTTCATCTCACATTAGGTCCACAGCCCTGCTCTGTGATGTTGCCTTGGTCTCTAAATGTGTAATTGGCATAGATATACTCAGCAATTGGCAGAATCATCACACTAGCTCCCTGACCTGTGAAGTGAGAGCTAATACAGTTTCCCTTTCCTGCAAGCATGGTAGGAAAACCAGTATTGCATTCTTAGAGGGGTTGGTGGAGGGTAGGGGGAGGATTTCAGAGATTAGCATCAAAAAGTCTTGAAAGATGTAGAGGCAGTGGTTTCTATCATATGCCCATTTAACTGATCATATATTTGATCCATGCAGAAAGCAAGGGGATCTTGGAAAATTACTATGGATGATCATAAATGTAGATTTGCTGGTAATTCTGGTTGCAGCCACCATTCCAGTTGTGGCATTTTTATTGGAACAAATCAACACAGCCCCTAGTACTTGGTATGATCTGCCAGGTACTTTGGATTTTACCTGTCAGGTACTGCTGACAGGGCACCTTTCTAGTGTCATCTCAGGATTATGTCATCTTCCCTGCTACTTACCATAATATAGATAGTAGAGATCTTGATCATAGCATTCCACAGAGCATCACACAGGTATGTTTCACTGATGACAGCTTGCTGATTGGACCAAATAAGCAGGAAGTACTTAGTATCTTAGAACCCTTAGAAAGACACATACAAGCCAGAGGATGAGAGATTAACCTCATGAAAACTCTTCAAAGTGAAAGGAAAGTTGCCCCTTGCTTTTAAGGAGGCTCAATGCTTGAGGGGCCTCTTTAGATCTTGGAAGCAATATATACAACATTTGAAAAAAATTTGAGTGTGCTGCTTGGACCTATTTATTAATTTATAGGTTTTTTTTTTTTTTTTTTTTTTTTTTTTTTTTTGCACAGAGCCCAGAGCAAGAGAAGACTCTGCAGGAGGTCCAGGCAGCAGCACAGAGGCTCTGAGACTGGGCTTTAGGACCTAGCAAGTGTCTGTGGTAAATAGGACACTTCATGGAGACTCTAGTAAACCCCAAGAGGATAATAATCAAGGCAGAGATGCTTGGGATTCAAAAAAAAAAAAAAAAAAAAAAGCCATACTTTTTACTGCAAATAACTGTTCTCCATTGGAAAAAACTCCTGATTTCCTCTCAGGCCCTGGTAAACTAAATTCCTAATGTCAGTGAACATGTACCCTGAACTACCCATCATGCACTGGGTCCTATATGACCACAGCCATGGCCTGGGCTTCCATAGCAGCAGTTCCTCAGGTGGAAGTGGTTGCTGAGGAAACCAGCAAGTACAGGTAAGGTGCATGAGTAAGTGAGCAGATGCTCTTAGTGCATCGCCTTCTCTCCCTCAGTCCACACCTATGGCCAAATGGGGGAGTTTCTTTATAACTACTTGAATGAGAGAAAAAGAAGGGCCTCATTTGCCAAAGGTTCTCCAGGATATGCTGGCACGTTGTGGAAGAGGATTGCTAGGGTAGGAATGTCTCTGAAAGAAAGAGGTGAAGAGAAATCCCCCAAGAGGACAGAGCTTCGAGAACCTCCTGTGGCTATCTTCTCTGGGCTCAGAGGTGTTCACAAGTGTGAATCTACTCTAGTTAATGGGCAGTGGCTGACAGTTTGGCGGGATGGTCAGGGACTGGGAAAGAACAAGATCAGAAATTGGTAGAGGTTTAGATAAGAGGTCAGTTCAGTTCAGTTGCTCAGTTGTGTCCAGGTCTTTGTGACCCCATAGACTGCAGAATGCCAGGCCTCCCTGTCCATCACCAATTTCTGGAGCCTGCTCAACTCATGTCCATTGAGTTGGTGATGCCATCCAACCATCTCATCCTCTGTCGTCCACTTCTCCTGCCTTCAATCTTTTCCAGCATCAGGGTGTTTTCCAATGGGTCAGTTCTTTGCATCAGGTGCCAAAGTATTGGAGTTTCAACTTCAGCATCGGTCCTTCCAATGAATATTCAGGACTGATTTCCTTTAGGATTGACTGATTTGATCTCCTTGCAGTCCAAGGGACTCTCAAGAGTCTTCTCCAACCCCATAGTTCAAAAGCATCAATTCTTTGGCTCTCAGCTTTCTTTATAGTCTAACTCTCACATCCATACATGACTACTAGAAAAACCATAGCTATGACTAGATGGACCTTTGTTGACAAAGTAATGTCTCTGCTTTTTAATATGCTGTCTAGGTTGGTCAAAGCTTTTCTTTCAAGGAGCAAGCGTCTTTGAATTTCGTGGCTGCAGTCACCATCTGCAGTGATTTTGGAGCCCAATAAAATAAAGTCTCTCACTGTTTCCATTGTTTCGACATCTATTTGCCATGAAGTGATGGGACCAGATGCCATGATCTTAGTTTTCTGAATGTTGAGCTTTAAGCCAACTTCTTCATTCTCCTCTTTCACTTTCATCAAGAGTCTCTTTAGTTCCTTTTCGCTTTCTGCCATAAGGGTGGTGTCATCTGCATATCTGAGGTTATTGATATTTCTCCTGGCAATCTTGATTCCAGCTTGTGCTTCAACCAGCCTGGCATTTCGCATGATGTACTCTGCATATAAGTTAAATAAGCAGGGTGACAATATATAGCCTTGACGTATTCCTTTCCCAATTTGGAACCAGTCTGTTGTTCCATGTCTGGTTCTAACTGTTGCTTCTTGACATGCATACAGATTTCTCAGGAGGCAGGTCAGGTAGTCTGGTATTCCCATCTCTTTAAGAATTTTCCACAGTTTATTGTGATCCACATCAGTCAAAGGCTTTGGCATAGTCAATAAAGCAGAAATAGATGTTTTTCTGGAACTCTGTTGCTTTTTCGATGATCCAGTGGATGTTGGAAATTTGATCTCTGTTTCCTCTGCCTTTTCTAAATCCAGTTTGAACATCTGGAAGTTCACGGTTCATGTACTGTTGAAGCCTCACTTGGAGAATTTTGAGCATTACTTTACTAGCATGTGAGATGAGTGCAATTGTGAGGTAGTTTGAACACTCTTTGGCATTGCCTTTCTTTGAGATTGGAATGAAAACTGACCTTTTCCAGTCCTGTGGCCACTACTGAGTTTTTCAAATTTGCTGGCATATTGAGTGCAACACTTTCATAGCATCATCTTTTAGGATTTGAAATAGCTCAACTGGAATTCCATCACCTCCACTAGCTTCGTTCGTAGTGATGCTTCCTAAGGCCCACTTGACTTTGCATTCCAGGATGTCTGGCTCTAGGTGAGTGATCACACCATTATGGTTATCTGGGTCATGAAGATCTTTTTTGTATAGTTCTTCTGTGTATTCTTGCCATCTCTTCTTAATATCTTCTGCTTCTCTTAGGTCCATACCATTTCTGTCCTTTATTGTGCCCATCTTTGCATGAAATGTTCCCTTAGTATTGCTAATTTTCTTGAAGAGATTGCTAGTCTTTCCCGTTCTATTGTTTTCTTCTATTTCTTTGCATTGATCACTGAGGAACGCTTTCTCATCTCTCCTTTGGAACTCTGCATTCAAATGGGTATATCTTTCCTTTTCTCCTTTGCCTTTAAGCTTCTCTTCTTTTCTCAGCTATTTGTAAGGCCTCCTCAGACAACCATTTTGCCTTTTTGCATTTCTTTTTCTTGGGGATAGTTTTGATCACTGCCTCCTGTACAATGTCATGAACCTCTGTCCATAGTTCTTCAAGCACTGTGTCTATCAGATATAGTCCCTTGAATCTATTTGACACTTCCACTATATAATTGTAAGGGGTTTGATTTAGTCATACCTGAATGATCTAGTGGTTTTCTCTACTTTCTTTAAGTCTGAATTTGGCAATAAGGAGTTCATGATCTGACCACAGTCAGCTCCTGTTCTTGATTTTGCTGACTGTATAGAGCTTCTCCATCTTTGGCTGCAAAGAATATAATCAATCTGATTTCAGTTTTGACCATCTGGTGATGTCCATGTGTAGAATCTTCTCTTGTGTTGTTGGAAGAGGTTGTTTTTTATGACCAGTGCGTTCTCTTGGCACAACTCTGTTAGCCTCTGACCTACTTCATTTTGTACTCCAAGGCCAAATTTGGCTGTTACTCCATGTATCTCTTGACTTCCTACTTTTGCATTCCAGTCCCCTATAATGAAAAGGACATCTTTTTTGGGTTTTAGTTCTAGAAGGTCTTGTAGGTCTTCATAGAACTGTTTAACTCCAGCTACTTCAGCATTACTGGTTGGGGCATAGACTTGGATTACCATGATATTGAATGGTTTGCATTGGAAACGAACAGAGATCATTCTGTCGTTTTTGAGATTACACCCAAGTACTGCATTTCGGGCTCTTTTGTTGACCATGATGGCTACTCCATTTCTTCTAAGAGATTCTTGCCCACAGTAGTAGATATAATGGTCATCTGAATTAAATTCACCCATTCTAGTCCATTTTAGTTCACTGATTCCTAAAATGTTGATGTTCACTCTTGCTGTCTCGTGTTTGACCACTTCCAGCTTGCCTTGATTCATGGACCTAACATTCCAGGTTCCTATGCAATATTGTTCTTTATAGCATCAGACTTTACTTCCGTCACCAGTCACATCCACAACTGGGTGTTGTTTTTGCTTTGGTTCCATCTCTTCATTCTTTCTGGAGTTATTTCTCCACTGATCTCCAGTAGCATATTGGGCAACTACCAACCTGGGGAGTTCATCTTTCAGTGTCCTATCTTTTTGCCTTTTCATACTGTTCATGGGGTTCTCAAGGCAAGAATACTGAAGTGGTTTGCTATTGCCTTCTCCAATGGACCATGTTTTCTCAGAACTCTCTGCTGCTGCTGCTGCTGCTGCTAAGTTGCTTCAGTCGTGTCCGACTCTGTGCAGCCCCACGGACCGCAGCCCACGGGGCTCCCCCATTCATGGGATTTTCCAAGCAAGAGTACTGGGAGTGGGGTGCCATTGCCTTCTCCAATGTATGAAAGTGAAAAGTGAAAGTGAAGTCACTCAGTCGTGTCTGACTCTTGGTGACCCCATGGACTGCAGCCTACCAGGCTTCTCTGTCCATGGGATTTTCCAGGCAAGAGTACTGGGAGTGGGGTGCCATTGCCTTCTCCACTCAGAACTCTCTACCATGACCCATCCATCTTAGGTGGCCCTACACGGCATTGGATAAAAGATATATTCTATCTACCTACCTATCAATCTATCTCCCTCCCTCCCTCCCAGGTCCCTCCATCCCTCCCTCTCAGGAAGGACACAAGGCATGAAAATGGCTTTATCCCATGTGAATCCTCACCAAATTATATCCACTACAAAGGAGGCTTTCAGTAATAAGGTAGACATGGTGATATCTTCTATAAAGTTAGTCAACCTCTTTCCCCAGTGTTCCCAGTGCTTGCTCAATGGGCCCATGAACCAAGCACCCATTGTGGAAGGAATGGGACTACACATGGACTCAAAACCTGGGCTTGTCTGCTCCGTGACTGATCTGGTTATCCCAGCACTGCTGAGTGCTTAACCTGCCAGCAGTAGAGACCAATGCTGAGACCCTGATACACCAATATTCCATGGGATATATGACCTCTTCTATCATGGAGGGGACAGCCGTTTGTTCTCTCTGAAATAGACGGTTTTCTGGGTATAGGTTTGTCTTGCCTGCCTCTTGCTGGCACCACCAATAACGGACATATAGAATGCCTTATTCACTGTAAAATACTCAGGGACATGCTTCTGACTAAGGAACTCATTTCACTGTGAAAGAGACACAGCAATGGATACATGCCTATGAAATTCTCTGGTCTTACCATGTAACCCATTGCTGAGAAGTAGCTGCCTGAAAGTAGGTTGAAACATGTGAAATCATCATTATTCAATTGTTTTTGACTTACAAAATTGGAAAATTCAATAATTCAGCTCAATATGACAGTGGATTGGCATACTGGGATTCATGTATGGTACCAGTTGGGAGATAACATCCTGAATGATTGGGATTCTGTCTTATACCATGCAGTGTACACTCTGAATCAAGGACCAATTATAGCACTGTTTCTCCTCCAGCCAGTATACAGGGATCTAAGAATCAAGAGAGTGAGTGTGGGGGTGGCTCCCTTCACTCCTATATCCAGTAACTCACTCAGATGATTTTTGCTTCATGGTCCTGCAACTCTGGGCCCAGGTTGTTTTGAAGTCTTGATTTCCAAGGGAGAAAAGCTTTCACCAGCAAACATAACAGTCACACAGTAGACTTGGAAGTTGAGACTGCCATCTGGCCATTTTGGGCTCCTCATGACACTGAGTCAACAGGCAGAGAAAGAGTTAATTTACTGATCAAGCCCAATTACCAATAAATTCATTGCTTTGCTTAAGTTAGAGTTGCTTTTCTGTCCTCTGCAACAAAGATATACAATAGGAGCTCAGTAACTACTCAGTTCAGTTCAGTTCAGTTGCTCAGTCGTGTCCGACTCTTTGCCACCCCATGAATCGCAGCACGCCAGGCCTCCCTGTCCATCACCAACTCCCGGAGTTCACCCAGACTCACGTCCATCTAGTCAGTGATGCCATCCAGCCATCTCATCCTCTGTCGTCCCCTTCTCCTCCTGCCCTCAATCCCTCCCAGCATCAGAGTCTTTTCCAATGAGTCAACTCTTCGCATGAGGTGGCCAAAGTACTGGAGTTTCAGCTTCAGCTTCAGCTTCAGATATATGATGCTGGAGCTGAAATCCCAGGGTTGATCTCCTTCAGAATGGACTGGTTGGATCTCCTTGCAGTCCAAGGGACTCTCAAGAGTCTTCTCCAGCACCACAGTTCAAAAGCATCAATTCTTTGGCTCTCAGCTTTCTTCACAGTTCAACTCTCACATCCATACATGACCACTGGAAAAACCATAGCCTTGACTAGACGGACCTTTGTTGGCAAAGTAATGTCTCTGCTTTTGAATATGCTATCTAGGTTGGTCATAACTTTTCTTCCAAGGAGTAAGCGTCTTTTATTTTTTATTTTTTTTAATTTAATTTTATTTTTTAACTTTACAATATTGTATTGGTTTTGCCATATATTGAAATGGCTGCAGTCAGCATCTGCAGTGACTTTGTTTGTTTGTTTGTTTTTTGCTTTTTTTTAAAAATTTTATTATTATTATTTTTTTTGCAGTGACTTTGGAGCCCAAAAAAATAAACTCTGACACTGTTTCCACTGTTTCCCCATCTATTTCCCATGAAGTGATGGGACCGGATGCCATGATCTTTGTTTTCTGAATGTTGAGCTTTAAGCCAACTTTTTCACTCTCCTCTTTCACTTTCCTCAAGAGGCTTTTTAGTTCCGCTTCACTTTCTGCAATAAGGGTGGTGTCATCTGCATATCTGAGGTTATTGATATTTCTCCCCGCAATCTTGACTGAATTATTTCAATAGATTAGCATCTGTTCTATCTGTTTGGGTTGTTCCACAGGTGGGTCACAGAAAAGCAAGTGTGATTTGTTTTTTTCTCTGGGTGGGAGATTCCTGTCCTGATGACACCTAGAGATGCAGTGCACTCCAGGAGGTTGACAGAGCAGCAGAGAACATAGCCAAACTTTTGGTTGTCATTTAAAACATGAAAAATGAAACAAAAAAGGAGCAATTTCACAGTCACCAGTTTGTGTTTAATTCTCTTCCCCTCCTATGGATGGAGGAGCCTGGTAGGCTGCAGTCCATGGGGTCGCTAAGAGTTGGACACGACTGAGCGATGTCACTTTCATTTTTCACTTTCATGCATTGGAGAAGGAAATGGCAACCCACTCCAGTGTTCTTGCCTGGAGAATCCTAGGGACGGGGGAGCCTGGTGGGCTGCCTTCTATGGGATCGCACAGAGTCGGACACGACTGAAGCAACTTAGCAGCAGCAGCAGCAGCAGCAAACTCTCTCTAGGATCTCTTGAAGTACAAAGTTTGAAATTGTTTTTTTATTGCACACCTTTGACCAGGGATGGCTTAAGGTCTGAGTCAGAGCTCTAAGTGAAGTTGCTTTCTCCTTGTTACAATGTCCAGTGATGCCTATTTAATGGGTTGGAAATGAGGTCCCAGGTGTCTAGTCAAGGGTTTGAGAATCTTATCTGGTGGTACAACTTTCACTCAAACTTAATGCACTGCACAGAGAGGAGGGTAAATAAACTCATTGGGAGAGCTAACCAGTGTCCTCATTGTCGCCTAACAGCATTCATTGTGTGTGTGCTCGGAATAATGTCTTTTCTACAAGCCAAATGGGAAGCTGCTCTAATGCATTTCCCTGAATTTGGCCTGCCACTATTGTAAATTACCTTGCTTAATGGACTCTGGGATTCTGTTATCTATTTGGAAACTTCTGAGCTCTTTGAGAACCAAATCAAGTGCCTTAGTCCCCAGGAAGGGAAGGCAGGCTTAGAAGATTTACAACCCGTGAACATCATTATTGATGTCTGTTGTGTTTTGCAAACAACTTTCCAGTGAAATAAGTGCTTATGATGAGGCCGTGCTTACTTTCTTTTTTTTGTTAAGTTGCTCTGAAATAATGACTCCCATGGCCCATAAATCCTGTCTGGAAATCAACATGCCAGGAAGGTATTTGGCAATTATTCCACCCCCACCATGACCCCAGCTGCAGGTAGGAACCCTGCCAAGGTCCTCCGCAACCTTCCGGTCATTTGCCAAGAGCAGCTAAAATAGTCAAAATGATTGCCGCCGCCACCACCACGGCTCACATAGCGTAGAGCACTTTATAGCGGACGGAGAGGTTCACAGGCCTTGTATCATCCTCTGAGATGTGGAAACTCGGGCCCGGAGAGATAAGCAAGGAGTAAGGGCCAGAAACAGTGGAACCCGGGCCTCCTGACTCTCTTCTACTTTGCTGTGTGTTGACGTGACTGGCCATGGTGCCCAGTTGTTGATTCGAACATTATTCTGGTGTGTCTGCGAGGGTGTTTGTGGATAAGATGAACATGTGAATCGGTAGGCTGAGTCAGGCAGACTGCCCTCTCCAATGTGGATGGGCCTCATCCAACCTGTGGACTGACTGGAACAAAAGGCAGACTCTCTCTTGAGCAAGAGATTCTCTTGCCTGACGGCATTAGAACTGGAACATCAGATTTTTGGCTGGCCAGTCTCCATAATCATGTGCGCCAGTTCCTTAAAGTTAGTCATCCTCTCTGTCACATGTATATACTTCCTGTTGGTTCTGCTTCTTTCTCCGCAGGTAGTTACATGACATGCCCTGACCACCGGTTCCTGAGTTGAGGCATGGGCCTGTGTTAGGGGCTACAAAAAGGCTAAAATTGGTTGTGAAAGTTTTTAAAAAAGAAACTTAAATAAATGTATTCTTAATTGAGATAAATGACACATTACATAACATGTAACATCTTGACCATTTTGTTTTAAAAACCTGTTTGCCTGAGGACAGTGTTATCTTAAAATGGAAATTATGGGAGTAGGTCTGATGAGGTCTTTTACAACCTCCAGACATTCTTTGGATTATATAACTTCATTGTTAACACTAGCAAGCGGGTACTCTTTCTGCCCCCTTCTGATGCCTATGTCAGAAGCTTTCTCTATCTCCTTTATACTTTAATAAAACTTTATTACACACACACACAAAAAAATAAAAATAAAATTTTATGTTGGAGCCTAGTTGATGAATAATGTTGTCTTAGCTTCAGGTGAACAGCAAAGTGATTCAGTTATACGTCTATTCTTTTTCAAATTCTTTCCCCATTTAGGTTATTACAGAATATTGAGTAGAGTTCCCTGTGCTATACCGTAGGTCCTAGTTGGTTATTTATTTTGGATAGTAATGTGTACACGGGCTTCCTAGGTGGCACCAGTGGTAAAGAACCTGCCAGCCGATGCAGGAGACCTAAGAGACGAGGGTTCAATCCCTGGGTTGGGAAGATCCTCTGAAGGAGGGCATGGCAACCCACTCCAGTATTTTTGCCTGGAGAGTCCCATGGGCAGAGGAGCCTGGTGGGCTACAGTCCATGGGGTCACAAAGAGTCAGACACAACTGAAGTGACTCAGCACACATGCAGTAAATACATGTCGATCCCAAACTCCTGGTTTATCCCTACCCCCCGACCCCATCTTGGCCATTGAAAATTGTACAGTTCAGCTTTGTTAAGTGCATTCCCGTTGTGTAAAGTTTGGATTTAAACTGGGGCTGGCTAAGGCTTCTTAATACCTGAAGATGAGATCATCCTTACGGCGAGAAGTGACCCCAAAGTTATAGGATTTGCCTGAGATGTCTCCAAGCGACAGGAAAGGAGATCCAGTGGAGTGCGTTTGGAGGCGGGGATGAGAGGAAAATAAAACACAAAGCCCCTGGCTGTTTGCCTCTGTGGAGCAGAGGCCTTTCTGTAAACCAGGAACACAGCCAGCTGCGGCATCAAGGTGAAGCGGGCTGCAGACACAAAGGAGGCCTGGGGGAGGGGCGGCTGAGCCAAATGTTGAAGGACAGTGGGGTTTGAACAACTGAAGACAGGAGGGGGATGAGGGGATGTGAGGCAGAGAGCAGCGTGGGTGAAGACCTGCCCTGCCCTGCACACTGGCCTCTCTGCAGCCAGGATGGTGGTGGTATGTGGCTGGGCTGTGTCTACCGTGGTGACCCTACATGTTCCCACCAGCTCTGTGGCCCTGAACCTGGGCTGCCAGTGGCTCTGAGTTCTGGAGGAGCACTGTGCTCACCACCCCCAGCTCCCCTTGAGCTTCCAACCCACGCCTGAGAAGCAGCATTTTATAAATAGCAGTGCTGACAAAACCTTAAATATAGCACCTCTGGGAGCTTAATTATCCAGTAGCAGAGCTGACAGTAAGTACCATCTGGGGTGTGACTAGTGAGGCTGGTGGTA
Organism: Bubalus kerabau; assembly: GCF_029407905.1. Lineage (NCBI taxonomy): Eukaryota > Metazoa > Chordata > Mammalia > Artiodactyla > Bovidae > Bubalus > Bubalus kerabau. The sequence goes on along the minus strand of NC_073624.1, from coordinate 214,449,216 downwards.
CAGGGAGGGGCAGGGCGTCTGGAGTGCGGCAGGCGGTCCTGGCTTCATGCGCCCTTCACCCTGCTCGCACCCTCCTCCCACACGCCCACCCCGCACCGTGGTCATTACCATCAGGCCTGGCCTGGAGGAGCAGAGTTGGAGCCCTGGAAGCAGCTTTGGCTACACGGAGGAAAGTGCCACCCCAGCCCCCTCCTGTGGTCCTACCCAGCCCCTGTCCATCATCTGGGCTGATCTTTGGGTCCTCTGTCCTGACTGGCTTCTTTTTGGAGACTGTGAGATAGTGGAGGACACCATGCAGTTTTGGAAGGAGCCAGCTGCCGGAGGCAGTCCTGGGACCCTGGGACCCCCAAAATCTCAGAGGATTTTGCTTGAGCAATTCACTCAAGTGGACCATGTCCCAGGGCTAGGGGGTTGGCTCTGGCCTGCTCTCAGTACCCCCAAACCTCCACTGTGCTTCTCACACCATGACCCCAGGCACCTTCCTTTGGGACTTCATAAGCACCAGCCCTGGGCTCCACACAGTACTCCTCTCCCTGCCCAGAGCACCTTCCTCTTCTTGCTCTCCTAACTGCCCTTCCCCTCAACCTTCGCATCCTGACCTCACTTCTGCAGGTGGGCTTCCTCTAACCTCTGCACCCCTGCCCTGGTGGAGGGCAGCCCCCAGGGCACACTCGTAAGGCTCTGGGTTTCTCTTGGGCACCTTGGATTCTAATCATTATTGCATCCTCATTGGTGTTGCTGTTGGCTGCCTGTCTGCCACCTTTGTGAGACTGTAGGCTCCATGAGGGCAGGGGCAGTGTTCGGCTTGTTTCTCCCCGTGTTGCTAACCCCTTGCACAGGGCTTGGCACGTAGTAGGTGTGCAGTGAGTATGCAGTGAATAAAAGAAGGACTGTCTAGCAGAGCCTACACTACTTGAGGACCAGAGGCACCCATACTCCATGGCTGAGACCTTCCTCCACCTCCCTGGAAACATCTGGCAACAGCTGAGGCCAGTGGAAGGAGATGGAAGGGTCAGTTGAAGTCTCTCTGAGACCAGGGTTTATGAAGGATGTTGAGCAGGTTGCACTGGGCTGAGATCTTTGGCCAGCAGGAGTGATGGGAGCAGGATGCTGGATGTACATTGGTTCATGGTTGGTGCCATTGCGTGATTCAGAGGGTCAGGGAGACCACCTATGCCTACAAGGCAGGCTGTGGAGGGGTGGAGCCTCCTAGGGGAGGGGTTCCTGCGCAGTGTAGGCTGCCAGACTTCACGAGGGGTTACACAAGGCTCTAGGGTTTGTCAGGAGACAGAGATGAGGCCAATCCTCAGTTCTCACAAAAGACCTTAGTCTTTCCTGATGAATCCAGGCTTTGCTCCATACCAGCAGCTTGATGGCAAGGTCATTTGGCTTCCCTGACAGAGCTGGAATTTGGGCACCCCTGGTAAGCCACAGCCCAGCAAGTCCCAGGGGCAAGCAGAGAACTGGCCAGCAGGGGGCAGTTGGTCCAGCCAGGTCTCCATAGCTCAGAGGTCTGAAAGCAGGAGGATGATGGGATTTGCGGAGGTGGGGGTGGGGAGAGGGGGGGTGGGGGGTGTGGTGGGGAGGGGCAGGGAGGGCAGGAGAAAGAAGGAGTTGGAGATGCCCTGGCCTAATGGTCCCTGGGACAGGTCTGGCCAGTCACATGTGGACCCAGTGCTCCCCATGGGGTGCAGGGCCTAGCCTGGTGCCAGGGCAGGGAGCAGGCACCTAAGCCTCCCATTCACAACCACCTTTTCACATTCAGACTTTAGGAATTATTGCAAGTGAGATTTTAATGTCGAAAGAAGTAATTTGTTAAATGTAAGTCTTTAAAACATGCCACAGGTTTATAGCTCTATCTTGGCATGTCTTTGTTTTTTAATCAGAAGACTAGAAAAGTGGAAGTGGTTCAGACCTCTTGGCTGTGGGCAGCCTGGCGGAGAGCGCCTTTCTCAGGGATAGAGCCCTAGGCCCAGTCTGGACCTGTGTGCTTTTCCTGGGTGTCTCCCCTTGCTGGCTTTGCCTAGGCCACCATGCATCTCAGGGAAGAGAGAATATAACGATGTTTTCATTGCTTTTTGTTCACCCTAGGATGGTGGGAATGTTGGACACTTAGCTGCCAGCACTGGACAGATGAGACTGACAACAATTTATGGGTCATGTATACGCCCAGCCTGGGGAAGGAGGATGCCGCACATGAAACAGGGCCACACAGAGGCTGCATGTGGGAATGGAGTGGACAACTGGGATTGATGAGTGGCAGGTTTTGTAGTATGAAGAGGGTGAGGTGGCCTCCATTCCCGTGGGAGGATGTAATTGGCCTGTTTGAGCAATTTAGTGACTGGCAGGGAACTGAGCCCGGTTACTCAGGGTTAAGCCGGAACTGTGACTGGCCCCTGTGATTTGGAAGGTTATTGGTCAGGGCACTTTATCTGTGGGGGTGGGTTGAGGGAGGGGCAAAGCACTTAGGCTGTTTGAGGACCTCCCCTCTTCACCAGCTGTCAAGAAGCACATAGTATTAGGCCTTAATTTCAGGTTGTAGAGCTCTTGCCCTAAGTGGAGGGGGGGCACAGGCTGAGACAGGGCAGATAGCCATGTGTGCAGGGGGCTCATTGAGAGCTTGGGAGAGATGAAAGGTTTCCCCTAGCTGGCACATTGCTGTGGGTGCTTCTTGAGTCTGCCCCTGCTATGTTTAGACCAAATCAAGCTTACTCCCTCTAGAGCACAGCCCCGTTTTCTGACCTGATAGAGAACATAAATGTGAGTGTCCTTGGACGAGGGGTTGCAAGGCCCAGAACCCAGCCACCGGGGGGATGGACTGACCCTGGTAGGGGCAGGCTCAGGCTTCGGGGAAGTGGGGAACCTCTCAGAGTGTCCGCTGCTGCCGCCCATCCCTACACTCTGGAATCAGGCTCATGGAGGGCCTTGGGGAGCCAGGGGCCAGATAGAAAGATGTGGCCCAGAGTCACATATTCCGGATCTCCATGGTTCTGCCCTTGGGTCAGGATCTTTGCCTCTACCTTCTCACAGTGACATGTGAGCCACTCTGAGTGTGCTCTTCACTGTAGCAGCCTCTGCACCCTCCCCGCAGTCTGGCTGCCCTGTTCTGCCCTGCCCTGCCCTGCACCAGACCCCGAAACCTCCCCCAGGCCTTCCTGAAGCTCCAGCTGGGATGCCAGCTGCCCTTCCATAGACCTTTTCCAATGCCATGCACACCGAGCAGCAGTCCTCCAATGTCCTGGTCCCTTCCCGAGGTGTGTGTGAAATACAGGGCGCAGGCGGCAGTTAATCTGAATATAGGTCAGTTTTGTTCTCGCTGAAACATTTGGGGCCCTTTTCCTAAACCTAGGAAGAGGCTGGTGGTTTCATCTGCAGGTTTTACAACAAAGGAGATAGTGCCCCAAGCCTAGGCGTCCCCTAAGGATGGGCAGGACCTCAGGGAGGACAGTGTGTGAGACGGGCCTCGCAGAGCTCCACCACCGATGCCACATCAGGGGTGACCAGAGAGGACTGAAGATGTTAGATTCTTCTTCTTGAATATTCTGCTCTGTGTGGGTGCCCCAAGAATACTGCACAACTCTAGGAAGGAAAAGAGGCCTCCCTAAATCCCAACAGATGTTTGATTTCTCATCAGCCTTGGTGGGTGGCATGCGCGTGAAACTCCTCAAACTCATTTTATTCAAGTAATTTGTCTCAGAAAATTGGGAAAAAATGAAAAAATTTTCATGGAACCAACCTCAGGTAGAGGTTGGCACAACTGACATTTTGGTAGCTTACCTTGTAGTCACACCTTATATGTATTAGAGGTTTACAGGATGGAGATTCACTTGTAAAGAGAGTTTTACTTCTGCCTTTGGTTTAACAGCTGCACCGTATTCCACTCTGTGGATCTGCAGTCATATAACACTTTCCCTATTTTGGGTAATTTGGGTTGTATGGGTAACGCCGCAGTACATGTCCTTGCATGTCAAACTGTATGTATGTTTCTGATAAAGTGATTTGTCAGGTGTCACCGTGCAAAGCCTTTGCTTGGGAGTCAAGGAGGTCTCCTGATTTCAAGGTCCAAAGCCAGAGGCAAACGCCCATCTTTGGAGTTCTCTTCTACTTAGAGCTAAACTTCCCTCTACTTACGTGATCTCATTCACACCTTCCCTGCTGCCTTTTAAGGACACTATTCCTGCCCCCACTGGACAGATGAGGGAACCGAGGCACAGAGAGAACCAGTCAATCACCCATGGCCACAGAGTCAGTAAGTGGCAGTACTGGACTCAAACAAAAACAAACTCCCCCCGTGGTGCAGATTGTGTTGGGGGGTAGTGGCTACAGCACCTCTTCAATATCTCTAGAGGCCACTCCCTTGCCCCTATCACTGCACTTCACTTTCTCCCCTTGTGTTTCAAGCACCCCAGCTTTCCAGTGGGTATTCAGATGCTCCCAATTCAGGACTGTTGAGCCTCACACTTCCTCTGCATTTATTCAGCTGAGAGCTGCTGTCTACCTCCACCTACTGCATCCATGCAGTGAGAAGGAGCCTTGAAAATGCCAGCAGGGTGGTCACACTCTCATGTGGGGGCCCTGCTGTGACTCATGGTTGGGCTCTGAGCCTCTGGAAAAACATTCCTCTTGGCAAGGGATTCACTGTGCCTGGAGGAGCTCGGCCAGCCCCAGGCCCTGCCCAAGCTACCCTGGAATAAGGACACCCCTGGTGCTTCTGGAAGGGCTCCCATGGTCTCCCACAGCCTCCAGAGATGCTTTGAGAAGCAAGACCCAAGCTGTAGGTGGCACTGGCAAATCCTTGGTCGCCACCACACACTCTGGGCTCTCTCTGGTCTCTGGATCCTGCAAAGCTGCTGGGCCACCTTTCCAGAATATTCTTCCTGCCAAAGCCTGAGGTGCAGAAGAAGAAGCAAAGTGAGTCCACGATGCTGGAGAGTATGTGCAGGGGGCGTTTTGTGGGTTGAACCGTGCACGTGTTAACAGCTACTGTGTGACTGACGGGAACACTGAGGCAGCACGCGTGAAACGACATGTCCTTGATGCCACAGTCTGGTGGGTGAGCCTGACTCCTGCCTGAAGTCCAGGTCTCGTAGCCTGGATCAGCGAGGAACATTAATTAGTACTTGCTAATTTTGACATTGAAAAAGAAAACAGCTGGCCCACCCAGTGTTTTCCGGAATGTGCTCTGAGAACTTTGGGCCCTCAAGTAGCTTTGTGAAAAAAATCAGCAAACTCTGGTCTCTTGCATAGAGGGTGTAAGGGAATATGTCACCTGCATGTTCATCAGCGTATCTAAGGAGCCCTGCAGTAAGGCCACCCTTTTAACTTCCTGGAGCACTGGCTTTGCCTGTGACTTTGGACTTTAGAAGCCTCCCTCCTCACTCCTTCCCTTCATTTCTAGTAAAGAATAACTATGCTGCAGTCCTGGCTCAGCTGGTAAATAATCTGCCTGTAATGTGGGAGACCAGGGTTCATTCCCTGGGTGGGGAAGATCCCCTGGAGAAGGGGAAGGCTACCCACTCCAGTTTTCTGGCCTGGAGAATTCCATGGACTGTATGATCCATGGGGTCGCAAAGATTTGGACATGATGGAGCAACTTTCACTTCACTTCACTTCATGCTGCAGTACATGACTTGGACTCCATCAGTTCTCCTCACAAGAAGAGCCCTCATTTGCCATTTTCAGATGATAACTGGAGAGGAGGAAGGCACAGGGCAGGAAATTCATGCAAAGCCTCAGATCTGGTACAGAGTCCTCCTGGGCTCCTGGACTCGGTGATGTTCTCAGGAATCACTGGGCTCCCCAGGAGGAAGGGGACCTCTGCAGTAGCTAGGCGCACTGGTCGTTCAGGAGATAGCTGAGTCCTGTGGCGGCAGCTGCCCCCCTAAGCTGAGTGGAGCAGACTGTCGTTAATTATTTGCTTTCCTGAATAGCACTGCCTACCCCTACCAGTGGCTCCCTGGGCCTGATTGCATTACCCCTTTCCATGAAGATTCATCTCCAACTTGTTTGATGCTTCTCCAAAGAGCTCCATCTGGCTCCCTCACTGTTTCTGACAGGTGGCTAACATGGCTCTCTGAAGCCCCCTGAACACCAGGAAGCACCTTCTGCAGAATTGACTTGGCTTTTATGTCATATTTCTGTCTCCCAGTTGTGTATTTGCCACAACCACAGACATTTGTATGAAAATAGAATCGGTGTTTGTAAGGGCTCATCTGCTCAGGCTGCCTGAGAGGAGGCACTGGGGGACAATCTGCCAGCCTGGTGCCCATCCATGCAGTTCCCCAGTTTCCCACGCGAGGTTCCCCCAGCCTCTGAGAGAGTGGGACGCCACCCAGCCTGGATTTATGGCCTGAGTGGCCTCCTTGGACCTTGGAAGCGTCTGCTTCAACGTTATGCCATCCCCAGGCAGCTCTCTGGGCCTGTATCTGGGCACGTTGGGCCAGAGAGTGAGCCCAGCTTGCTGGGCCAGGAAGGGCCAGTGTGGTGCCCTGGGCTGATGACTGTAGAGAGGCCAACGGGGTTAGAGATGAGCCATCAAAGAGGATATGGAGTGAGGTGTTAGCACCTGGGTGAGGGCCAGCACTGGCCCCAGCCTGGTGAGACTAAAGGGTGAGTGTACCCCTTTCCCTTCCCTATGAGCGTGGAAATTTAGTCTACTAGCACCTCACCTCCGGAGAAGGCAATGGCACCCCACTCCAGTACTCTTGCCTGGAAAATCCCATGGACGGAGGAGCCTGGTAGGCTGCAGTCCATGGGGTCGCTAGAGTCAGATACGACTGAGTGACTTCACTTTCACTTTGCACTTTCATGCATTGGAGAAGGAAATGGCAACCCACTCCAGTGTTCTTGCCTGGAGAATCCCAGGGACGAGGGAGCCTGGTGGGCTGCTGTCTCTGGGGTCACAGAGTAGGACACGACTGAAGTGATTAAGCAGCAGCAGCAGCACCTCACCTCAGTGTGATGTTAGGGACCAAATGTTTGTGGCTTCTCCAAATTCACATGCTGAAGCCTTACCCCACAAAGTGATGGTTTTCTGGGAAGTGGGGCCTTTGGTAGGTAATTAGGTTGAAATGAAGTCCTCAGGGTGTGGACCCCATGATAAGATTAATGCCTGTGTGAAACGAGGAAGACATGTCGGAACTGCCTCTCTCTACTGTGTGAGCACACGGCGAGAAGGAGACTATCTGTAAACCAGGAAGAGAGCTGTCAGTAGAATGCAACCATGCTGGCAGCCTGGCCTCAGACTTCCCCTGCAGGGTTCTGAGCAGAGCAGTGATGGTGCCTCACCCATGTTTGGACAGGAGCACTTTGTTGAGAATGGACGGTGGGGCAAGGGTGGAAGCGGGCGGCCTCCTGGGAAGCTGGCTCAGTGTAACCCAGATGAGAAACGGCACTGGGGAGGAGGAAGTGGAAGGGTCAGATTTTGACATATTTGCTGATCATTTGGATATGGAGAGAGAGAGGAAGTAAGGGTGTTTGTGGCATATGCAAATAGAAGGATGGATTTCCACTGAGAAGTGGACGATGTATGAAGAGCGGGCTTGGAGCAAAAAGACAGGCTTTCCATCCTGGAAACGTAAGGTTTGTGATGTCCGTTAGAAACCAGAGTGACGCTGTCAAGAGACCCTGGAGCTGGGGAGTGAGTCTGGGATGGCGAAATCAAGTTGGGAGGGTCAGCAGATGGAGTGCATTTAAAGTCATGAGACTGGATGATATCACAAGTGGAGGATTGTTAGTAGAAGAAGATGCTTGAAGCTTGTGTCCTCAACTGGCCAATGTTGAATAGTGGGAGAGATGGGGAGAAACTGACAAAGATTCTGAAAAGAAGGCACCAGGGAGGTAGGGGGGGAAACCAGGAGGACATGCTTGCTGGAAGCTGTTTTCGAGGAAGACGCCTATTGCATTTTTTCATTTCTCAGTGCTTGGTTCACATGCATGACCAAAGTTGGTCTAGTTGGAGTACTCTTAGGGCCCTTATTGGAATTACAAAGAATAAGACACATGCTCTCTTTTGCCTCATGGTTCTTAGCTGGAGCTGTTAGTGGACATTTTACCCATAAGAGTGAACAGCCAGCACAGAATCAAAACCGAGGAGACATAGTGGGAGACAGAGCCCTGGAGCCATCATCTCTGCTCTGGATCCCCCCATGCCCGAAATCCCTAGACTTTTAGTTTCCCATTTTTGCTTAAGTCACTTTGAACTGGATTTCTGAATTTGCAACCAAAAAGTTTTGACTAAAGCAGTGATGCACCCCTCTTCTGATACTGTCCATGTGGAGAACACCTCCCGCTGCCATTCTGAGGCTCCTCTTTCCCAGTGTTGCACACCTGTTCCATGGGGCACTGAGCCTTCTTTCATAGGGACGTCTTTCAGTAGTTTCCTTTATCTGAGGCTGAACAAAGAGGGACTAAGGAGAAAGCAGTGGAGAATCACTGGAGAGGATATTTATTGTTTGTTCGGTGATTTATTATTTGCTTTGCTTTTTATTATTTGAAAGTATTATTTTTCTTATTATTTGCTTTATTGATTTGTTGTCATTTTTCAGTCGCTCAGTCACGTCTGACTCTTTGCAACCCCATGAACAGCAGCATGCCAGGCTTCCCTGTCCTTCACTTTATTGATTAATTTTTTTTAAAAGGAGGAATGACAGGCACGTACTTATACTTTGCACCTGGAGGGGCTGAGGCTCCCAGCAGGGTGGGGAGGGGTATTAGGGGAATGGGCTCCTGAACTCGGAAATAGGCAGGGTGCTGGTTCAAGGGAAGTGGAAATCTTTAAGAATCGTGACACATTGACTTGACGGGATGTGCAGAGAATGGTCTCAAGGAGGATTCCTGTTTTGTTTTGTTTTGGCTAAAGCAACTGGCTGGACAGAGGAGAGCCATTGAGTCCGATAAAGTATTGAGAGAGACCATCCACCGGGAGGGGCAAATTCAGGCCCTGGGCTGGGCGGCCCTCTCCCCAGATTGCTAATCTCTTGCTCCATCTGCATGTTTGCTTTTGAAGGGCATTTTTCCCCTCCATGCCTTGGAGTCACTTAATTCATTAGTTCATCATTTATGTCCTATTTCATTATGTTATAATCTTTACAGTTGTTAATTTGCATTTCATTTCCTACAGTGACAAAAAAACAAAACAAAACAAAACCAAAAACCCACCTTACCCATGAAAAATGTTATTGTTGTAATATTAATATAAGTCACAAATGATCACCATCCAGACCCCGTTGCAAAGAGCAACGGCTCCCTTTGTCTGCAGCTGGGAGGATTTGGGGTAATTACCAAAAGCAAGAGCTCTGCATGCCCCGAGGCTGAACGATCAGAACCAATCACAAGCCCTGAGATAATATTAAAAAGAGGCAGAGAAAACAGCACTTGCAGACAGTCATAGCCCACTTGTGCACCTACTGTGACTCTCGATGCAGACCCCACACCACCTGTACTTGAGCGGCTCAGAGTCTAGAGGGACAGATGGTGGCCTCCATGCCCCATGGGTGGGGGAGAGCCTGTGCCCAGGAGCTCAGAGGAGAAGCAAGGTTGAGTCCTCCCTGGAGGGGAGCCAGGGAGAAGCGGGCACTGGGAGGGAAGGAGAGAGTGGGTGGTGTGTGAGCTGCTGCACAGATTCCAGCCCCAAACCCCTCAATTCCTACTCTATTGGTCTAGAAGAGGACTCTTGCATTGTGTCTTTTTCAGGAAAATTGCACTGCAGAGAGTCATTTCTTTGCTCTGGAGACCAGAGATGATCCATCCCCTTGAACTGCCTTAACATCTAGACCTGGAAGGAGATACCCATCACTCCTGAGAAGTTTTGTGCCTCCCCCCGACCCCCCCCACCCCCAATCCCTGGCCCCATAAGAAGCTCCAGAGCAAATCAGGGGTGGCTGAGTCAGAACTCCTCCTGATGTGCTGGGAGGTTAAGTCTGTTAAGCTGTGAACAGCTGATGCTGTTTCTAGAGCAGGGAAAGTACAAAGTGGACCTGGTATATCATAGACTAGAAAGCAAGGAACTGATCAAAGGTTTAATGGGGTCATGTTTGAAAGACATAAGAACCAGCCATAAGAGGATTCCAAGGGTCAAATTTGGGACAAATTTAGTAACAAAAAGAGTAATGATGATCATGGAAATTCTAAGACATTTAATGGGGGAAAAATCCTAGAGTCCATAATAATAATCAAAGAAAAAAATAAAAACAAAACCATGTTTTTGTATATATAAGGAGGGAAAAATGGAGTGGGTAAGAAGCTCTGTGGGAAAGAATCCACCTGCCAATGCAGGAGATACAAGAGACGTATCTGATCCCTGGGTTGAGAAGATCCCCTGGAGAAGGAAATGACAACCCATTCCAGTATTCTTGCTTGGAGAATCCCATGGACAGGACCCTGGCAGGCTATAGTCCATAGGGTTGCAAAGAGTTGGACAGGACTGAACGACTGAGTGCACACACACACACAAGAAGATGTTAACACGGGCCCACAGGTGTCCATAGCACTGTGCAGTTTTTCCAAGAAAGAACCAGAGAACCTTGTTTGAACCCTAGATTTATGATTGACATGTTGAATAATGATTTTGAACAACTTCATTTGTGTCTCAGAGCTTTTTTCTCCCTCTGTACAATGGACATGACATAGTTTCCATCTCCCAGGCCAGTTGGGAGGGCTAGCTGGGCTAAAGGGTGTGAATTCAGCACAGTGACTGGTACCTGTTAAGTCTTAGTAATAGCTAATGATATTAGCATTAGTCACAAATCCAGGGCTCAACAAAGGTGCTCGCCATCATCCAGAGTGCTAAGCATGGACTAAGGTACCCGCAAAGCCAAGGCACTTGCTTTTGCTGAACTGGGCCCCCTAGAAGCTATGTCCATGTTCTGGGATTTGTGAATGTGACCTTTTGGGGAAAAAAGGATCTTTGCCATGTAGTTAAGTCAAAGACCTTGAGAGCATCCTGGACTGTATGTGTGTTCTCAGTCGCTTCAGTCATGTCTGACTCTGTGGCCCCATGGACTCTGGCCTGCCAGGCTCCTCTGTCTGTGGGGATTCTCCAGGGGAGAATACTGGAATGGGTTGCCATGTCCTCCTCCAGGGGATCTTCGCAACCCAGGGATCGAACCCACGTCTCTTAGGTCTCCTGCATTGGCAGGCAGGTTCTTTACCCCTGAGCCACCAGGAAAACCTACCTTGGCCCTAAACCCAATAGCAAGTACCCTTGTGAGAGCGAGAGAAGAAAGACAGACACGGAGGAGGCCATGTAAAAACAGAGGCAGAGATTATTGTTCTGCAGCCAGAAGTCCAGGAAGGCCTGGAGCCACCAGAAGCTGGAAGAGGCAGGAAGGATAGTCCCCAAAGTCTTTTGGGGAGCCTGGCTCTGTAAACACCCATTAAAAAATTATTTTATTTAAAAATTTATTTATTTATTTATTTTTAATTGATTGATGATGGTTTGCAACATTGATTTAATTTCTATCATACATCAACATGAATTAACCATTGGTATACATATGTCCCCTCACTCTTGAATCTCCCTCTCACCTCCCACCCATTCCCACTCCTCTAGGTTATTACAGAACCCCAGTTTGAGTTCCCTGAGTCATACAGCAAATTCCCGTTGGCTATCTATTTACATATGTCAGTGTATATGCATCCATGCTACTCTCTCCATTCATCTCACCTTTTTATCACCCACCCTTGTCCATAAGTCTGTTCTCTATGGCTGCATCTCCATTGCTGCTCTGCAAACTGATTCGTCAGTACCATCCTTCTAGATTCTCTATATATGCATTAATATATGATATTTGTTCTTCTCTTTCTGACTTACTTCACTCTGTGTAATATGCTCTAGGTTCATCCACCTCATCAGAACGGACTCAAATGCATTCTTGTTATGGCTAAGTAGTATTCCATTGTATAAATGCACCGCAGCTTCTTTATCCGTTCCTCTGTCAGTGGACTTCTAGGTCGCTTCCAAGTCTTGGTTATTGTAACTAGTGCTGCAATGAACATTGGGGTACATGTGTCTTTTTTCAGTTTTGGTTTCTTCAGGGTATATGCCTGGAAGTGGAAGTGCTGGGTCATGTGGTGGTTTTATTCCTAGTTTTTTTAAGGAATCTCCATACTGTTTTCCATAGTGGCTGTATCAATTTACATTCTCACCAGCAGTGTAGGAGGCTTCCCTTTTCTCCATACATTCTCCAGCACTTGTTTGTGGATTTTTTGATGATGGCCATTCTGTCTGGGCTGAGGTGATATCACTCTAGTTTTGATTTGTATTTCTCTAATAATGAGTGATGTTGAGCATCTCTTCTTATTTTTATTAGCCATCTGTGTGTCTTCTTTGGAGAAATGTCTGTTAGGTCTTTTGCCCACTGTTGGAGTGGGTTGTAAAAAATGTATTTATTTATTTTAAAAAATTTATTTATTTTAATTGAAATATAATTGCTTTTACAATATTGCATTGGTTTCTGCCATGCATCAGTATGAATCAGCCATAGGTATACATATGTCCCCTCCCTCTTGAACCTCCCTCCCACCTCCTACCCCACCCCACCCCTCTAGGTTTTTACAAAGCCCCAGTTTGAGTACCCTGAGTCCTACAGCAAAATTCCCTTAGGCTTGTGAACACCTTGATTTTTGACTCCTGGTCTCCAGAACTGTGAGAGAATAAATTCCTGTTGTTTTAAGCTACCCAGTTTGTAGTGTGTGGTTAAGGCAGGCCTTGGAAACTCACACAGGCACCAAGAGAAAACTTTGCCTGAATAAAGCATGGAAGTATTTACCACAGAGTGGTGCGAGGTCATCTTACATTTTGGTATGATCTGTTTTGTTTTTATCTGGAGTCACTGCTTGAATCCTCTAAGGTCTTGATAGGCCCAGCTCTGCCCTGTGTTCCTGATGACTGTGGCCCTGGCTCTGTGGCATTTGCCATGGTCTGATGTAATCCCCCAAGACGTGTAGTGGCCTGCTCTGGGACCTGCATCCAGGGGTCTGCGGGCTGCCTCGCCCAGGGCGCTGCCACCCAGTCCGATGGTCCTCCCCAGTGCAGGAGGTGCCTGGTGGCATCCGTTGTCTGCATCCCCTGTTCCCTGGTGCGTCCACTCAGCCACAGGACTGGAGTGGGAGCACTGAAGGACTGGGGCCCAGGGCGACACTAAGGTGATACCGATGTGCTAGTCTGGAGACACCGTCATCGCAGCGGTGAATTTTGGCTGACTAATCCTGAAATTGCTGGGCTGGGGAGCAGTCAGAGCGTGCACTTGGGCCGAACCACAAAACCAGATGAGGGCTGGAGAGGCCAGGGGTTCTGAAAGAGCCTGGCTCTACGAGGCCTGGAGGCTGGAGCCTGTTTGATGACTTGATGACGTGTATCTACTAGAGGGCATGGCATGAGCCCCAAAGGGCTGAGAGGCAGGCTGGTTGCAAACCCAGCCCGGTGGCTGCCTGGTGACTCAGGGAAGAGACAGGCACTCTGGGCTCAGCATCTCTCTTAGAAGAGCCAAAGCTGATTCCCTTTTGAGATGTGTCTGACTGCAGGCTTTGCTGAGTATTTTTGCCCCCTGAGTGGTTTGGACCTTTCGAGAAGGTGGGCCCTCATAGGTGAACCAGACCGGGATGCCTCGTGACCTGGGCCCTGGGGATAAGGGGACTCCAGAGGAGTGTTTCTGCATAAGCCCCCACCCGTCTCTCCCTGGGACAGGCAGAACCTTGGCCTTCAGACTAGAGGAGGGCAGGAGGAAATGACCTTGGGCCCGAGGTGAGCCCTCTAGCTCTAGAGTTGGGACATCGCTATGACACTCCTGATCGCCACTAATGGGCAAACAAAATCATAAATCCCGATTAGGGAGACACTGGTTGGCAATGACATACAAAAAAGTTTGTGATTAGTGAACTGTAAAAGCCAACATGACACGCTCATAATTGGGATGTATTTACTGTGTGAAGAAACGCCACACTGCCATTCGAGCAAAGTGACTTTGAGGGAACTTTCAAAAGGAGTCCGACACAACTTCCCTCTTTTGCTTACCAAACAGCAATAACTGTTATTGATGGCGCTTTTCAAATGGCAGCTACAGAGAGAGAGGGGCTGTGATTTCTTGTCAGAACTGTTTTATGGTGTCGTATTTTCCGGGTGTTTAAGAAGCCCTGTTCATTTGCGGCATTATCGTGGGTGATTTATGGACCCTCAAAAAGCTTACTTCATTTCGATGGTTTAGGCATTTCGCTTTTTTACAACAAACCTTCTTCCAATATAATCAATGGAGGTTTCTCCCTCTGGCCTGGGAGGGGAGTGCTGTGTGGGTTTATAGCAAAATCAATATGAGGATAAATGGACAGCAAAGAAAGTCCATTGTCAGGCTGGAAACAGGCTGCAAAGTCCTGGGCCCAGCGGCACAGCCGTCCGCCAGTAGGCTGTGGTCCGGAGGCCTTGCTGAATGCGTCTATAGGGAGTTGTCCTGGCCGACCAGCCCAGAGGGACGGTGGGGACAACACAGCTGGGCAGTGGGGAGAGGGCTCAGCCACACTTTAGTCAAAGTTTGTTTGTAAGAGACCCTCCCCTGCACTCTCATGAATGTTTGATGCTGTTTGCGTGTGTTTTCTAATTAAAGTAAGAAATGATTCCCAAATGCATCAGTGTTCCAACCAATGAGAAGGGGATGAGAAAGCAAGCCAGATGAGTAGCTCACAGATGGGGCTAATGTTCCCTGAAGGAGCCCGAACAGCTGCAGAGGCCTCTGGAGGAACCTCAGATCCACTAGCTAACCCTTGTCCCCCAGTCCTTGCCAGGAAAGTCCTCAGGTTTTCTCTAGAGACATGGTGGTGGGGGCGTTACCATAGCAGGCTGGCTGCTGCTGCTGGCGGGGCTTGGAGGTGGGGGAGTATGAAGCACCAGGATGGGGTCCACTGTACTAATTACCTGAGGTAAATGAGGACATTTAGGACAGATATGAGTTTGCTTGTACAGGAGAAGGAAACTTACAGGCCTCTTAAGGTCCCTTGGTGGAGCACAATAAACATTAACTTAATGAGCAAACAAAGGAAGTTCTGGCTGGAGGTAAAATCCAGCTCTAGGCAGAATGGGCAGACAGGTGGAGGGCCACCTCCCTGCCCTGGGCAGCTTCATGGTGCAGATAGCGGCTGACCATCCCATTAGCAGGCCTTGCACTCTTCACTAAGCACCTAGCATGGGTCAGGGCCTGCAGGCTCAGTGATGCCTGGGAAGATAGGCTTTGGCCCTCAGGGAGCTCTTGGTCTAGTGCAATAGTTTCACATATATCACTACCGATGATCAGGGTCATGGAGGAAAAGAGCCCAGTCAGCTCCCCAGCACCCTAAAGGACTCCTGCTACCCTCTGGCCAGACAGTCCATGCTGTTCGTACTGCTTGATGGATTTGGTTCCGGCCTCAGGCCTTTATTTAATTAATCCTCCATCTCTAGAAATCCTTCCAAGGAAGGTCAACAGAGCACTCAGGGCCACCCCTTCCCCCTTTTCTGCCCCGTCTCCTCCAGGCAGTTTAAATTTGAGCCAGCGGAGGTCTTCTGATGTGGGGCTCCATGCCAGTCCTTGTGCCGGGCACAGAAGAGTCAGCCAGCAACATACAGAAACAGTTCCTTTTCTCCCAAAATTTACACCCTCATCTTTGTGCCAGGCACCACTCAGCATTTGATTATTTCCTGCCTTGGGCTGGTGATTGCTGATCTCATGCATTAGAGTTCCAATATATCTGGTGGTTCCTAGAGGCTGGGGTCTCACTGCTCACTTGGTGGTCTCCTACAGTGTGTCTGAGTATGAGGCCAGACTCAGAATGGGGGTTCCTGCTCAACTTATTCTTGTTCCCTTGGGGGACTCATTATTTGCTCTAAAACCACAGTGATTCTATCACTAGCTCAACCACACCTAAGCCAAAGCTGTGTATGGCAGAGGTGGCTGGCTGCCCACCAAAATCCACCCTCCCACAGCCATTGCAAAGAGCAGTATCTGGAAAGCCCATCCAGGAACATTTTCCAGCTATATCCCCATTTCCCTACCCCTATTCCATGCACCTAAGCATGACTGTGTGGCTAGCTTTTTTTTGTGACTAACATTTGACCGTAGAATGTGAATGGAAGAGAGAGATGTTGCTTCAAGGGCCAGATTCTTTGTCCTTTCATCAGCTGTATGAAGATGACCAAAGGCTGTAAGAGATGGTAGAGCCGCAGAAATAATGATCCTGGGGCCTTGAATCACGGTGTGGAGGATGATGTTCACTTCCTGGACACTTGCTTGAAACTGACAGGCAAGTGAGACATAAACTCCTATTAAGGAAGCAACACCCCCACATATATTTAGGTCTGAAGAAGGAATTCATAGGGCCTGGACTCCATCTTAGGCTGTTCATGCTGATCATGCTCGGCCACCTTTCCAATGGACTCTGAACTCTGTGTTTAGTGCCTATGAAAACAACAACAGAAGGATAAGACCCCCTCCAGACAGGTGAAGATCGTATCTTTGTTACTCATCGCCTAAGAGAAAACATACACTAATCACCTCTTCCTCCAGACAGGCCATAAATTTTTCTGTATCTATCAGAGTGTAACCTCAGGTTTATTGATTATTGGCTAATTGTTTGACTGTTTGAGCACATGAGCACATAGCACATGAATGATGGGGTTATTGGGATTGTATTTTCCGTGGTTTATGTACGTCTCAAGGAATTTGGAGTGGTGGGTTCGGACATGTACAAATGGGGTATAAAAGATTTTCACAAATGCTGGTCAGGGTCCTTGGCTAAGAGGAGACTCTGCCTTGGGTCCTCCGGTGATATAAACTGCACCCCACTATCTGCATTGTCCTTCTGAGTGAGTTTGTTTCCCGGAACGCGTGGCTACAACAGGTCTGCTTGCTGGGTGCCTGTCCTCCTCAGTCTGTACACTGGTATGAGACTCTCTGCTTCCAGCACCCCCTCCCCCAGGCTCTGCTTGCTCAGCCATGTACTCATCTCCCTCAGCCTTTTGCTTATGAGGGAAAATTGTGCCTTTGGCTAGAGCAGGTCTCAGAAATCATGTTCGTCTTGTTTGTGTCGTTTTTAAACTTTGTATTATGAAAATATATATATAGAAAAGTAGAATGAACGGGATAATGGGCATGTATACTATGATGTGTATTACAGTAACACAGGGAACACTCTCGTGCCTGTCACTCGGATTGAACTACTGTTTACATCCTGTCGTATGTGCTTCATCTGCTTTTTACTTCTGAAGTATTTAAAAATAAATTACAGACATTATTACATTTTACCCATAGTTATTTCAATATACATCTCTGAAAAATAAGATACTACTGATACATAATCATAATTCCATTGTATTAGTAGGGGTTCTCCAGAGAAACAGGAGAAACAGGATGTATATAGGTACATAAAGAGTTATTGTAAGGAATTCACTCATGTGATTCCTGAGGCTGAGAAGTCCTAAGACTGGTATTAATTGCTAGCAAGGTGGAGGCCCAAGAGTAGTTCCATTGTGAAAGCCAGCAGCCTTGACACCCAGGAAGAGCTGATGGTTTGGTCCAGTGTCCCAGCTCAAGCAGGCAGGCAGGAAGTGTGCCCTGTTACTCATGGGTCAGCCTGACAGCCTTTTGGTTTTATTCAGGCCTTCGACTGGGCAGATGGGTCTCCCCGCGTGAGAAAGGGCTGTCTGATTTACTCAGTCTACCTATTCATCCAAAAAAAACTCTCCCAGACACACAGAGAATAATGTTTGACCACATGTCTGAACACCCTGGGGCCCAGTCAAGTTGTCACATGAAATTAACCATCACAGTAATTATTGTACCTAGCATATAATCCCTGACACCATCTAGTACCTTATCTACATTCAAATTTCCCCAAATATGGCTTATAGAATCATCTCTTCAGACTAGTGTCTAATCAGAGGCCAAGAGTTGCATTGTTTTTTTGCCTATGACCTTCGAGAAGCCCAGCAATAGGGGTCCATGCCTGACTCCTCCAGGCTGGGAGGAGGTGGGGGGAACATTTGGTTGTGGAGTTGGGCTGTAGGTCTAAGAAGATAATTATTTATTACTGAGAACAAGCACAAGTGAAGCATCAAAACGCTCAGCGCTCCCTCTCTGGTAATTTATGGGCTCCAGCCATCAGGCGCTTGTGTCTCTAAGTGCTTTACATCGTTAATTAGATACACCTGGAAACTCCAGCAAGGGCGGGTCACCGTGGCCAGGGTTACCTCCAGCAGAGTGTGAGTGGCTGAGCCCACTCAAGGTCACCAAGCAGGTCTGGGCCTGAGTGCGCGTCTCTGCCCCAAGAAGAGTGTCCTGGACTCCTCTCCAAGGGTAGACGGTGAAGCCCAGCCAGACAGAGGGGCACCAACCAACCCCGCATTCCTAGGCCCAGAACACTGAGCCTTCTTCCCTGTAGGGAAATTGGCAGGACAGCAGCCGGGGCACCCAGGGTTCCCATAGCTTCCCATCAGGTCACAGGCAGGACACTGTAAACCAGACCACGTTTTAAATGCATTAAGGAAGCGTGGCCCAACCCCAGGTGGGTCCTTTCCCAAAGTGAAAGATCCTTTTGGTATGTGGATGATTTGTCCCTGATCTATCAGATTTCTGTGAACTGGGTTTTCTGAAAACAACTGTAGACGCGCAGGAGTTAAAAGTGGGGGACCTCCGGATTCCAGGCTCCACCTCACCACAGGTGACTTGTCTATACAAGCCTCATATGTAAAATGGGTATTATAGCAGCGTCTCCCTCAGACTCTGAGGGTCATGCAAGATACTGCTTAACTTGGTGACTGTATTGGGTGTGTGCGCTCAGTCGTGTCTGACTCTTTGCAACCCCATGAGCTGTAGTCCATCAGGCTCCTCTGCCCATGGGTTTCTCCAGGCAGGAATACTGGAGTGGGTTACCACGCCCTCCTCCAATGGATCGTCTCGACCCAGGGATCAAACCTGAGTCTCCTGCATTGGCAGGCAGATCCTTTACCACTGAGCCACCTGGGAAGCCAAAAATTATAAATTTAATACTATTTAATGGCAACTTAGTGGCTGGCACATTACAACCATATGTGTTGCCTAGCTTTCTTGTTATCATTATGTTATTATCTGTTCACCAGATAGACAAACAGGCGATCACACACAGAAAACTGCACAGAGGTTTCCTACGGGTCAGTCACCCAGAGTGTACTGGAACCTGGGAGAAGTCCCTAGGGCACAGCGGCTACAAGTGTGGCTTCCTGGTGGGGCAGGGAGGCGGAACAGGACAGGGCGGTTAGAACTTGGGGAGGTGTCCGGGCTGATCTATGCACTGTCCATCCCCAAACTCAAAAGTCCCATGGTTCATCCAGGACTGGACTGTCTCAGGCTAGCACAGGACTGAGGCTTGGCCATGTTACTTAATCTCCCTTTCACCTTAGTTTTCTTGTCTGTCAGATGAGGGTGATAATGTCTGCCTCCCAGCATGGTGAAGCCAGAAGGGGATTCAGTGGCGAAGGTGCTCTGGAGTAGCCTCTTAGAGTGTTAACTTGAGTCCTGAACACTCCTTGAGGGCAGCTCCCAGAGGTGGCAGCCGCCACCACAGGCCAGAATATTGGAGTGTCTGGTCTCCCCCACCAGGTCCAGGGCCTGTCCCCAGCTTCCAGCTCAGGAGTGGAGAATCCCTCTTGGAGTGCCCTGTGGCCCGGTGGCTCTAGATGTCCGGCTGCCCAGGCCCTTCTCTGAGCAGCAGCCCTGTGCGCTCCTCCTGTGTGCTGTTTGCAGCCAGCTGCCTCTGTGCCTCTTGCAACATTATTTTTCAAAGTGATGACCCAGTGAAGCAATTACCGTTTCAATGGGGATGAGATCTTCTGTCTCTTCAGCCGGCAGCCAAGCTTGGCCTCTGCAGCATCTATTCCTCTCCACAGCTCTTCCTCAGCCTCGTGAAAGACCTTCTCATGTTCACGCCCACCAAGGGTCTCGAAAGCCTCCAACAGCCACGCCAAACCCCTCTCTTGAGTGGAGGCTTTTCCTGAGAAAGGGGGGCTTCCCAGGATCCCAAGAGCCTTTGTGAAGAAAGCTTTGTTTGATTCCACCCGTGCTGTTTGGGTTCTAGGAGATTTTTTCCCCCTGAGAGAGCGAACTTAATGAAAACTGTGCTTTATTTATAGACATGTTATGACTGCAGACTAGAAAGTTTAATTGTGGAAGAGTAGTTCCGCGATGCTTGGCTAGGCCTTGGTGGTCTATGAAAAGATGGCTTGCTCCAAGGTGCCCTCAAAAAAAAAAAAATCGTGGAGCAGAATGAAGTAAGAAGGGGATCCTAGAAGTTGGGTCTGCACTGGTGCTACTTCTGCACAGGGTGTGGACATGCCACTGAAGGGGCAGGGGCCATCTCACCTGGTGGAGGTGGAGAGTGGGGACCTCACGCACCCCACCTACAGGTGGACTATTAACTGCAGGACTGGGACCTTGTACATGGAAACAGGCTGTGGGGGCAGGCGATGGATGCATCACCTTCTCCTGAGGCTTCTGCTCTTATCCCCACTTACCCCAGAAGCATCCCTCCAAGGTGCTCAGCTGGCTCTGCCCAGACAGTCCCCCTGAACCCCCATGTCCCCTGAGAAACCTTCTCCAGGTAAAGGAACAGGGGACAACCGTGCTGGGTGTGCTACTCTGTTGAGCTGCCGTAGGGAGTTCCACCTCCCAAATGGCGTGTGCCCTGTGACCCTCAGCTATGAATATGGACCAACCTAGGACCCAGGGTGGCAGAGCCCTTGCCCCCACCTGGCTAGGGTCTATGAGCAGATATTTTCTAGTCTCCGAAGAGGCTGTAAATCTGTGTGGCTACAGGTTGCTTTGCTGGGAAGGGGGACTGCGAGGGACATTTCCTGACACTGCGGTATTTCTCCCAGTTGCCCCACTGAGGCCACTCAGTTGCCCACCTTGTGGGATGCGATGGTCACCTAGTTGTTGTTGTCAGTCTCCAAGTCGTGTCTGACTCTGCGAGCCCATGGACTGCAGCATGCCAGGTTTCCCTGTCCCTCATCATCTCCTGGAGTCTGCCCAAGTTCACATCCATTGCATCAGTGGTGCCATCCAGCCATCTTGTCCTCCGTCATCCCCTTCTCCTCCTGCCTTCAATCTTTCCCAGCATCAGGGTCTTTTCCAATGAGTCGGCTCTTCGCATCAAGTGGTCAAAGTTGGAGCTTCAGCATCAGTCCTTCCAATGAATATTCAGGGTTGATTTCCTTTAGGATTGACTGGTTTGATCTCCTTGCTGTCCAGGGGACTCTCAAGAGTCTTCTCCAGCACCATGGTTCAGAAGCATCAATTGTTTGATGCTCTGCCTTCTTTATGGTCCAGTTCTCACCACTGTGGATGACTACTAGAAAGACTGTAGCCTTGACAATATGGACCTTTGTTGGCAAAGTGATGCCTTTGCTTGTTAACACCTAGGCTTACAGGTAAACCCCAAACCCTGCGGTTAGGATACCCGCTTCTTGCAAAGGGCCCGGCTTCAAGGCTGTCAGGACGGTGATGTGTTTTGAGTGCCGGTGCCCGGTGTCCCTGCAGGACAGCTCGGAACCGCGCTCTCCCGCATCACAGGCAGCTGGCAGCGCACCTGTCATCACATCGCGTTGTTCTCTGCCGGCATTTACATACCGTTTCTGCAAAGTGCTTTATAATCATTTCATTAGTCATTCATTGGCTTAATTGCATTGCCTTCAATTCAATTAGAAAATCTGATTTTAAATTCAAGTTTCCACTACCACAAGGTTTAATTCAGAAAAAGTTTTTCTTTTTTTAATTGGTTAACATTTAACATTTCTAAGTTTTGCGCCCCATCCTGCCAGCAGTGACTGGAGTACGGAGGGAAAGACGTTTAAAAATGGTAGCAGTGGTGGCCTGCTTCCAAGGTCTAGTTTAGAATCGCTGAGGACCCCTGCCTACCACCTTGACACAGGAGTGTCAGGCTGAGCACTAATGTGGCAGTTGGAAAGCAGACTCACAGGACCCCAAGACACGATGCTTGAGAACCTGCAGCTTGTGCAGGACAAGCATACAATGCAGCGATAGCATTACAAAAAGAACCTGTGTCCTTGCCAGGGTCTGCCTTGAGGCACCACCCAGAGAGGCCAAGGCTGGGCTCCAGTCGTCCCCTCTCTTGGACTAGGAAGCTCCAGCACAGAGCACCTTGAACTAAGAAGCCTGAAATGGAGTCTTGGCCAGGACTCTTACCCAAACTGGTCACACAGGTGTATTTCTTGCCTTGATACTGGCCTAACAACAGAGCCTCTTGGAGGTCTCATTGAGACCAGGCACAAATCATCAATCTTGCTGTTTTCAATAAATGATGCCGTCTAGTGGGTACAAAGTGCCCTGAAACTCCTCGGACCCATGGTTGCAAAACAATACTATTAATCAGTGAGTTTCCTGCGCTGTTCGTGGCGGGTAGTGCTGTGTGGTACATCTCTTGTTTCAGTAACACAGCTCAGCCTAGTACTAGGCCTGCTGGAATTAACCCTCCCAGCTCAGCTCAGGGAATATGTGTGGCCAAGAAAGAAGAGGGCATAGAACCCACCCTCTCTGCCAGAGTGAGCCTAGGGGGTCCCTTGGGGAGAGCCACAGGGCTCAGCCGTGGCCACAGCCTTCAGCCTCCCTTCCCATGCATTCTCCGTTGGTCACCCAAGCCCTGCTCCTAAGCATGCAGTTTTGGTCATGGCGTTAATTTAATCGAGCCCTTCCCTGCACTCCCTGTTTAGAATTGCACCCCCCCCCTCTTCACACCTATTCCTGTTCTCTGCTTTATTTCTCTTTTTCATGTGTAACCAGCATATCTTGCTTCTTGTTATCTATCCCACTAGAGTGCAGGTGCCATGAAGCAAGGGTTTTGCATCTGGGTTTTCACTGTGTCTATGTGCTTAGGTCAGTGAGTGCCTGGCATGCGCTCAGTGTCTCTAACTCGGTGCCTAAAAACCCCACATTTGTTCCCCTGGGTTTTCAGGATCCTAGCCCGGGCCCTCTCTAGCTTGGCCCAGACAGCCTTTTTGATCTTCTCCTGCATAGCTTCCTCCATCCCACCTAACACATAGCTGCCATTGCCCCCAACTGCTTCCTGGTCCTTTAACCCCTCCCACCTCACACATACTGTTTCTCTACCTGGATTCCCTCCTATTCTTCACCTTCCCATCATCCCCAGCATCACTGCCTCCAACCCCAACTCTCCCAGTTCCTATCCCATCTTTAAAGCTCTATTTGAAACGTCACTTCTTCCCAGATGCTTGTCCCTGCCCTGCTTCCCCCAGACCAAACCCACTGTCATAGCACCCTATGCTCTCCCTGCCGCACAGCCCTGCCCCCGTGGCTTGATATTCTGTCTGTGACCACCTGCCTGCTGCACTCTGAAGGCTTCAGGGAAACGAAAGCAGTTTCTCTGGCTGCTGCCATGGCCACCACCATCAGATCCTAGGTGTTAGGTGGAGGGCTTGATGTGGATGATCTTATTTGATTTCTCAAGCTCTCCATGAGGTAGGGATGTGACCACCACCATCATTTTACAGAGGAGGAAACTGAAGCACAGAGAGGTCAAGAACCTCAGTGAGCATCACACAGCTAGAGCCAAAAGTCAGACCCAGGTCTGCCTCCAGAAACCTGTGCTCTTAACCACTCCCATCCCACCTCCTGCCCCCAGATTGCTGACTTAAATTTTTAAAAAAAAAATTAATTAAAAATTTTTACACTTAAAAAATTAAATTTAATTAAAAATTTTATTTTATGTTGGAGTATAGTTGATGAACAATGTTGTGTTAGTTTCAGGTGGACAGTAAAGTGATTCAGTTATACATATACAGGTATCTATTCTTTTTCAAGTCTTTGCCCATATAGGTTTTTATAGAATTTTGAGCACAGTTCCCTGTGCTATATATTTGGTCCTTGTTGGTTGGTTTTCTATTTTAAATATTTGTCAGTGTTTTATTCACCGTGATGTTGGGGGAAATATCATCTTTCCACACCTCCGGTTTCCCCTGACGGTTTCTGACCCCTTGCCCCGCCCATTACTGTCCCTGGTGGGCAGGTTTAGGGGAGGAAGTGGGTGTACTGCCCTGCCCCTTCTCTTTCTCTCGGTTCTGGGAGCCAGGCTGTCCCTAGACAGCTTGTGCTCCTAATTGCTGTCAGTCCTCTGGTGTGTCCGCAGCTGACAGGGTGGGAAAGCCTACATATTTTTGAGGTTGAATATCAGAGAGCCCCTTGCCCTCAGATGCAATTCAGTTGAGGAACTGAATTCCTCGATTCATCCTGTTCAAAAACCAAGGTAACCTTTTGGTTTCTCCCTCCCTGAGTATCTTATTTGTCAGTTGACTCAGGCTTCCCTGGTAGCTCAGATGGTAAAGAATCTGCCTGCAATGCAGGAGACCAGGCTTAGACCCCTGGGTCAGGAAGATCCCCTGGAGGAGGGCATGGCAACCCACTCCAGTATTGTTGCCTGAAGACTTCCATGGTCAGAGGAGCCTAGTGGACTGTAGTCCATGGGATCACAAAGAGCTGGACACAACTGAGCAACTGAACACTTTTCACTTTCAGGTTCAGGCAGAGAAGGGGTAGTTATTTACCAGGTCCCTGAATAGAACTGAGGTGGTGTGAAGGGAAAAGAATGTGAGGAACAGAAGACTCGGTGGGGGATGGGGTGCTGGGCAGAGCAGGCTGCACCAGGCTCTTTGCACGGAATGGAGGTGTGCTCCAGACGTAAGGAGAGCCTGGGACAAAGGAGAAGTCACAATAACTTTTCGGGGTGATGAACCTGGGCCCTAGGTGGTCCCATGCTGGGCTTGAAGAGACCAGGGTTATGGGGCAAGGTAGTCCTTTCAGGGCAGCTCCCACACTGGCATTCCAAAGATGCCTTTGTGCCTCCACCATCAGCCTGGCCCCCATCTGGTTGGCATCCTGTTGGCCCATGGCCAGTCTGCAAGGAGCATGTAGGCTGTGGTCTTTGGTGTTAGGCCAAAGTTCTCCAGACTTTACTCCGGGCCCTGTGCATCTGTCCTGTGAACTCAGGCCCGGCCTGCCTCCCAGCCAGCTCACCGCGCCCCCTGCACTCCTGCCTGTGGGGCTGTTTGGAGCGTCCATGGCTGCAGCTCACTTTGAGACCCCCTTCCCTCCTCCAAGAACAGCAACTCCAGCCTACCTGCCTGGCAGCGCTTGGCTGGATCATCCCTGAAGGTGTGACGTCACCCGGACCAGGTAGCTTAGGTGAGAATGCTCCACTATGAGGGTATGGCTGCTCAGAGCTGAGCACTTTGAGGGCTGGGTGGCTGTTCTCTCCATTGAATGTAGCTTCTGAGCCTGGGCGATCTGCCTCTGGGGTCTGGCAGATGGGAAAGTGACAGAGGCTCAGAAGTGTCTGCAGCTCAGCTAGAGCCCTCAGCAGCCTCTTGTTCCCCACTTTCTTTAAGAAGATCAGAGGCTTTTAGTGGGGCTTATTGGGTGTAAAGTGCCTTACACGCAGCACCTAATTCCATCCTCACAGTCTCTTTCCCCCATTACAGCTGGGGCTGGAGAGACCAGGCCCGAGGTATCAGTAGGTGCTGCACCTGTGCTCATTTCTCCATCCTTTCTCTACCAAGGCGGATGCTTCTCCCATCAGGTCCTTCTGCCTCCCTTTGTGATCAGACATGCAAGAGCCCTGGAGGCCTGATCTGAAGCCCAGGTGTGCCTGCCTGTGGAAAGTTCCTGCCAGGACCAAGCTCACTAGGGCCTCTGGTTTCCTTTCCTACATGATGGTTTTCTGCCCTTGGGGGGATACATGGTCCTTAAGCTGTCACTCTGCACCTACCCCCTGTGCCTTCTGAGCTGGGAGAGGAGGCTAGGCAGTATTGGTTATGGCCCCTTGGGGCTCTTGGGGTCTATCAGGGCAAGACAGAAAATTCATTAACGTTTCAGTGACTTAGACCAATAAGGTTATAAAGTTTATTTCTTACACCGGTAGGGGTGACTCTGGTCAGGCAGCTGATACAGTGATTCAGGGACTCAGGCCCCCTCTGTGTCATGACTCTGCTGACTTCAGTGACCCACGGACACTTAGGGGTCATTTCCTCTTCAGCCAGAATGGAAAGCAGCCAGGGTGACTCCCCCATGGGAGGTCTGTTTGGGCTTGCAAGGAGCATACAAGGAGCATTCATCGCTCATGTCCACATTCTATGCTGTCAGGACTCATGGCCACATTTCACCACCGGGGCAGCTGGGAAAGGCCATTCTGCTGAAGGCCCAGGAGGAGACACGCTTTGGTGAGCATGCAGTGCTCTGCCCTGAGGCCTGTCTTGGCCACGTGGGGGCCATCTGCATTCGTGGAATCCTGACGTCTCTCCCTGCTGCTGCCTGGGGCATCTCTCCTTGCTGAAGGCCCTACAGCTTCTGCAGGATCAGGGCCCTGGGAGGTGCAGGCTGGGTTCCTGCCCTCACTGATGTGCAGGTGACCACAGATGAGGCCTTGCACCTCTTATGGTTCTAATACCTGTTGAGCCCCCCTGCCTCCCTGAGTGGTCAGAGGAGCAAGTAAAGGCACACAGAGAATATAAAGTGCTGAAGGGAGGAGGGGGCAGAAGGAAAGGGAGGCTCTTCACAGCCGGGCACGCCCTGCAAAAGGCTGTGGACGCTCAACCTGAGGATACACATGGTTCATCAGGCCCTGCTGTCCATGGCCAGGCTGTCCATCTTGACCCTTTGTCTGATCACTTCCTCCCAGGGGATCTTAACAAACAAGTAGCATTTGATCCAGCACTGTTCTCCTCCAGTTAAAAATAAGGCTCATAAATTGAGGCCATGCCCTAGGGGACAGCAATGTTATAAGCTCATCACCTGATGATGTTCAAACCTAGTTATAAAAATACACAGCACTTCTGCACTGGGGAGCAAGTGACCTACTTTGTACCTCATGGACTGGTATTAAATTGGCAGGGGGCAGGTCCGGGCCCTTGCTCTGTCTTTAAATTCCTGACAACCCATGCTCTCTGGCTGATTCTGGAAGCCCCTAACTGGTGTGTTTTCTTGGGCTCATGCTGCGGCTTGCTCAGCTCTAGGGCTAAGGTTCTCCGGGCACCTGACTGGGAGACTTCTTGGGTCTCTTCTGGTCTCCCCATGGAAGGGTGTTGGTCCCGTGGAGTGAGGAGTGAGGCCTTCCCAGCTGTTTGGTCTCCCCTCTGCACTGTGCCTGGTGCCGAGGTCTCGGCAGGAGGGGGCTCCCTTGTCCTTGCTCTCATTACTCCTGCCTCTGCGGTTAGCTCAGTGACCTCGGAGCCTCCCCTGGGTCCAAGGCCAAGGACAGAGAGGACCACCCACTTGCTCTTTGCTACTTCATCAACAAGTGTTTACTGAGGGTGTTCTGTGAACCAGGCCTGACGGGCAGCAGGGCACACAGACGTGAAGCCTCCCGTATGGCGCTCAGCCTGCTGGGGGAAGGTGGATGCTTATCTACTAATTTTCTGAGTGTATCTGTTTATATAAATCTCGATCTGTGTTTACAAATCTGTCTATATAAGAATCGACAACGATGGTAAATTCCAGGGAAGGGGGACACCTTCATGGTATGATCCTGGGAGGCTACAGCATGGAAATTTGACCTAGTCATTGAAGTCAGGGAAGGCACCCTGGAGGAAGTGAGGAGGTTGAGGAGATTGAAGATGAGCGAAGTAAGCTGGGTCAGGGAGAAGAATGTAGAATCAGGACATGGGCTGTGGAGCAGAGTGAGGGAGGTCAGCTGAAGAGGCCTCCCCAGGGCTGCCTAACCATAACCTAACCCTCGGTGCCTCTGGATCCCACTGAGGGTGCTGGGGCTGGTGGCCAGCCCTGTATCTGCTAATCCTCTTCCTCTAACATCTGTGAGAGTGGGCTCACACCATGACTGTGCAGCAAGCACTTGCTGGGTTGCATTCAAGAACAGTTCTTCGTTTTTCTATTAAATGTAGCTTCTTTGAGGTCATGATATAGCCTAGAATCACCTGTCTGGTCAGCTTTCATGGTGGTGATGGTGCGGGGCAAACGCCCACACCTAGCTCTGCCCTTCTTGTGAAGTTCAATATTTTTACTTACTTATTAAATACTCTCAATATTTATTTTTTAAGGGAAGATGTTAGTTTTCCTGCAAAAAGACTCTGAGATGTTTGCTTGCTTTGGGAGTGAGGGTGCCATTGTATTTCGCGTGTTTAGAAGCTGGGCCTGAGAAATGAGGGTGCCTCTTTCTCCACGCTGCCTCCTGGCTGATGTCGACTTTTTCCACCTCAGTGTGTGGTCAGCTGACCCTGTTGTCCAGGTTGTGGGTGACCAGTGTGTTCACTGTGGCTGAGTCTGGCCTGATGGGGCCCTAGGAGGAGGCTGGTGGCTCAGCGATGCCAGCATCTGGGAGAACCCCTGGGAGTGGTTCTATACATCATGGGTGGGCAACAGTGCTAAGGTGAAGTTGCTCGAGGCAGCATACAGGACCCTGGGTCGCTCTGGAAGGCCAGCTGTCTGTGTGAGGTCCTTGTTGTTCAGTCACTCAGCCGTGTCTGACTCTTTGCAAACCCATGGATTGCGGCACACCTGCCATCCCCATCTCCCAGAGTTTGCTCAGACTCAAGTCCATTGAGTCAGTGATGCCATCCAACACCTCATCCTCTGTCATCCCCTTCTCCTGCCTTCAGTCTTTCTCAGTGTCAAGGTCTTTTCCAATGAGTTGGCTGTTCGCATCAGGTGGCCAAAGTATTGAAGCTTCAGCTTCAGCATCAGTCCTTTCAATGAATATTCAGGGTTGATTTCCTTTAGGATGGACTGGTTTGATCTCCTTGCTGTCCAAGGGACTCTCAAGAGTCTTCTCCGGCACTACAGTTCCAAACCATGAATTGTTTGGTGCTCAGTCTTCTTTATGAAGAAGACTCTCACATTCATATATGACAACTGGTAAAACCTTTGACTATTTGGACCTTTGTCAGTAAAGTGATATCTGTGCTTTTTAATATGCTGTGTAGATTTGTCATGGCTTTGAGGTCCTGCTCCAGCATTAATGCCTCCATCAGTGATCATGACTCTTCTGCTCCTACATCTCACCCCTGGCTCTTGTCCACTCTGCGTTAGTCTGGAAAGGGCCTCACTTGCAGTGCAGGCTCTAAGGGCTCTGGCTCCTTCCTCACACTGGAGTTGATTTTTATCACCTTACTTGTCATTTCCAAGGTCACTCCCAGCCCTGATTGTGGAAACACCCAACCTGCCACACTGGTCTTAGGGACGCACCCTGGCGGGGGTGTTGGGGTGGGGAGAGGCCCTCCTGTGTTCTCCCAGGACCTCCTGGAAGATCTAGGATGGAGCCAGGAGGGGTCTCCAGATCTCTGAGGCCAGAACTTGGCATTAGGAGTGTGGCTCAAGAGATCATTGCTGATGTTACTGTTACCCTTGGTGGGACAGTTAGAGTGTAATCAGGTAAATAAATGGACTGGACAGCGGTGGTTTTCCCTTGTTATGTTTATGCTTACCAAAGAGCTTCCCAACTGGGCTCTCATTTATTTCCCTCTAAAATGGTCCTGTCTGTCATAGGGTATTATGACATACAGGTACTACTAGTCCCACTTGCCAGAACAGGAAACTGAGGCCAGAGAGGCTGCTTGACTAGCCCCCGTTTTTGAGTCAGTTTGTGGCAGAGCTGTGAAGACATAATGTATGACATGCTTCCTGCCCCTGTTCTTGGTTGCTTGTCCAGAGAAATGAGATTTAAGGCACAGATAGGAGGCACTCTCCTCCTACCCCTCCTGTCCCTCCATGATCAAAATCTCAGAGAGAGAGACAGGCTGCTGGTATCACCCTGTCCAGCACACTCACTTTAAGACCTTAACTGAGAGGTGAGTGTGACTTCAGGGTCACATGCAGACCTCCCGGGACAATAGAGGGATTGGATCGCTCAGCAGTGGATGTGGTGGGCTCCCAACTAGACATGCTCTACCTCTGAGGACCAGGGCTAGGGCTTCCTGGCCTCTGTGAGGTCTTCTGGTTCATGACCTGGGTAGGGCTGAGGAGTCAGAAGGGCAGATAGAGCAATCCTGGCCAAACGTAGAAGGTAAGACTTAGGGACACTGAAGAGAGAGGGAAGGACCCTGAGAGGCCCAAGCAGATCCATCCTCAAAGAGGGAACACAGGTGTGTCTCGGTTCTGACCCCGGCACTCCTCTCTGGAAGGGCCCCGGGGCTGGGACTCTCCCATCGGAATGCTCAGAGTCACCCAAGCTCCTGCTATCCAGCCTGCCCTGGCCAATGCATTATTAATGAGGCAGCCTTCATTTCCAGTTTTGGGGTGGCTAATTTGTTCTTACAATCATGACTTCAAATATCACATGAATAATTCAGAGAATTATTTTACTGTAGTTAGATAAGCCTGTTAGCTGTCACACATCTGAATAAATTAGCTTCTCCATCCCATGGGGCATGGAGAAGGGGTGTTGGCCATGCAGCGGGGGTCTAGCCCAGGCTAGAGTAACACCTGGATCTTGGCTTCAAGAGACCAGGTCTGCCTCGGGGCTGAAGGTATAATAGGCATTGTCATTTGTCACAGAGGAGATTGGTTGCTGCGGAGAGTGGGTCCTTCCCAAATGACAGTCTCCCTTGCTCAGATCTGGACTGAAGATGTTCAACAAGCCCTGGGTATTGCCGCTGAGGCCCCTCAACTCAGAAATGCATCTAGGGTCCATGCTCTGTGTGCAAAGCAGGGAACTCTGACAAGTGACAGTTACAGAAAGGCCCTACTCCCTCCCATATCGATATACTCCTTTCAGGAAGCGGGGCACAGATAGAAATTAACCTGATTTTTAATGTTGCTGTTGGTGGTGGTGGAGTACTCTGGCTCCATCCCTTATTAAATGAGTTATCTTTGGGAATTTGCTTCCCTTCTTTGGGCCTTAGTTTCTTTATCTGTAAACTGGTTACAGTATTCTTAAGATGCCTCAACCTACTGGGTTTTTGTGAGAGACGAAAATGAAGTAATGAGCATACCAAATCTTTGCAAACTGCAGTCTTATAGGGCTATCCAGGTTATTCAGTTCTGCCTCCTTCAGGAAAAGCCTCCATCCTCAATAAATACCTGTTGTTCAGTTGTGTCCGACTCTTTGTGACCCCGTGGACTTCCCTGTCCTTCACTATCTCCCAGAGTTTGCTCAAACTCACGTCTATTGAGTCAGTGATGCCATCCAACCATCTCATCTTCTGTCACCCCTTTCTCCCCCTGCCATCAATCTTTCCCAACATCAGGCTCTTTTCCAATGAGTAGGCTCTTTGCATCAGGTGGCCAAAATATAGGAGCTTCAGCTTTAGAATCAGTCCTTCCAATGAATATTCAGGGCTGATTTCCTTTAGGATTGACTGGTTTGATCTCCTTGCAGTCCAGGGGACTCTCAAGAGTCTTCTCCAGCACCACAATTTGAAAACATCAGTTGTTTGGCACTCAACCTTCTTTATGGGCCAGTTCTCACATCCGTACATGACTACTTGAAAAACCATAGCTTTGACTATACAAACCTTTGTTGGCAAAGAAATGTCTCTGCTTTTTAATATGTTGTCTATGTTTTTCATAGCTTTTCTTCCATGGAGCAGGTGTCTTTTAATTTCATGGCTGAGAAAAGGCAATTCTGGCCCTCTCCTCAATACCTATCTAGTATTTGAGAATGTATTCATTTCCCTGTTTATGTAGCCATCACTGGTCATAAGCCAGGACCTGCCTTTGTCCTCTGCCCTCGTACCCCTGGATATCATTCTCAGAAACAACTCTGGTTAGGAGAGGTGGTCACCTGTGCTGGGACAGCAAAGCTTCTGACTCTGAGGATGGAGCTAGCTGTGGTGTGACTGTCTGAACAACTCTGTTGGTGAAGGAAGGATAAGGTACCCATAGGCCCCCTCAGGGAGCGGCCTGATCTGCAGAGACCAGGGAAAGAGGCAGGTGTGGCCTGGCAGCACTTCCTGTTGTCGTGCTGGCAATGGCATTGTCAGCCGGTGCCTCCTGAAAGAATGACCAAGTTCTTCAGTCCTACTTGGATAACGTAGGTTGGGTCCCCATGTGCATCCCAGCTGGAACTCAGCTTGAGGGGGAGGTTGGGGAGAAGCTGGGTGGGGCTTGTGGGGTGGATTGAGGTCTGCAGCTGGGGTGACCAGGGCTGTGATGGAGGTGAGGTTGAGATCTGGGCCACCCTTATGGAAGGGGAGAGAAGGGCTGAGCAGCTGGGAAGGACTGGCGGGAGAGGGAACTAGGGGCTGGAGCTGCAGAGGCTATGGTCAAGGGCAGCCTGGCCTGGAGGAGGATGATGCAGGGTCTTGGCTCAGACCTAGGGTCAGTCCAGGGCCCACCACTGAACAAGGGCCATGACCTCTCCAGACTTTGATTTTTTTCATCTGTGAAGTGGAGGTGAGAAATGCACTGGGTACCGTGGTGTCCGTTTCATGAGATAGTACTTTGAAAGCTATTAGCACAGGGCCTGGCCTACAGGGAGGGTTCAGAACACATGAGCTACCACCCCTACCCTTATCATTGTACCAGTCATCATGGGTTTCTAGGCACTTGTCAATTGCACCAAACTGCAGAGCTTTCCCTAGAGTCCTGGCCAGATAGGTATAGGGGTACCAGGGGAGGAGACGTATACGCTGCCAGCCCCTTTCACAGCTTCTCTGAGGCTATGCTGAGCATCTTTCTAGCACCGCCCACTACCCACTACTTGGGAGTTCAGCACCTCCTCATTGGCTCCAGTTTTTGCCTTTGCCTTAGTCTGGGTCATACTCTTAGGCCCAGCTTAGATGTCCTCAGGGGTGCATGGGTTGACACTTGGTTAATTGAGTTGGAAGATTGTTCATCACTGCACACAAGCTGGGGCTGGTTGTGGATGTCTTGGGGGAATCCTCAGTATTAGGGAGCCCCAGGACAGAATGGGAAGACCCAACCTGCCCAGGGAGGAAGGGTTTAAGCACTATGTGAGGGAGGAGTCTGTGAGGCTGTGCAAGAAAACAGGATGACTGGCCCGAGATGCTGGAGGCAAGCAGGGCTGCTGAGCAAGCCATCTGTCAGGATCTCGGTGACAGGTATTCAAAAGGAAAAATATTTGCATGTGTATGTTTTTTCCAAAATGATTAATATTCAAATTAGTGTTGGAGATTCAAATTGCTAAAGTGTAACTAGGCAGAAAACTTCTCTGATAGCTTGTAATTTTCAGTTCAGTCCACCATTCCCCATTCCCCTCATACCTCCCTACCTAGTTCCCAGAAATACTCTGGGCTCCTACAGACTTGTCCAGAATGGCATCCCCAGAACTCTGTTCCGGCTTCTGACCATGCTGTGGGCGCTTGACCTTCCAGGCCAAAATGAGGGGCTGCCCTGTGACCAGCCAGAGCCCTTGAGGTGCCCACCTCCTAACATGCTCCCCGCTCCCTACTCAGGCATCTCCCGCACACATCGTATTCCAGAGGTGCCATCCTAAGGCACAGCTGTAAACAATCCACCCCGTGCTCTGGTAGTGTCAGTGTTACCCTACTGTTTCCTCAACAATCTCTGAAATCCTTTTTCTGCAAATCACCAGACCAGCTTCACAGCCCTCTAACCTCTGTTTCCTTCTGCTCTAGTCAAATGAGCACCGCCCCCCAGCCCCACCTTCTTCTGTGGTTCCCTGGGCATGAGTGCATTTCCCGTCTGTACTGTTGTTCATGCTGTGGCCTCCATGGGAGTGATTCAGTGCTCTACGGCATCATGTTTCAAAGTTCTTTAGGGCCCACTTTCCCTTAACCAAACATAATCCCACTTTGCGGTTGGGAAAATGAAACTGGCAGAAGGTGGTAACAATAGTTTTATTTCTCAGGTTTAGAGCAGGCTGTAAACGTGCTTTGCAGTTTAGGGATTGTTCTTTTTTTATGCTATAGAAATATATATACCGTTTTATTAATACATTAAATAAGATACATGATATCTTATCACTATAACTTTCATAATTATGCAGTTGTATGGGTATAGGTGATATTACAAGGTTTCTGCAACCTCTGATTTGACATGAAACTATCTATGATTTCTGTGGGTGACAAAGGCACAAGTACTTTTCATCTGTTGTGGTTTGTTATCTCCTCTCATAATTGAAGGAGTTGCTAGATTTCATTTAGTGATAAAAGAAATCAAGGGCATCATTCTTTTCTCATCCAAGTTCACAGACTCCCTA
Organism: Bubalus kerabau; assembly: GCF_029407905.1. Lineage (NCBI taxonomy): Eukaryota > Metazoa > Chordata > Mammalia > Artiodactyla > Bovidae > Bubalus > Bubalus kerabau. The sequence goes on along the minus strand of NC_073624.1, from coordinate 214,415,061 downwards.
AATCTTACACAAGGAGCCCTTAGGAGTCCATGGAGCTGTGCTTAGAAGCTGCAGAGTTCTCATCCTGATCTCATCTTACCAAGGTATTTCCTGATGCCAGATAGGATTCTTGGAACCAGAACTCCCAAGTGAGATAAAGGCAAGCAGCAATTCAAAGGATGGACTCCCTTGTCACTAATAATAATAGTAACAGCACACACTTTAGAAAAAAAATGATGGCCAAAATGTCCTATGTGCCAACACCTTGCAGAAGCCTTTTAGAGATTGTTCTTAATCCTTTAAGATACCCATGGAGGGAGGAAGTTCACTGCAGCATTGATTCATTACTTTTAACCAATCTTAGGTTCTACCTATGAGATCATTTGAGAATGACTCACTGAGCCTGTGTCCCATGAACCAACCTCTGGCAGGCTGGTTCTACCAGCCAATCACACATTTCACCCTCTCGTAGTCCCTGCATCCTTATTCTTGGCTTGTCTTTCCTCTTATGCCCTGAGTATTCTCTGAGGGCAGGTATGAATCTCCATGTCCCAGCACTTAGCATCCATTCTCCTATCTATGCGTTCATCCATCTCTTCATCCATTAATCTAAACAATATTTATCAAGCATTTAATGAGTTTTATAAGTGCTGAGAATAAAGCAGCTAACAACCCAAATCCATTTCCTGCCCTCTAAAAGCTCCTTGCCTATTGGCTAAGGCTGAAAGGCAAGCAAGCAGTTACCATGCAGGATTAGGGGGCTATGGGAGCCAGAGGAGGCACAGACCCAAATACAGTGGGGAGGAGCCTTCCAGAGTCAGTGATGGGTAGACCAGAAGAGCAGGTGCTTAATATAGGGGGATTTGGGGTCTGGTGGCCCTGGATGTGGGGCTTCCCTGGTGGCTCAGACAGTAAAGAATCCACCTGCAATGAAGGAGAGACCTGGGTTCGATCCCTGAGTCAAGAAGATGCCCTGGAGAAGGGAATGGCTACCCACCCCAGTATTCTTGCCTGGAGAATCCCATGGACAGAGGAGCCTGGTGGGATACAGTCCATGGGGTCACAGTCCCAGTTGGGCAAGCTGAGGGACTGTGGATGAGTGAGTTCACCTCTCTGAGCTACGGTCTCCTCATCTCTGAGATGGAGATAATAATATCTGTCTCATCTGGTTATTGTGGGGATTTAATGGAATAATATATGTAATGTACTTGGCATAGTGTCTAGCACTATGCTCAAATCTCTAGCTAGTAAGCTGAGACCTGCAGGCTGAGTAAGAAATAGCCAAAGAGGGAGTGTTCTAAGCATTGGGACTGACACACGCAGAATCCAGAGGTGGGAGAACTCATGGAAGATTCTCTCTCTGGTGGGCATCTTGGTGCTCTCTCCTGCCTCTGGGAGTCGGGTGAGGGCTGGTGAGGAGGAGGAGAAGGGAGAGGGGTCCAGCCTGGTGGAGTAGGAATGGTCATGGCCATTACAGGAGGGAAAGGCCTGGATCAGGCAGCAGGGGGCGCCATTTCAGAGAGCTGGAGTGGATGTTCTCAAGTGGTGGCTTAGCCCCTGGTGTCCTTGGGGCTGGGTCCGGAGCCAAGACCAGGCCACATGTGCATGTGTCTGGCGCTCAGAAGGAGGTCCCCAGACCTTGGTTGTTGACTCCAGGATCTGTATCCAGCCACCAGCGTCAGACTGGAGCCACAGGTGCCCCTTTCCCAGATGGGAGCAGGATGAAAGCATCCAGAACCCCCTTCTCTCCAACTTCCTCCCCAACCCAGCCCCAACTAGAGGACCCAGATTTTGTATGGTGAACCCCACAGCCAACTTTCCACCAGGTAGGCCAGAGAACCACAAGTTGGAGGCAAAAAGACTGATGTAAGAAGGAGGAAGGACAGAAGCGATCAGGGGCATACAGGGCCTGGGTGGGAGAGCTTTTAAGGGTGGGTACAGCTGCAGGTGGGTGGGATGCTGACAGACTAAAAAGTGGAGAAAGAAGATTTTAAGAATTTTTACTATGCTTTATGGGGAGTTTCCTCTTGGAGATAAAGTTTCAGCTTGCTTTGCAATTTAATTTTTGAACTGGTACTTAAAAAAAAGCAAAACAACTTTATTTTCTGCAGTGCTGGGTTTTTGTTGCTGCACGGGCTTTCTCTAGTTGTGGTGCGTGGGCTTCTCACTGCGTTGTCTTCTCTTGTTGTGGAGCACAGTCTCTAGAGCATTTGGGCTGTAATAGTTGCGGCATGTGGCCTCAGTAGCTGTGGTTCCCGGGCTCTAGAGCACAGGCTCAGTAGATGCTCCACAGCATGTGGGGTCTTCCTGGGTTAGGGATCCAACCTGTGTCTCCTGCTTTGGCAGGTGGATTCTTTACCACTGAGCCGTCCAGGAACCCCTTGGTCCTTTTTTAAAAGCAAAGGTTTACCCAGACTTACCCATGAGGTTGGGCTCCCTGATGGTTCAGCGGTAAAGAATCCACCTGCAATGCAGGAGACCCCGGTTCCATTCCTGGGTTGGGAAGATCTCCTGGAGAAGGGATAGGATACCCACTCCAGGATTCTTGGGCTTCCCTGATGGCTCAGTGGTAAAGAATCCGCCTGCAATGTGGGAGACCTGGGTTTGATCCCTGGGTCGGGAAGATCCCTTGGAGCAGGGCAGGGCAACCTACTCCAGTGTTCTTGCCTGGAGAATCCCATGTGCAGAGGAGTCTGAAGGGCTACAGTCCACAGGGTCGCAGTCAGACGTGATTTGAAGTGACTTAACACATACACATGCCCATGAGGTGGGCCAACTCTGCATGGCTTATATATTAGGGCCTCCAGTCTGAGAGTTTGGGCCCATCCATGGTCACATGTGTTGAGCCAGTGATCACATCTGAGCACCCCACACAGGAACATTCCCCCTAGAACACGCTGAACTGTGGGTGAAATTGCATGTACTTTATTTCCAACCATAACCCACAAAGTTTGGAAATAAATGAAAAGTAATTTGGGGGTGAACTGTATTACTACACAGATTTAAAAAGTTGCCTGGAAGTATGCCCAAGTCAAGAGGAAAATTCAGAAAAAAACCCCTAGAATAATTAAAAGTACAAAATATCAACCATATGGGATGTTGCCAGAATAGTTCATTTAGAAAAAACTGTATAATTCTAAATTCCTATGTCTCTAGGAAACATAAAGACAGAACAAAATAAAAAACCATATACACAGTGAACTGAATCCACTGAAGCTCTTAGATTTGTAAAAAAAAAAGGCTAAGAAAATTAGGAAAGCAAGCAATAATAAACTGAATAAATAAGACAGAAAAAATGAGTATTGATGGATAAAACCAATATTTAAGCCTTTGAAAAAACTCACAAAGCCATTAGTTCAATTGATCAAAGAAAGAACATATATAGAAGCAATAGAACCAGAAATGAAACATGAGATGCAACTGATAATATAAAAAAGATTTGTAAGATCTGAGGAGAATATTGACTTTATTTATATGATAAATATGCAGATACAGACATGTATCTGAAAAAATTCAAGATAAGGTTTCTCCTGCCACAAGCACATTTGCAAAGAAAATGTATCTTCTTGCTTTGTCACTGAGATCTGTAACGGCTTGAATTGTGTTCCCCCAAAAGATAGGTCATGGTCCTAACACCTGGTGCCCTTGAATGTGACTTTATTTGATGATGGAGCCTTTGCAGATGTTATCAAGTAAGATGAAGTCATTAGGGCAGTCCCAGTCCAGCCTGACCAATGGCCTTACAGGACGAGGGGGAAATTTGGACACATAGAAAACACCTTGTGATGATAAGGGCAGAGACTGGAGTGATGCAGCTGTGCGCCAAGGGACGCCAGGAGCTGACAGCATGGTCACAGGCTACGAAGAGGCAGGGAAGGTTTCACCCGGACTGAGTGACCCTGCTGGTACCTGGCTTTCAGACTTCTGGCCCTTGGAAGTGTGAGAGAATTTCTGTTGTTTTAAGTTGCTCAGTTTGTGAAGTTTTGTTACAACAGCCCTAGGAACCTAATCCAGGTTCCTTCCATATGTCAGCTGTTGGATCACATTTGTAATGTTCCTCTGTAGTTTCCCTATTTATTAATCTTTGTGATCTGTCACTCAGAGAGCAGAATGTACAGTCAGGGGCGTTTGTGTCCATCTTCCTCGCATCTGTACTATTCTGTGGCCATGGTATTTGAGTCACATATATGTCTTGTTGCCATTGTTGATTTATTAAGGAAAAATCTATTCTATTGTACCTTTGGGTATTTCACAATACTTTTTGCTACCATCTACTTTGTTACAATGTAATTCTTAGTTATTTTTTTTAAAGGGCTTAGCAGGTGGCTCAGTGGTAAAGAATCCAGCTGCCAATGCAGGAGATGCAAGGAATACGGGTTTGATCCCTGGGTCGAGAAAATCCCCTGGAGTAGGAAATGGCAACCCACTCCAGAATTCTTGCCTGGAAAATTCCATGGACAGAGGCCTGGCGGGTTGCAAAGAGTCGAACACGACTGAGTGCGTGCGTGTGTGCACATACATGTTGTACCTTTGAGTATCTCATAATACTCTTTGCTATGGTCTGCTTTATCTATTATAATGTAACTTGGTTATTTATTTATTTATTTTTTTGCATACTAGAGCAACATTTTAGCTTTTACTACTTAGGGGTAGGGTTTGCTAAGGTTTTTCTTACAGTTTCTACAGTTTCAGAGTCCACTCATGAAGTTTTTCTGAGGATTACTTATCATGAAGATGTTATATGCAGGCACAGGATTGGCACTGGGGACAGAGATGCCCTGCATCCCTGGCTTTGCCCTCCCAGACCTCAGAGTTCAAGGAAGTTTTTCAAGTATCAGCTTTTCTTTTTGTAGGGAGGTCAGCTCATCTGCAAGTCACATTGGCACTGACACAGATGGACTGCTCTGTCACAGCCAGAAAAGAGAGTGAAGAGTGAAGAAAAGCAGGAGGCGAAGACACGAGGGCAGGATACGTAGTGAAAAGGGAGGGCTTGGGGTTTTAAGGATCTTCAGAGAAGTGTTGTTTTCTTGCAACCAGAGACTTAATAGGGGGTATCCCGGGCTCTCTTCCCTGGAGAAGATGTAATTTCATGGAAGTGGCCCTAGTGCTGTGATGGTCTCACATCGTTCCTTTTGGCCGTCTCTAGCACCCCGGCCCTTCCCACCTGACCCACCGTCTGCCTCTGGCATAGTTGGGGTTTAGGGGCTGAGAGCAGCTCAGGTTGTTCTTTGTTCTCAGCTCCCGAGCGTGCCCGATCTGTAAACCCTCTGCTGTCATCGTGATCAAGAATTCCTTGGAAAACTGGGCTTCTCTGGAGCAAAGCACCTGATTTTCATCTTGGGAGGCAGTGCCTTTTAATTATTTTTATTGGAGTATAATAGCTTTACAATGTTGTGGTAATTTCTGCTGTACAACGAAGTGAATCAGCTATGTGTAAACGTGTATCCCCGCCCTCTTGGGTTTTCCTCCCTGCCCCTCGTACTTCCCATCCGGGTCGTCACAGAGCGCTGAGCTGGGCTCCCTGTGCTGTGCGGGAGGCTGTGTTACACATGGTGGTGTGTGCATGTCAGTTCTACTTTCTCAGTTCTCCTCGCCGTCTCCTTCCCCCGCTGTGTCCATTCTCTGCGTCTGTGTCTCTATCCTTGCCCTGCAAACAGTGCCTCATATTCTGATGTCTCTCGTGCCCTGACTTTAAGAAATTCTGGCCCTTAACAAGAGAGAGGGCCCCAAATCTCACCATCCTTACAGACCATCCAGCTCAGCTGGCTCCCAGGATGGATGAAGAAACTGATCCAGTGTGACAGCCCACAGTGCGCTGCTGGCAAGTGTCCTGACTCCAAACTGGAGCGCCCTTGGCCCTCGGGGTGGACCCTGGTGCAGTGTGTGCGCTCAGTCACGTCCGACTGTTTGTGACCCCATGGATTGTAGCCCACCAGGCTCCTCTGTCCATGGGATTCTCTAGGCAAGAATACTGGAGTGGGTTGCCGTGCCCTCCTCCAGGGGATCTTCCCAACCCAGGAATCAGACCTGTGTCTCTTATGCCTCCTGCATTGGCAGATGGATTCTTTACCACTAGCGCCACCTGGGAAGCCCAGGGCATCTGTACTGGTCACCTAAGTCTCTCTACCCAAATGAGAGCCGAGTCTGAAAGCAGTTGGTTTCCTGGCTGGCCTGTTCTGAGCTGGTCCTGGTGGCCAGCACAGGGGGCCTGGGCAGAAGGGCCTTCTTCTAGCACTGGTTACCACGTGTTCTTGCCTCACTTTGATTTCCAGCTCCAGTCTAGCCGTTAGAGTGAGTGCATCCATCATTCCTGCAGCTTCTACCCCGGAGCCTTCACAATTTAAGAGGCCTCTGCTGAAATAAGCTCTATTAACAGAAGCCATGGGTCCAAGTCTTCACGTGATCTTCTGTGGCCTGGGACTTCTAACTTAGCCAAATTTATTTATCCTGATCTTCATCAGCCAAGAGGGGGTGGCCCTAAAAGCCCATAAACCAAACCGTATGGGAAAGGGTTGAGCAGCCTGGAAATAAATCACCAACCCTGGTGACTCTGGGCCCGAACTCAGGCCCAAAGAATCAGAGTGACTCCTCTGGCACCATCTTAGGAACCTGGCCTGGTTGAGGAACAGAGAGTGGTGGTGGGGGGCCATGCTCTGGGTATGATTCAGAAACGGCACTGTGTGGGGAGTGGAACCTCAGTACCAGAAAACACAAGGAAAGCCAGAGCCTCCACCATATGAGACATAGTCTTGCCCTGGGGCCCATGTGGCCACCCAGCCCACCTCCCGAGCAATGAACAGCAAGCTTGGCCAGCCATGCAGCAACTCAAGGCTCACAACTACCTTGCAAACCAGATGTTATTTTTATTCCCATTCCCATGGTCTCAAAACCAGAAAGTGGCAGAACTGGGTTTGCGCCCAGGCGTCTTTTACTCCAGATCTGTGCTTTCATGTATCCACTGCCCTCAACTTCATAATTGGGGTGGGCATGGTGGCTCAGATGATAAAGAATCCACCTTTGGTGCAGGAGACCTGGGTTCAACCCCTGGGTCAGGAAGATCCCCTGGAGGAGGGCATGGCAACCCACTCCAGTATTCTTGCCTGGAGAGTTCCATGGACAGAGGAGCCTGGTGAGCTACAGTGCATAGGTTCACAAAGAGTCAGACACAACTGAGCGACTAACACTTTCACTGTCCAATGGACATGAGCAAACTCCAGGAGATGATGAAGGACAGGGAAGCCTAGTCTTCAATCCCTTCTGGAATTTACATTCTCTGAGTCCTTTCTTTCCACCAGCCAGACTATTCATAGGGAAGAAAATGTCCATCAAGCTCACTAGCTCTTGAGGTCAATAGCTTGGTGAGACAAAGGCCAGGAGGCCAGAGGTGGGGCCTAGCTTCCCTGCCAGACTCCTGTATTCTACCAGCACCTGAAGCCCAGTCCCTGCTATACTCTGAGACCAAAGAGGTGTCCCAAAGGTCAGAAGGGGGTTCAGCTCACTTCTGGCCTGGCCCCGCCCCCAGTGTCCTTCTACACTTAGTCCAGGGGGCAGAGGTGGGTGTGTGGCTTTCCGAGCCCCTCTGTGAACCTCCTTCCCAGCTCAGGCCTCTCGACCATAGCCTAGGACTCTGTCTAAAGATTATTCTAAACAGTGATGGCCATCCCTCTGTCATGCCAGACCCTGAAGGGTGTCTTTCAGGTTCACCCAGGCCCTCCATTGCTGTTTTTGTTTTTTTTAAACTTTCTATTTTGTATTGGGATATAGCCATTTAACAGTGCTGTGGTAGTTTCAGGTGAACATCGAAGGTGTCAGCCATATGCATACATGTATCCGTCCTCCCCCAAACTCACCTCCTGTCCAGCCTGCCGCATAACACTGAGCAGAGTTCCCTGTGCTCTACAGTAGGTTCCTGTTGGTTATCCACTTTAAATATAGCAGTATTTACATGTCCATCCCAAACTCCCTATCTCTTTCCCCGAAACCATTAGTTCATTCTCTAAGCCAACGAGACTATTTCAGATGAATCATGTAAGATTACCAAAGGATGAACAAAAGATAAAACAGGTATATTTGGTGAAATTAATGTATACATTTAAATTTTGAAATGCACAATATAAAGAAGGCCACAAAATTGCATGTGCTTCATCAAAGGAAACTATTAGCAAGGTGAAAAGACAGCCTTCAGAATGGGAGAAGATAATAGCAAATGAAGCAACTGACAAACAACTAATCTCGAGAATATACAAGCAACTCCTACAACTCAACTCCAGAAAAATAAATGACCCAATCAAAAAATGGGCCAAAGAACTAAATAGACATTTCTCCAAAGAAGACATACAGATGGCTAACAAACACATGAAAAGATGCTCAACATCACTCATTATCAGAGAAATGCAAATCAAAACCACTATGAGGTACCATTTCACACCAGTCAGAATGGCTGCGATCCAAAAGTCTACAAGTAATAAATGCTGGAGAGGGTGTGGAGAAAAGGGAACCCTCTTACACTGTTGGTGGGAATGCAAACTAGTACAGCCACTATGGAGAACAGTGTGGAGATTCCTTAAAAAACTGGAAATAGAACTGCCTTATGATCCAGCAATCCCACTGCTGGGCATACACACTGAGGAAACCAGAAGAGAAAGAGACACGTGTACTCCAATGTTCATCGCAGCACTGTTTATAATAGCCAGGACATGGAAGCAACCTAGATGTCCATCAGCAGATGAATGGATAAGAAAGCAGTGGTACATATACACAATGGAGTATTACTCAGCCATTAAAAAGAATACATTCGAATCAGTTCTAATGAGGTGGATGAAACTGGAGCCTATTATACAGAGTGAAGTAAGCCAGAAAGAAAAACACCAATACAGTATACTAACGCATATATATGGAATTTAGAAAGATGGTAACAATAACCCTGTGTACAAGACAGCAAAAGAGACACTGATGTATAAAACAGTCTTATGGACTCTGTGAGAGAGGGAGAGGGTGGGGAGATGTGGGAGAATGGCATTGAAACATGTAAAATATCATGTATGAAACGAGTTGCCAGTCCAGGTTCGATGCACGATACTGGATGCTTGGGGCTGGTGCACTGGGATGACCCAGAGGGATGGAATGGGGAGGGAGGAGGGAGGAGGGTTCAGGATGGGGAACACATGTATACCTGTGGCGGATTCATTTTGATATTTGGCAAAACTAATACAATTATGTAAAGTTTAAAAATAAAATAAAATTAAAAAAAATTGTATGTGCTTATTAGCACATTGCTGTTTTCATTAACTGACACACACCCAGGTAAATTTCCCTTCTCTGAATTGCTGGCACTGATCAGGGCTAGAGGAGCACAGAAATAAGAATGCAGTTAGAAGTTATCTCAGATAATTCACACCTGGAGAGAAGCTGCCTGAGATAGGTCTGAACTTCAGGAAGACTCTGGAAAGTTGAAAACCATACAGGGAATGAAAATAAATTCCTGAGATTTAATCCCAAGATGCCTGCATCAGTTTCTAAATCTTCCCTATTCCAATTTGACATCTCCAAGCTCAAACAACAAAAACATCATTAACATGGACTTTAGTTTTTTTGGAAACCCAGGGGGTTGGGACTCTCAGATGCACAGAGTATCTGGCTCAATGTGTCCCTGAGAGACCTCTAACCTGTGAATGTGGGGGAGGTGAGAAGTGGATTTGGGGGAGGGCTGATGGTTGGTCCCTGAGTTCTCTAGGGAAGTTCACCCAGGAAGTCTTGGTTTGGGCACCCCATCTTGCTGCTGCCCCTCCCCAGCAGCAGCTGAGGTGCAGCCCTTGAACCTGCCCACATCAGAGGGGGCCAGCCCCACCTCCCCCGCTGCTGCTCCCTGCACAGACTCACACATCTGCAATCTCCACCCCAGCAGGGGCCTGGAATGTTTGCAGCCTTGGAAATAGTCAGAACGTGCTAAAAATGCAGTGACAACAGTCGTATTTGGGGGATATTTTTAAGGGTAATTGGATCTGAGAGTGATTAATGCCAGAAATGTGGGTGTCATCTTGTTTTAAAAAACAAGGTGTCGTATCACCAGATGCTCCCGCCGACACCTCAGACCATGTCATCAAACAAGCACAGCCCTGGTGACTCCTGAGTGCTGGGGACACAGATCATCCTGGTGGGCGTCCACGTTGGGTCCCATGTCTTCACAGTTCTAACTTGGACAGAGAGCCTGGTGTGAGCAGGGTGAGCTCCTAACTCATTGCTTCTCCTTCCACATTTCCCATGAGGCCCACCCCAGGGAAGGGCGATGTTCAGGGCCCTCTGGGCATAAAGGCCACAGTCAGCAAAGGGGACCCCACATGGAGCAGGGGTGGTTGAACCCTCTGGCCGGTGTCTGAAGCATTCAGACCTTAGTACATGTGAAGATGTAAAATAAAGTAGGAAAAGACATGGGGAGTACCGGGAGAGGATGTCCACACATCGGGAACAAGAATCTGAGACCTCTATGATGGGTAACACTCCTCGGAGACGGGAAGAAAGATGCAGGAGTGCAGTCAGGGCGTGGAGTGGGACCCATATAGTGTGGGCCTTAAAAATCTTTGTAAGGTCATTGGCTTTTGCCCTGGGTCAGATTAAAAGTCATTGTGGGGTTTTGAACAGAGAGATGACAGCATCTGACTTACATTTTACCAGGCTGTTGGGTTAGTTTTCTGTTGCTGCTATAACAAATTTGGTGGCTTAAAAATTGAAGTATATAGTTCATTTACAATGTTGTATTAATTTCTGCTACACAAAAATTGATAAGGTTGTATATGCACACACATATATATATTGTCTTCTTTTTTAGTACTCATTTCCATTATGGTTTATCATAGGGTATGAATATAGTTCTCTGTGCTATATAATAGGACCTTGTTGTTTATCCAGTCTATACATATAAGCTTACATCTACTAACTCCAGCCTCCTACTCCTTCCCTCCTCCAATCCCCTCCCCCTTGGCAACCACACGTCCTCTACATCCATGAATCTGTTTCTGTTTTACAGATAGATTCATTTGCATCATATTTTAAATCCACACATGGGTGAGTTCATATGGTATTTGTCTTTCTCTTTCTGACTTACTTCATGCAGTACGATAGTGGCATCATGCTGCTGCAAATGGCATTGTTTTGTTCTTTTTTATGGCCGAGTAGTATTCCACTGTATATATGCACCGTATCTTTACCCATTCATCTGTCAGTGGACAGTTAGGTTGCTTCCATGTCTTGGCTGTTGTGAATGCGCTGCAGTGAACACGGAGGGGGGGCATGTGCCTTTTGAAGTAGCCATAATTTTCTATCCATATGGATAGTTTTATAGAAAACTATCCATAGTTTTCTCTGGATATATTCCCAGGACTGGGATTTCTGGATCATATGGTAGCTCTATTTTTAGGTTTCTGAGGAAGCTCTATACGGTTTTCCATAGTAGCTGTACCAACTTATATTCCTACCAACAATTTCAGAGGGTTCCCTTTTCTCCACACCCTCGCCAACATTTGTTTTTTTGTAGATTTTTTTATGATAGCCCTTCTGACTGGTGTGAGGTGGTACCTCATTGTAGTTTTAATATGCATTTCTCTAATAATTAGTGATATTAAGTATCTTTTCATGTGCTTTTTCGCCAACTGTATGTCTTCTTTGGAGAAATGTCTATTTAGATATTCCACCTATTTTTTTTTTATTGTGTTGTTTGTTTTTTTGATGTTGAGCTGCATGAGCTGCTTATATATTTTGGAGGCTAATCCCTGGTTGGTCATTTCATTTGCAAATATTTTCTCCCATTCTGAGGATTGTATTTAGGTTTCCTTCCACATCCTTGAATAATGACAATAAAAACAAAAACAAACAGATGGTATCTAGTTAAACGTAAAAGCTTTTGCAGTGTAAAAGAAACCATATACAAAATGTTATTTTCTTTTTTGGTGGTGTCTTTGTCTGGTTTGGGTATCAGGGTGATGGTCGCTTCACAGAATGTCTTTTGGAGTGTTCCCTCCTTTTCAGTTTTTTGGAAGAGTTTGAGAAGACTCAGTATAAGTTCTTCTTTGTATGTTTGGTAGAATTCATCTGTGAAGCTGTCTGGTCCTAAACTTTTGTTCATATGGAGTTTTAAAGTTTAAGATTCTATTTCAGTTCCAGTGATCAGTCTGTTCAAATTATCTGTTTCTTCTTGATTTGATTTTGATGGGCAGTAGGTTTCTAGAAACTTGTTCATTTCTTCTAGGTTGTCAAATTTGTTGGCATAGATTGTTCATAGTATTCCCTTATGTGTGTGTTTTTTTTTTTAATTATTGTGATATCGGTTGTTACATCTCCTTTTTCATTTCTTATTTTGTTTACTTGGGTTCTTGCTTTCCTTCTTAGGGAGCATGCCCAGAAGTTTGTCAATCTTTTCTACTCTTTCAAAGAACCAGTTCTTGGTTTTATTGATTTTTTTTCCCCATTTTTAAAATCTCTATTTCATTTATTTCTTCTCTGATCTGTAGTATTTACTTCTTTCTGCTGACTTTCAGTTTTGCTTGTTCATCTTTTTCTAATTTTTAAAAGTCGTGTGTGTATGTGTGTGTGTGCTAAGTCGCTTCAGTTGTGTCTGACTCTATGCAACTCTGTGGACCATAGCCCGCCAGGCTACTCTGTCCATGGGATTCTCCAGGCAAGCACACTGGAGTGGGTTGCCATGTCCTCCTCCAGAGGATCTTTCTGACCCAGGGATTGAACCCTCATCTCTTACATTTCCTGCATTGGCAGGCAGGTTCTTTACCACTAGTGCCACCCGGGAAGCTCCTTTTAGGGTAAGTAAATAACAAAAATTTATTATCTCCCACTTGTTTGGGTCAGAAGTAGGACATGGTCTCACCAGGCTAAAATCAAGGTGCTGGTGCTGGCGCTGTGCTCTTGTCTGGAGACCCTGGGGACACTTGGCTTCCTCATTCAGTAAGGGTTTGGCAGGATGTGCATTGATGCAGTTGTAGGACTGAGGTCCTGTTTTCTTTCTGACTCCTGATTGGGACTGCCGTTTGCTCCTCAAGCCCATTCTTCTGTCTAGAATGGAGGTTCCTTATCTCAGAGCTGAAAACAGACGTGGAATTCTTCTCATGATGCCTCTCCTCTGTCCTTCTTCCACTGTCATGTCTCTCTCTGTCCACAGCTGGAAAGGTTCTCTGATTTTATAGACCCATATGATTAGATTGGGCCCACCAAGATAATTCAGGGTGATCTCTCCATCCTTAATCACATTTGCCAAATCCCTTTTGCCAGGTGAGGCAACATATTTCCCAGTTGCAGGGATTAGTGAGTGAGCATCTTTGAGGGGATAGCAGTATTATTTTGCCTCCCATGGCAATGGGAGATGAATGAGATGGTGGTGCGTGGGGGACAAAGGGTGGAAGCTGCGTGGACAGGAGGAGGCCAGGGCAATGCACCACCGAGAGGGAGTGCTGGCTTGGCCTAGGCTTGTAGGATGGCAGAGGAGCAAAGTGATTAGATAACGTGCTTCTTCTGAAGGTAGAACTGACACCTTCTGTTGTGAGGTTGGGTGTGGCGTGCATGAGAAACGAAGCAGTCAAACTCCGTGACTCTTTCATTTTGGCTGTAGTCACGGGAAGGATGAACATCTAGCTGCCTGGCACAGGGGAGACTGTGAGAGAAGTGGGTTTAGTGTTTGGTAGGTGGGGAAGGACTCAGGACTTCTAAGAATTCCTGTTTCCTGAAAAGTCTTGTTCAGCTTAGGGAGACAGAAAGATGGGGAATATTATGAAGGAACTGACCTGCACGCGCCATGGGCTGAGATCACCAGCATAGCAGTTTCCATTGATGAGGGCCAGTTATCTGCCAAGTAGTGTGGAAGGGACTTTACGACATCAGTTCAGTCTGACGTTGGGTCTCTGTGGCAGGAGGCTGACCACTACCCAGTACCTCCTTGCTGTCTCAGCCCTCATAGAGCTTTGGGTCTTACTGAGAGGTCAGAGCCAAGTGCAGACATGACTAACTTCCAGGGCCAAGCTGCAGCTACCTGGTGCTGGCAAGGGGCCCCAGGGGAGAGAAGCTGAGGGCTGCCTTCCCTCCAGACAGGCCCGTGAGAGTACAGTCCTGGGCTCCTTGGGAAGTGCCCACACCCGCCACTCCGCTACTCAGCCAGCGGCTCTGCTCTTCCATATTTGGTGATTTGGTGGCTGTGGTACCCTGTCAGTGTTCGTGATTTCCTGTGTTGGGTCCTGGACAGCTGGTGTCCACAGGTGTCTGCGTCTGACTGTGATCCCTCTTGCTTAATCGTCATGGTTCCTCAGGTCACTGTCCAACATCTCCCATGTCTGGTGTCCACATTCTCTCATGTCTGGAGTTTTCCCCTGAAGCAGCCAGCATGCTACCTAGCACCTGGTGACTTCCTTCTGGGAGCACAGGGAGGAGGTTAGTGGGAGCCAGCCTGGATTTCTGGAGGGGCTCCTTACCCCGCAAAAGGAGGAGTCTTGTGTGTGGGCGGTGAGAAGGCTGCCTCTGAAGGTCGCTTGGTCGTTTCCTCTGTTCCAGATGGGAAGCCGAGGGGCTTGGGAGGACACCCTCGTCAAGACGCCCGCAGGAGCTGAGGGCCTCTCACGGCACTACTCAGGGCCATTGCCCGGGTGGCTTCTTTTCTTTTTTATTAAACTTTTTATTTTGTGTTTTGGTATAGTTGATTAACAAACAATGTTGTGATAGTTTCAGGCGAGCAGTGAAGGGACTCAGCCATATATTTATATTTATCTATCTATCTACCTACTTACCTACCTATCTATATCCATTCTCCCCCAACCTGCCTGCCTCAGGCAGCTTCTCTTCCAGGTCCTGCTCCTGCTTTGAGGGGCGGGAGGCATGACTCCAAGTCAGGCATGCTCCGGCTTGTCCTCTGTGCCCCCAGGCTCCTCCTCATGCCACACCTCCTCCTCCAGGTCTCCCTCATCCTCCTCCATCAGCACCATTCACCTCCCCTTCCTCCTTGACCAGGCTCCTCTAACTCAGGTCCCTCCTCTTCCTCCTCTTGTTTCTTCTCCTTCTTGTGCAGGCTGTAGGGGTAGTTGAGGCTGGTTGGGGGGTAGCATTAAGTGCCCACAAGCTGCCTGGGCCTTGTGGTGGGGGGGACAGTGAGGCGGGAGCCCTGATGGCCATCTTGACGCAGGTTCCTGGCTCCCAGGGAGGGCACCTGGAGACCTGACTGCCTTTGTAGGCGGACCCTTGGGGCAGAGACTGCCTTGAGAGCCTTCTGTAAGTGGAGGGGACCATCTCAGAGGAAGGCCTGTGACTGTGACCTTCACGGGGCTCCTTTTGTTGGTCTATGTGGTAAGTAATGTCATTAAGATGAATGTGTGTTTTGGTAAACGGGTGTAAACATATGAATAGTGTCCTCTCTAGCCTCATATACCACCCTGTGTTTATTTTGTGCATAAGCTAGAAGGCATGCATTGCTATTTGGGGCTCTGAGTTTTAAAGTACATTAAAGGAGTTTACTGAAAACTCTTGGCAAACAGATAAAATACAATTACTCTAATTCCCAAGGCATTGCAGACAGAGTGTCCTGAAAACCTGCAGTGTAATAATTCACAGGGAGCCGTGGCAGGCGCCCTTTGAGGCATCGGAGACGCTGTTTTTGTAAACTTCAGAGGCGGCCAATCGCTGTCCCTTGGGAGACCCACATTCCGTGTTTTATTAACCTCCCTGTTTCTGGCTGAGGAGCTGCAGGGGGAATCTAGCCAGCAGGAACTGGCTCCTGCCCTCATGAGCTTTTCTCGGGTCACCATATCGAGGGAAGCAGGGAATGAGATGTTCCATTTTCTTCTGGCTGTAACCTTCCCCGTCTACGTGTTATTTAGTAGCAGGCTCTGCTGGTTAGTTGCCTTGCATGATGGGAAATTCTCCTTGTCCACGAAGTAGGCAGGACTCTTAGCCCCTTCCTGGGAAATGGAGGTTTTTGGTGGGATACTGGAAGAAAGATAGTAGTGCTCAGGTTTTCACCTTCCCAGAGGATATGAGGTTGATTTCTAAGCTCTACAGAGGGGACACAGGACAAATTGTGATGCAGAGGTGGAGCCCCCATGGGGCTTGAGCAAGATCCCGCAAGTGCTCTGCTCTGCCTTGCTTCCCCCACTTGCCAGGGAGGTGGAGATACCCCCGGGCGTACAGACTTTAGGTGCTGCTGAGCAGCTGTCGTCCTGTTCCCAGGAGAGGCACCACAGCTGAGGAGAGCCTGGGCCCATAGAAGGGGAGGCTTGGTGGACAGTGTGTGACTTAGATTTTGGGCATCTCCATGATGAGCAATGAACAACAACTAGAGGGTCAGAACTTTGGGGGCCCTGGACCATTGTTTCTTGGAGATCAAACAGTGGATGGGCCTTCCTTGAGCAGGGCTTCTTCCTGGCACTCAGTCCCGAAGCTCCCAGTCCTGGACCACCCTTCAAAGCTGGACTGGGTCTACTGTGTTGAAGATCATGGGCAGGGCCAGAGCATTTGTGCAGGGCGAGCAGGGGCCTCTCAGAGGTGGTGTGTACAGTGGGGAGAGGCAATCGGAGGGCAGGGTGGGTGAAGGCTTGTGTGGCTTGCTCAGAACTTTGTGACTTAGTTCTCAGAGTAGAGCAGACCCCTTGGGAGAAGGGCCTTCCGTGGACATTGAACACTGCATCGAAGAGATGGCTCAACAGCCAGACCCCAATCAGTTGCATGAGCTGAAATAGTAGGGGCCTGAGGAAGGAGTCAGGTGGGATGAAAGTTTAGAGAAGATTTCTGGAAGCTAACTTCTACCTGCTCAGTAGTTCATTGCAATATTTCATCCTTGCCGGTGTTACAAAAATATGATAATAGTAAACAGCTCCCCAAACAGCAACACGTAGGGTTTATAAAGCAGACACTTCCAGGGCACTCCCAGAGCTGGTAAAGGCCTGGAGAGAATCTGGTACCTGTAGCCACCTGGCTGGCAGGCCTCACACGCTGCCCTTTGGAGGGTGGCCCCAGGGCCTCCAGCCAGAGTCTGGCTGGCTTCAATATCTCGAAACTCAGAGGCTTGTTTTCTTTTTCATTAAGCCTGTTTGTGAGGCTTCCAGCAGCAAGCAAGTCTTACCCAGTCCTGTCACATAGCACATATGGCCTTGGAGTCGGGCGTAATGCTTGGAGCCCAGGCAGGGCCCCGTTGGGTGTGGGATGGGGAAAACTCCAAGTGGTCCACATGGACTCAACCTGGACCTTCTTCCAGTGCCAAGTTCACGGAGGCTGGGTAAATTGACAGCTTTGGCTGAGATTTAATTGCTCAGATAGAGCAGTATGTGAAGTCTCTTGTGGGAGATAAGAGAAATTAGACCTGCTTAACTGGACTGACCCCTGCTCATAAGCCACCGCCACTGTTCACAGGCGCCCTCTTCCTCCACCAGGGAGACTCTGTGAGTGGTGTTGTTTACAGTAGCTGTTCGACGGGGCTGCTTATTAATCTAACATTAGTTACGGTGGTTAAGCTTTTAGAGATAATGAAATGTAAATGTGCCTCCAGAACTCACCACGTTCCCCGAAACCGAACACATTCGTGAAGAAAAATTGTTGGGTAAAATGACTACAAATATTAATCGTGTGGATTTACACCCTCTACAGATGGCAGTGCAGATGCTGGGTAGAGTTAGGATGCCGGCTGGCAGGAAAGGGGAGCCGGGCGCGCCTTGCTCTTCTAGCTGGGAGTGCTGCCCTCAGTGGCCACCGAAAAGTCTCACGGGAGTTTCACTGGGGCCAGTGGTGGGGTGGGGCCTCAGCTTGACTCTGAGCTCTGCTCTTCACCAGCTACCCGACCAGGGTCCCTGGGTGGTCTGCCCACCTGTGTCCCTCCACTGGTCCCTGCACATTTACCCTGATCACCTCCCTCCTCTGCAGCCCCCTCGCACCCAAAGTCAGAAAGAGCCAGTGATATTTATTTTTTAACCAACAGTAGTTAATTGTTGAGTGCCTATGCATGCCAGGCACCACGCCAGGCATCAAGGTTACTCTCACTCATGGAGCTGACATCCCAGCAGTCAGCAAATAATCACCAAGTAGCTGTGCAGTTACTGACTGTGAGAAGGGCCGCCAAGGCAAAGCAAGGAGAGTGATAGGAGATCATAATATGATGGCAGAAGGAATAATGGCTGACACTGGGCTTCCCTGACAGCTCAGTTGGTAAAGAATCTGCCTGCAGTGCAGGAGATCTTGGTTCCATTCCTGGGTTGGGAAGATCTGCTGGAGAAGGGATAGGCTACCACACCAGTATTCTTGGGCTTCCCTTGTGGCTCAGCTGATAAAGAATCCACCTGCACTGTGGGAGACCTGGGTTTGATTCCTGGGTTGCAAAGATCCCCTGGAGAAGGGAACAGCTACCCACTCCAATATTCTGGCCTGGAGAATTCACAAAGACTTGGACATGATTGAGTGACTTTCACTTTCACAGTTATTTACTAGGCTTTCCAGGTGGCTCAGACAGTAAAGAATCTGCCTGCAAAGGAGGAGACCCGGGTTCCATCCCTCAGTAGGGAAGATCCCCTGGAGAAGGGAATGGCAATCCACTCCAGTATTCTTGCCTGGGAAATCCCATGGACAGAAGAGCCTGGTGGGCTATATAGTCCACAGGATCACAAAGAGTCAGACACGACTGAGCAACTAACACTTTCACTTTTGCAATTATTTACTATGCAACTGAGCGACTTCACTTTCACTTTTTACTTTCATGCATTGGAGAAGGAAATGGCAACCCACTCCAGTGTTCTTGCCTGGAGAATCCCAGGGACGGGGAAGCCTGGTGGGCTGCCATCTATGTGGTTGCACAGAGTCGGACACGACTGAAGCGACTTAGCAGCAGCCACATGGCTCAAAACACTTTCAGTGGATTATGTCCTTGATCCTCCTAACTGTGCTATGAATTCCATTTCACAGATGAGGAAACAGAGGTTCAGAGAGGTTAGATAGCTTTCCCTTGGTCACAAAGCTGGTAAGCAGCACACCTGGGATTTGAATCAGGAGTCTGATTCCAAATTCCCTGCTGCTAACCACTATGCAGATATGCAGATGACACCACCCTTATGGCAGAAAGTGAAGAGGAACTAAAAAGCCTCTTGATGAAAGTGAAAGAGGAGAGTGAAAAAGTTGGCTTAAAGCTCAACATTCAGAAAACGAAGATCATGGCATCTGGTCCAATCACTTCATGGGAAATAGATAGGGAAACAATGTCAGACTTTATTTTTTTGGGCTCCAAAATCACTGCAGATGATGATTGCTGCCATGAAATTAAAAGATGCTTACTCCTTGGAAGGAAAGTTATGACCAACCTAGATAGCATATTCAAAAGCAGAGATATTACTTTGCCAACAAAAGTCCGTCTAGTCAAGGCTATGGTTTTTCCTGTGGTCATGTATGGATGTGAGAGTTGGACTGTGAAGAAAGCTGAGCGCCGAAGAATTGATGCTTTTGAACTGTGGTGTTGGAGAAGACTCTTGCGAGTCCCTTGGACTGCAAGGAGATCCAACCAGTCCATTCTAAAGGAGATCAGCCCTGGGTGTTCTTTGGAAGGAATGATGCTAAAGCTGAAACTCCAGTACTTTGGCCACCTCATGCGAAGAGTTGACTCATTGGAAAAGACTCTGATGCTGGGAGGGATTGGGGGCAGGAGGAGAAGGGGATGACAGAGGATGAGATGGCTGGATGGCATCACTGATTCGATGGACATGAGTCTGAGTGAACTCTGGGAGTTGGTGATGGACAGGGAGGCCTGGTGTGCTGCGATTTGTGGGGTTGCAGAGTCGGACACGACTGAGTGACTGAACTGAACTGAACTGAACCACTATGCTCTATTGCTTTAGAAAAGAAAGAATAAATTTGGGTGATACAGGATAGGGAAGACTTCTCAGAGGAAGCCATGTGTAAACTGGACCCGAGAAATGAACTGGCCAGGTGGTGAAGCCCTCAAGAGGAGAGAGCTTGATGTCCTGAGGGAGCTATCAGCCAAGGCTGGGAGTGCTGGCCCATGCGGTGCAATTCAGTTTCATGGGGACTCTGGGGCTAGTGAGTTCTGAATCCTTATCTTACAAGTCACAGGAAGCTATGTCAGGGTTTTGAGCAGGGGGTTGACAAGAACCAATCCTTCTTTCCCTACTTAATTCCCCAGTGAGGTGATGAGCCCCGCTTTCAACCATACAGAGGGTCGGTTTCATAAGCTGGCATTTGGTCTGTAGGTAGAGCATCTAAGCTGAGGGCCGACTGGGTGCAGAGAAGGCATCTGTCAGCTCCACTTTCAGACTCTGAAGAGGCAGGGGAGAGTTGGGACTTGTCACACTCAAGGTGGTGTAGCCCCCTGTGTGGCAGATGTGTATGTGTGAGAGAGAGAGGAGGAGGGCGGGAGATGCCTTCTGAGATAAGACAGTTGGTGAAGGCATTAGGCATGGGCATGCACATATATCTCTGAAGTAGCTGCGGCCAGGCAGTGGCTTATTTGAAAGATTACAGCCCTGAGGATAGAAACACATTGGTCAGCATTGACCTGTGGTTTATGAGCCCCAGGACCCCTGCCCCTTAGAGGGGAATGAATGACTCCATTTATTGCAGAGAAGGAAGCATCCTTTCTCTTAAAAAGGAAAAGGCTGTAATGCATGTCTTGGGAGCTACACTGCACTTAAAGCAGGAGGGGGCGGGGACTCAGGAAGCATCTGATTCTGCCCTAGGGTAGGCTCTTAGGTGGGAAGATTTTGGTTGGCATATTATTTTATCAAGCTCAGGGAGAAGGCCAGGGTCTGAGATAGTGATCAGAGTAGGTAGAGAGCTGGAAATGTACAACATACTTATGTCAAAAAATAGAAATACACCAGTGGGTTAGTTGAAGAGATGAAAGGGAGTGAATTCACAAGCTGTAAGAAGGTGGAAATCTGGGAAGATTTCTTGGAGGAAAATTCCTCCTGGAGGAATCCCTTCCTTCCTTCCTGGAGGAGGCAGGCCTTGAGCTGGACTTTAAAGCCCTGAAAGCCCTTGTAGAGACCTGGCCCTGGGGAAAGTTCCTGCTTGTGTTGGAGCCTCATGAGGTTCTAGGAGGCAAGGTTCAAATAACAGCCCTCAGGACTCAGTCCAGGCTTCTCATTCTGTGCCATGCTTTGGCGAGTAGTCCCCACCTGTAGGCCTGTACAGGTGGGGACCACTCAATCCATGAGTTCCTACATGGATTGAGGGGTCTGTGGAAAAGAAGGCTAGAGGACTGCTGTGTTTAAGCAAAATAAGAGACTTAATTTGCTTATTTAGGCAAATAAGATTGTCTCATCAAGAGTGGGGGCAGTGATGGATCTGAGGGGGCCCCAAAGACAGCCCCAGTCACCCCTTAGCTCTGTTACTGTTTCATGGTCTGCTCTGAAGCCATTGCTAGGCTGAGGAGTGCTCCTCAATACCAGCCTTCTCTTTTGTTCTTACGTCCAAGGACAGACTTACACATTTTTAATTCCCCAAGGGCTATTCTTGACCTAGAACAATCTCCATTTTTCTATATCTATCCAGATCCCAGCGATCCTTCAGGACTTTTCCCCAGGGTTTCTTCCTCCCCTCACCATGAGCTCCACAAGTGCAGAGATACACAATTTCATTCCCTGGTGTTTTCTTAACTTATAGATCAGGGCCTGGCATGTAGTGAGTGCTCAGTGGATAAATATGGAATGAGTGAATGAAGCTTTCCTATTCTTCCAGCCCTGGATTTTTATGACCCTCAGCTGGCAGTTGTAGTGTTCATTCTTGTGGTGGGTTGAATAGTGCCCCCCCCCCCCAAATTCATGTTAACCAGGAACATCAGAATATAACCTTATTTGGAAATAGGGTCTTTGCAAATGTAGATAGTTAAGGATCTTGAGATAAACTGATTCTGGATCTAAGATGGATCTAAGTGAAAGTGAAAGTGAAGTTGCTCAGTCGTGTCAGACCCTTTGCGACCCCGTGGACTGTAGCCCACCAGGCTCCTCTGTCCACGGGATTTTCCAGGTAAGAGTACTGGAGTGGGTTGCCATTTCCTTCTCCAGGGGATCTTCCCAACCCAGGGATCAAACCCAGGTCTCCCGCATTGTAGGCAGACGCTTTACCATCTGAGCCACCAGGGAAGTTAGGATGGATCTAAGATGGGCCCAAATAAGACTGGCATCTTACATGAAGCTGCTGCTGCTAAGTTGGTTCGTTGTGTCCAACTCTGTGTGATACCATAGATGGCAGCCCACCAGGCTCCTCTGTCCCTGGGATTCTCCAGGCAAGAATACTGGAGTGGGTTGCCATTTCCTTCTCCAATCCATCAAAGTGAAAAGTGAAAAGTGAAAGTGAAGTCGCTTAGTTGTGTTTGACTCTTGGTGACCCCATGGACTGTAGCCTACCAGGCTCTTCCGTCCATGGGATTTTCCAGGCAAGTGTACTGGAATGGGGTGTCTTACATGAAGAGAAGACATAATAATACACAGGGAAAGAAGCCATGTGAGGATGGAGGCAGAGACTGGGTTGATGCGTCTAAAAAGCCAGGGAACTCCAAAGATTGCTGGCAACTACTAGAAGCTGTGGGAGAAAAGGCGTGCTACAAATGCTCCTGTATAACCTCCAGAAAGAGCCAACCCCGACTACACCTTGGTTTTGGACTTCTGCCTCCTGAATTGTGAGAGAATACATTTCTGCGGTTTCATGTTACCTGGTTCATGGCAATTTGTTGTGGCTGCCCTAGAACACTAATATGATCCCTATTGTCAATATTCCTAATGTAATATTGTGTATTACAATGTATTGTAATATCTCACTCTCTTCTAAAGCAAGGCTTTGGTCAGGGAGCGAGTCTGAGTCACTGCCATAGGCCCAGTGCTTAGCTTGTTGGGTGACTGATCACTTTGGTTGTCAGGGACTGAGGGGAATCCCAGAATGTAGGATTTTTAGAGCGAGAATAGGGATGTGTGCATGTTCAGTCACTTCAGTGGTATCTGACTCTTTGCCACCCTATGGACTATATACCCTGCTAGGCTCCTCTGTCCATGGGATTCTCCAGGCCAGAATATGGAGTGGGTTGTCATGCCCTCCTCCAGGGGGTCTTTCCAATTCAAGGATCAAACCTGCATTTCCTGTGTCTCTTACGTTGTAGGTGGGTTCTTTACCCGTGAGCCATCATGGAAGCCCAGAATCGGGATAGTCCTGGGCAAAGCAGGATGACTGGTCACCAGCAAGCAGGCTGCCTGGCATGGGGTCAGCGCCTGGTAGGTGGTGGCAGTTGTGTCTTGAGTGTGCGAGTGGGTCGGGCCACTTGCAGGTGGTGTGTGCAGAGAGTTTGTGCGAGATGAGCCTGGAGCCAGACAGAAGAGAACTGAAGAACAGGAAATTTACTCTGGGGACTAGGCAGCCACAGTAGGTCTCTGAGAGCTGTAGGGCTTTTCTTGAGAGACCTGGGGATTCCTGTGCTGGAATCCCCGTGGGCTCCCTCTAGGCCTGCTCTCTGGAGGCCCAGGTACTTTGCCTCCAGGAGTTCTCCCACAGGCCTCCCGGGAGCCCGTTTCCCACCCCCAGGCTGCTGCCAGCACCTGCTGAAACCAAGTGCAGAGAAAATCTAGGCGTGCCCATGGTCACCCTTCCCCCTATTTGAATATACTGAATGGAGCTGATTGCCTAAATTGAAGGTATTATAGTATAATGATTGTTATAATTAAAACTATTATCATCTGAAAGAAACCAGAACATGCGAAACCACGGCAAAGACTTTTAAAGCTTTTAAAGCATGTTTCTGAACCAGATAAAAGCTCCTTTGTGTGGAGTGTTTTAAAGAGAGGGAGTCTCTGAGTGGGCACCTGTGGGCTCTGAAATGCAGCCTGGTCCTCCACGAGCGGAGTGGGGGTGGCAGGGATTTTCAGCCAGAGGGTGGCAGCTGCCCCATTGGCCCGGACCTGATGTGCTGCCCTCAGCATTGTGGGCGCAGGAGGATCCACTTTGAGGGTCCAGGCTGGGTGGGGATCTGACAGAGGTGCAGTATTCTGAATGTGGTGCCTGTCGAAACAGACATGTTGCACTGCCCCCCACATTTGGGAAGGACAGTCTGGCTCTGGCTGGAGAAAGAGGAACAGTGTCTGGTCCTGAAGGTATGAGGCCCTGAGGGTCTCCAGATGGCAGTAGGGGGCAGACAAGCATCATAGAGTGGCAGGCTCAGGGGAGGGCTCTCAGTGGGCTCTAGACTTGGTTGACAGGAGCCCCCTCTGCTCATAGGACTGGGCTCCCGGATGCCCAGGAGGATGTGGAGCTGGAGACAGGTTGAGAGGAGTTGGGGCTGGA
This sequence comes from Bubalus kerabau, assembly GCF_029407905.1. Lineage (NCBI taxonomy): Eukaryota > Metazoa > Chordata > Mammalia > Artiodactyla > Bovidae > Bubalus > Bubalus kerabau. Next base: position 214,390,782 of record NC_073624.1, on the reverse strand, counting down.
AGAGCTGGCAATGGGTCTTCTAAGTCTGATCACCTCTCACTCCCCTTGGCTTCCCACCGCCACATTGTACAGGTGAGGAAGCTTAGGCTCAGAAGGGAAGGGATGGGTCATGGTCACCCAGTAGGTAAGTGGTAGGGCCCCAACTCTGGACTCTGGACCCCAACTCCAAGGTGCTGTGCCCTGCATCTTGGCCCTCTTGGCGTCTGGTGGCCAAGCCTGGTCAGCTCTCTCAGGTTGGTACTGTGTGTACCTTGTGGTTTTGGATGGGCACTTGATTGTGTCTTGTCCCACCTTGGTTTCTTCCTTTTCCTTCTTTAAAAAGTTATACAATTAATACATGAAACCATTCTTATTAAGAAATCAAACATTGTGAGTGATAGTCGTGCCAACTAAAGAATATTGCTTGCCATCTAGTTCTACAAGGATTGAGTCATTAGCCTGCTGTCGCTGAACTTGAACACACCCTGAAAGCAATTCCAGGTGGAGATCAGAAATAAGACACTTTGTGCTCTGGGAAAAGTGGCAGAACAGGCCTCCAGATAGATGTTTTTACAAGAAAATTTTATGAACCCAAATTCTTGCATCTTCTCATACTTGCTGCTAAGTCACTTCAGTCATGTTTGACTCTCTGTGACCCCATAGACGGCAGCCCACCAGGCTCCCCCGTCCCTGGGATTCTCCAGGCAAGAACACTGGAGTGGGCTGCCATTTCCTTCTCCATTCTCATACTTAGAAAAGCACTAAAACCACTAAGATGTCTGTTTCTGGTGCCTGGCAGCAAACTTCTACTGAGATGCGTGCTTGATTATAGGTACCCTTCCCCTACCACATGTATACTGACTTCCCCAGTTACCACTTTGAAACAGTCCTCAGTGCTCTCTCAGAGTCTGTCTCCCACCCTATAGTCCTCAGTAAGACACTGAATTAACTCAACTCCCAGATTTTACACAGTACATTTTTTTCAAGTTAATAATAGCTAATACAGAGGAATGATCTTAGATGTGTGTGTTTGTGTGTATATATATATGTACATAATACATTTACTCCTCATACAACCCTATGAGGTAAGTTTTGTTTTCCCTAGTTACAGAAGAGAAAATGAAGGCCCTTGCCGGAGGCTACATAGCTGGACTTAGAACCAGAAGGCTGGTCAGAGCCTGTGTGTTTGATTCCTGTGCTTATAGAGGAAGTGAAAATTCCCATCCCCTTTCCCCCAAAAATCTTACTCCTCCTCCTTCTGGAGTGAAGATCAGTTACTATTTCATGGATATTCTTTTAGACCTTTCTCATGGATTTACACATAGCACAGAATTTTTGTGTATGTGTTTTTGGATATTAGCCGTATCATTTGGTATTTACTGATTGCAGATTGCTTCCTTCACTGAACAATACATTGTGGAGATATTTTCCTGCCAGTACATGTCAATGCTGTACCCTTTTAAAACATTGCAGTGTGTTCCCTACTTTATTTATGATTGAATATATACTAGTGCCACGGACTGAATGTTTGTGTGCCTCAATTCGTATTGTTGTTCAGTCACTCAGTCACATCCAACTCTTTGCAACCCCATGGAATGCAGCACACCAGGCTTCCCTGCCCTTCACCATCTCCTGGAGTTTGTTCGAACTCATGTCCATTGGGTCAGTGATGTCATCTAACCAATCTCGTCCTCTATACTTCAATAGGAGCTTCTCCTCCTACCTTCAATATTTCCCAGCATCATCGTCATGGCACTGTTTGCAGTGGCCGGGACATAGGGGCAGCCTGGATGTTCATCAGCAGACTAATGGATGAGAGGGCTGTGGTGCACATAAGCAATGGAGTATTGCTCAGCCATTAAAAAGAATATATTTGAATCAATTTTAATGAGGTGGATGAAACTGGAGCCTATTATACAGAGTGAAGTAAATCAGAAAGAAAAACACCAATACAGTATACTAACACATATATATGGAATTTAGAAAGATGATAACGATGACCCTATATGCAAGACAGCAAAAGAAACACAGATGTAAAGAATAGTCTTTTGGACTCTGCGGGAGAAGGTGAGCATGGGATGATTTGAGAGAATAGCATTTAAACATGTATATTATCATACGTGAAACAGATCGCCAGTCCAGGTTCAACGTATGAGACAGAGTGCTCAGGGCTGGTGCACTGGGATGACCCTGAGGGATGGGATGGGGAGGGAGGTGGGGGGGGAGTTCAGGATGGGGAACACATGTACACCCATGGCTGATTCATGTCAATGTATGGCAAAAACCACTACAATATTGTAAAGTATTTGGCCTCCAACTAAAATAAATAAATTAATTAAAAAAATATTTCCCAGCATCCGGGTCTTTGCCAGTGAGTCAGCTCTGCACATCAGGTAGCCAAATATTGGCGTTTCAGCTTCAGCATCAGTCCTTCCAATGAATATTCAGGATTGATTTCCTTTAGGGTTGACTGGTTGGATCTCCTTGTAGTCCAAGGGACTCTCAAGAGTCTTCTCCAATACTACAGTTTGAAAGCATCAATTCTTTGGTGCTCAGCCTTCTTTATGGTTCAACTCTCACATCCATACATGATTACGAGAAAAACCATAGCTTTGACTATACAGACCTTTGTTGGTAAAGTAATGTCTCTGCTTTTTAATACGCTGTCTAGGTTTGTCATAGCTTTTCTTCCAAGGAACAAGGATCTTTTAATTTCATGGCTGCAGTCACCATCTGCAGTGATTTTGGAGTCCAAGAAAATGAATTCTCTCACTGTTTTCCCATCTATTTGCTGTGAAGTGATCGGACCAGATGCTATGATGTTCGTTTTTTGAATGTTGAGTTTTAAGCCAACTTTTTCACTCTCCACTTTCACCTTCATCAAGAGGCTCTTTATTCCTCTTTGCTTTCTGACATAAGGGTGGTGTCATCTGCATATCTGAGGTTATTGGTATTTCTCTCGGCAAACTTGATCCCAGCTTGTGCTTCATCCAGCCAGACATTTTGCATGATGTACTCTTATAAATTAAATAAGCAGGGTGACAATATACAGCCTTGATGTACTCCTTTCCCAAGTTTGAACCAGTCTGTAGTTCCATGTCCAGTTCTAACTATTGCTTCTTGATCTGCATACAGGTTTCACAGGAGGCAGGTCAGGTGGTATGGTATTCTTATCTCTAAAAATTGGGCTTTAGCATAGTCAATGAAGCAGAAGTAGATGTTTTTCTGGAATTCTCTTGCTTTTTCTATGATCCAACGGATGTTGACAATTTGATTTCTTATTCCTCTGCCTTTTCTAAACCCAGCTTTTATATCTGGGAATTCTTGGTTCACGTACTATTGAAGCCTAGCTTGGAGAATTTTGACCTTCCAAGCATGTGAAATGAGTGCAATTGTGCAGTAGTTTGAACATTCTTTGGCATTGCCCTTCTTTGAGTTTGGAATGAAAACTGACCTTTTCCAGTCCTGTGGCTACTGCTGAGTTTTCCAAATTTGCTGGCATATTGATTGCAGCACTTTCACAGCATCATCTTTTAGGATTTGAAATAGCTCAGCTGGAATTCCATCACTTCCACTAGCTTTGTTTGTAGTAACGCTTTCTAAGACCCACTTGACTTGACACTCTAGGATGTCTGGCTTTAGGTGAGTGATCATACCATCCTGGTTATCTGGGTCATTAAGATCTTTTTTGTATAGTTCTGTTGATAATGTTTTTCAGTCAGTTCAGTTCAGTCTCTCAGTCATGTCCAACTCTTTGTGACCCCATGAATCGCAGCACGCCAGGCCTCCCTGTCCATCACCAAGTCCCGGAGTTCACCCAGACTCACGCCCATCGAGTCAGTGATGCCATCCAGCCATCTCATCCTCTGTCGTCCCCTTCTCCTCCTGCCCCCAATCCCTCCCAGCATCAGAGTCTTTTCCAATGAGTCAACTCTTCGCATGAGGTGGCCAAAGTACTGGAGTTTCAGCTTCAGCATCATTCCCTCCAAAGAAATCCCAGGGCTGATCTCCTTCAGAATGGACTGGTTGGATCTCCTTGCAGTCCAAGGGACTCGCAAGAGTCTTCTCCAACACCACAGTTCAAAAGCACCAATTCTTCAGTGCTCAGCCTTCTTCACAGTCCAACTCACATCCATACGTGACCACAGGAAAAACCATAGCCTTGACTAGAGGAACCTTTGTTGGCAAAGTAATGTCTCTGCTTTTGAATATGCTATCTAGGTTGGTCATAACTTTCCTTCCAAGGAGTAAGCGTCTTTTAATTTCATGGCTGCAGTCACCATCTGCAGTGATTTTGGAGCCCAGAAAAATCAAGTCTGACACTGTTTCCACTGTTTCCCCATCTATTTCCCATGAAGTGATAGGACCAGATGCCATGATCTTGGTTTTCTGAATGTTGAGCTTTAAGCCAACTTTTTCACTCTCCTCTTTCACTTTCATCAAGAGGCTTTTGAGTTCCTCTTCAATGTTGTTAGGTGATGTTATTAGGAGGTGGGCCTTTGGGAAGTGATTAGGTCATGAGAGTGGAGTCTTCACAAATGGAATTAGTGTCTATAAAAGAGACCACAGAGAGCTCCCTTGCTCCATCCACTATGGAGGACACAGCAAGCCACCTAAAATCAGGAAGCAGGCCCTCACCAGACACCAAATCTATTGGCACCTTGGTCTTGGACTCCAGTCTGTAGAACCGTGAGAGATAAATGTCTGTTGTTTATAAGCCATCCAGTCTCTGGTAATTCTGTTATAGCAGCCTGAACAGACTAAGACAACTAGTAATCACGAATATGTAAATTGAAAACAAAATAAAAAGAGATGCAACATTTTCATCTGAAAGTTCAGCAATCATTAAGAAGGTTGCTGTCATCAGGTGTTGACAAGGATGCGGGAGGACTCAGTCACTGCTGAAGGCTGTGCACACTGGCAGCCTTCGTGGAGGGCAGTTTGGCAGCATCTATTGAATGTAAACTGGCATGCCTGTGTCCTAGCCACCCAGCTTCTAGGCCTCTAGCCTAGAGACAGATGTGCGCGCACCAGCAAGTCATCCCAGTGATGTTCACACAGCACTGCTGGTGGTGGTGCAAGATTGAAATGGCCTGTTGTTGCTTGCTGTTCTTGTCTCGTGTCTCAGCTGGATTGTAAGCCCCCAAGTTCAGGTGCTGAGTCCTTGGCTGGCTCCCAGCCTCCCAAAAGAGGACAGTGACCAGCCCCTATGCCAGGAGATCAGCGGGTACTTTCTGGTTTTTTTTTTTTTGCTTCAAAGAGTCAACTCTTTGGAAAAGACCCTGACAATGGGAAAGATTGAGGGCAGGAGGCGAAGGGGGCGACAGAGGATGAAATGGTTGGATGGCATCACTTACTCAACAGACATGAGTTTGAGCAAACTCCAGGAGATAGTGAAGGATGAGGAAGCCTGGTGTGCTCCAGTCCATGGGGTCACAGAGCTGCAAAGAGACTTAGTGACTGTACAACAACGACGAACATTTCTTATCCAGGTTGTGTATGTAGGTTCAGAACCCAAATAGAACTAGTGAGTTTAGAATGAAAGACAGTGGTGCCCTGCCCCTTGTTCCCTATTCCCAGCTCCCAGGAATCAGCTGTATTCAATGTTTAATTCAATTTTTCTTGTATTTCCTCTACATTTCTATACTACTAGATTTAACTGCTTTTATTTGTTCCTCCCCCTGCTTCCCCATTTTTGGATATGACCCATAGACCCTATTTTGTGGAAAGGAAGGATTTTTAATTTTTGTTACTGGCATGGCACTGTCCTTTGTTCTACCCCTTACTCCCCACCCCCTCCCAAGAGTTTCCCCTTAAAATAAAAAAAATTAAAAAAAAAGTTTCCCCTTTTCTATCCTGAGCGTGTTAAGTCCTCATGTTGGGTTAAGTCAATATTCAATGTTTACATTATTAGGACTATGTAACTATTATTTACGGAGAGCCACCTGCAATACTATGATTATAATTTCTTGTATATGCAACTTTTAATTTTCTCAGAAGTTAATAATCACTCATTTCTTTTCCTTTGTTTTGTTTTATGTGTGCCAATTACAAAGTATTTCCCAAACTCCGTGACAGCAATGAAAATCTCTGAATATTTTAAACCCAGCACCAAGCGACTTGTTTTATTTGCTTATTTTTCAGAATGCCCTGAAGAGCCTCCAGCTGCTGTCCAGAGTGTTCTCTGAAAACAGCACCCAGATTCTTGCTTCAACTTTCCATCACCTTCTCCAGAGCAGCCCCTGCACACTGAGTACCACCGTGTCTTCTTCCTTGGGTTCCTCCCTTCTGGGGGAAGACGTCTTCCAGTAGCTTCCTGAGGAAGGGGACTGGGAGGTAAGTTTTTGGAGACCTTGTTTGTCTGAAAATGTTTTTGTTCTAGCCTCACGTTTGATTGATAGTGAGGCTGGCTCTAAATTGGAAATCATTTTCCCTCAGAATTTTGAATGCCTTGTTCTATTGTCTTCCTGCTTCCATTGTTGTCGAGATATCAGATGCCTTTCAAATCCTGAGGTTTCTATGTGACCTGCTTATTTACTTTGAAAGTTTTTAGGATTTCTCTCCAGTTTTTTCATCTATGCTTCATGATGGTGTTCCTCAGCATGGTTTAAAAATATAAAAAATTTAAAAAAATTATTGTTTTAAATTTAATTTCATTTAGTTTAATTCATGGTGCATATTCTTGGAACATCTGTTAAATCTTGAAATACATTTCTTTCAGTACTGCAACGGTATCTAATGTTAGTTTTTGATTATTGCATCCTCTCTGTTTTCCAGTTTTCTTTTTCTGTAACTCCTATTAGTTGAATAATGGACCTCTCAGGTTAATCCTTGGATTTTCTTATCTTTCTTGTTTTCAGCCTTTCCCCTAGTTTTAATGGAAATTTCTATTTTATTTTTCAAATATCTTGTTGACTAAAAAACTCAGATCTCATATTTTTAATTTCCAATTTTTTTCTTATTTTCTGAATATTTAATTTTATAGCTCCTTTGTTCTTACTTTATGAGATGAAATATCTTCTAATTTTTCTGAGGTTTTAAGATACAAACATTATGGCCTTTTCTCTTTTCTTCTGTTTCCTGCAATCTCTCTATTTCTTTTGGAATTCTTTTATCTTCTGCTTGCTCTGATCCTGCAGTTAGAAGGATCAGAGGTGGAGTATAGGTCTGGGTAAGAACTTTCCAGAAGCTCGGTGGGAGAAGGTGGCATGAGTCTTCACTGTTCAGCTTATAGAATTATCCTTATTCTGCCTGTTATAAATGACTTTTCTGGTGGCTCAGATGGAAAAGCATCTGCCTACAATGCAGGAGACCCAGGTTCAATCCCTAGGTTGGGAAGATCCTCTGGAGAAGGAAATGGCAGCCCACTCCAGTACTCTTACATGGAAAATCCCATGGACAGTAAATATGGCCTCATGCTCAGCTGTGTCTGCTACCCTTAATGCAGAAACTCTTTGACCCAAACTCTCCAGAGAGCTGGCCTCCCATCTATTTTCATGATGATGGTAGGGTGGTCATCTTGCTGGGAGATGGGGGTTGAATTCCTCATTCTCCTGTGGAGTGTGCATAAATCCTCCTGTTTTTAGCCCCATCTATGCCTCTGCCCTCTGAAGTAGTATTTGTTGCTTCCTCAATTCCTGGACTTTTCAGGGTTCTGAATGGGTTTGCTCATCTAAAAGCAAGTTTAAGTTTCAGCTTTCTCTGATCCACTAAGCCAGCTGGCTTTTGCCCATCTGCTTTCCAGCTTCCACATTGTTGTTGCTAGAACTTGTCTTCTGTCATCTTCCCTTTGTCCTTGTGGATTCCTGTCACTTTTAGACCTTCACTGCTTTTTTTTTTTTTTGGTGAGAGGGGGATGTTTTCTTTTGGTGAGTAGCAGAAATAAGTGTGCATGTTTAGTCCTCCATGTTTGCCCTGAATTCCTGAGTTTTTTCTTTATGATGGAAGCATGGGCAGCTGTTTGTTATATGTTCTCATGAGGATAGCAGATAGAAGATGGCTCTGTCTTCTGGCTGGCATGTTGTCCTATGCCAGAAAACCCAACCCAAACAGCTTAAGCTGCAAAGGGATTGATCTCATCTAATAATAAGCTCTGGGATAAGGTGGATCCACGACTGCAGCCTGTGTGTGAGCTCAGTCGTGTCCAACTCTTTGCAGCCCCATGGACTGCAGCCCGCCAGGCTCCTCTGTCCATTAATTTAGCAGTAGCAGCGCCACTGAGGGCGCAGGTTCTGTCCATTTTTCCACTCTGCTTTAGTTTGGTGCCCTTCATTGTCAAAAAACGGCTGCCGTGGTTACACCCGGCCATCATGTCCTTGGACATAAATGTCCACAAGCAGAGAAGATAGAATCCCTTCATTGTTTTACTCTCTTTGAAAATGTAAAATCATGTCTTAGTCTGTTCAGGCTGCTATAATAAAATACCATAGCCTGGGTGTCTTATAAAGAGCAAACATTTATTTCTCACAGTTATGGAGGCTGGGAAGTCCAGAATCATGGTTCTGGCAGGTACCATGTTTGGTGAGGGCTTTCTGCTTCATTAGATTGCTGTCTTTTTGCAGTTTCCTCACAGGGCTGAAGGGGCCAGGGATCTCTCTGGAACTTCTTTTATAAGGGCACTAATCCCACTCATGAGGACTCTATCCTCATGACCTAATCACCACCGCCCCCCCCCCCTCGCCTCCCAACAAGGCCCCACATCCTAATACCACCACCTTAGGGTTTAGAATTACAACATGAATTTGGGAGGGAGACACAAATATTCAGACCGTAGCAAATTGCTTGAATAGGTGTTATATCCTCAGGTTAGCAATCTAAAATACTTAAAAAGCAAGGAATAAAAGTCTCCCTATTTACTCCTATCCTCTTCTCTCACTAATGTTATTCAGTCACCCAGTCATGTCCAACTCTTTGCGACCCCATGGACTGCAGCTTGCCAGTCTTCCCTGTCCCTTACCATCCCCTGAAGTTTGCCCAAGTTCATGTTCATTGCATCGGTGATGCCATCCAGCCATCTCATCCTCTGATACTCTCTTCTCCTTCTGCCCTCAATCTTTCCCTGCATCAGGGACTTTTCCAATGAGTTGTCCGTTTGCATCAGGTTACCAAAATATTGGAGTTTCAGCTTCAGCATCAGTCCTTCCAAAGAGTGTTCAGGGTTGATTTCCCTTAAGATTGACTGGTTTGATCTTGCTGTCCAAGGGACTCTCAGGAGTCTTCTCCAGCACTACAGTTCAAAGGTATCAATTCTTTGGCACTCTGCCTTCTTTTCAGTCCAGCTCTCACAACCGTGTATGACCACTGGGAAGACCATAGCCTTGACTATATGGACCTTTGTCGGCAGAGTAACGTCTCTGCTTTTCAACACACTGTCTAGGTTTGTCATCACTTTCCTGCCAAGAAGCAATCGTCTTCTGACTTCATGGCTGCAGTCACCATCCGCAGTGAATTTAGAGCCCAGGAAGAGGAAATCTGTCACTACTTCCACCTTTTCCCCTTCTATTTGCCATGACATAATGGGACTGGATGCCATGATCTTAGTTTTATTTAATGTTTAGTTTTAAGCAGGCTTGTTCACTCTCCACTTTCATCCCCATCAAGAGGTTCTTTAGCTCCTCTTTGCTTTCTGCCATTAAAGTGGTGAGAACGTACTAATAGGACTTTCTTCTTTATTCCTGATGCCAAAAACTTGGCCTCTGTGCCCTGGTGCCAAATTGAAACTCAGAGACAGAGTTCTGGGTGAAGTAGAAAGAATAGATTCATTGCTTTGCCAGGCAAAGGGGGCCACAGAGGGCTCCTGCCCTTGACAAACATGTGTCCCAACCTGGGAGGATTTGGTGAGGAGCTTTATAGCAATGGCTTAAACGCTGTTGCTCAGTTGCTAAAGTTGTGTCTGACTGTTTGCAACCCCACGGACTGCAGCACGCCAGGCTTCTCTGTCCTTCACTCTCTCCCAGAGTTTGCTCAAACTTATGTCCATTGAATCAGTGACACCATCCAACCATCTCACCCTCTGCTGCCCCCTTCTCCTCTTGCCCTCAATCTTTCCCAGCATCAGGGTCTTTTCCAATGAGTCGGCTGTTCATATCAGGTGGCCAAATGTGTGTGGGGCCTGCTCTCCTTTAATCTGGTCTCAGGTAATTTATTGATGAAGTTTCTCTGGTTCCTTTAATCTGGTCTCAGGTATGAAGACTCTGGCCTCATTCTCCTGAATGAAGAATGCTGGCATATTCTATTTGTTGGGGATTTTAGTTCTGTAAAGAGCTCAAAGACACTGTTATGTGTATCCCTTGAGGTGGAACCAGGGCTGTGCCCCAGGGCTGTGCTATTGTTCCTTGGCAGCTTCTCCATTGTCTTTGCAATCCTTCCCTTTCCTTATTAGCAACTGTTCAAATCTGCAATTTGGTACTCAGAGAAGGTCATGGATGCTGGAGTCTCTTCCCTATAAACTAGAAACAGGGTACATAGAAAGGCTGCCCTCCCCAGGAACCCCTTAGGGTCCTGCTCAGTTTCATTCTTCCAGAATCTCTTTGTTACAAGCAAATAATAACATATGGTTTTATCTACCTCATTCTCACTTTTCCAAAGTAATAGTATACTATAATCCTTTTTTGACATTGTTTTTTCTTTTTGCACTTGTCAGAATATTTTGGTACGTAAAGCACATCCTTAACATTGGTTTATAGCTCTATTTTTATTGTGTTATATGCATGTAACCTAATTTGTTTAACCAGTCATCTTTTGATAGATATTTAGGTTTTTTCCCATATTTGCTATTATAATAAATTCTGAAAAATCTGTTAGTTTTCCTAGAGGATAAATTCCTAGAAGTAAAATTGCTGAGGCAAAAGGGGTATGTTTGTGACCCTGACAGATGTTGCAATTGCCCTTCCCGGGGTTGTACTAGGTTATTTTCCCATCAGCAATGTAGGAAGGGCTGGTTTCCCTGCAACCCATAGGGTATCTTCTCAACCTTTGAATTTTTGCCAATATGAGAGGTGAAAAATGGCCCTTGTGTCCCTATTTAAGAGCTGAAAAACCATTCCCAGCTTCTCCAGCAGATTGTTCTTCTGAGCAAGTTCTTGGCCGCAATTTTGTAATGTGCTACTTCCTAAGCCAGTCATTGGCAGAAGGAATGAAATGGCTCTAATTGGTTTAAATGAATCCAGATTAACATGCTGTGGTGGGGCTGGGATGGGGTGGCTTTCCCACAGCAGGGATGCCTGGACAGCTCTGGGTTCTGTTAGCTGGGGAGGTGGGGTTAACGCTAAGGGGTAGGCACCCAGCAGTGTCGGGAAAGTTCCCGGTCCACCACTTGCTAGAGGGCATAACCTCAGACCTGTGCATCCAAAGTCCAGAAGGTTGCTTCTAGGAGTCCCCATTCTCATAAGGCTGATGCTGGTAGGCTGCCTGGGGTGGGAGGATGGTCTTTGTTGAGCAAACAGCCTGATCTCCTGATCAGATCTGAGATACTGGTTGCATAAGCCAGGTCAGAGAAGAGTCTAGGCTTCAGAACTGGGCAGCCCTGGGTTCAAATCCCTTTCTGCCCCTTACTAGCTATGTGACCATTTAACCTTTCTGAGCCTCAGTTTTCACAATCGTAAAATCAGGTCAGGAACTCTCACCTCAGTGACTGTTGGGAAGTTGAGAGGAATGTATACTGTGTGCCCATCCCAGGGCCTGGCCCACAGGGAGTTACTCAGCAGAGGCCTGTCCTGGCTGAGGTCTCCTGTCCCCCAGAGGGCAGGGAAGAATTTTCCATGAGCTCTGCTTTGGGCCCTGAGTTCCTGGGGGTTGGCAGGGGAGGGGGCTCAATCGATGCTGTGTCCTCCAGGCCCAGCGCACAGCCAGGGGCTTGAGAAAAGATGATCCATCTGTGCTTGCTGATTGAATGAGAGAACAGCAGTACATTAAGGCGCTGCTACACATCCTCACGGTGTTTGGCTTTTCCGGCCATATTGAGACAGAATTTCCCTTGATAACAATCTGTATCGAGTCATTTACACATGCCGTGCCTCCTGATGATATGCACTGTTTATCTGGGGCATCAGCTCTGTATTGATTTATCAATGCCCATTTTGCACAGGGATCAATAATTAATTGCATGTCCGCAGACATGGGAATACAACCTGTTTGCCTTATAGAGTGCAGCCCTGAGCCAAGAGCCTGCTAAAGCCTTTGTTTGCATGTTGTGAGTTTTCCTACATCTGGTGCTTCCTTAATGGCCAGTGCTCAGGTCCTGAGTGACCAGCAATTTCCAATGCCCTCCTGGGAGATGTCATGATCACAGGAGACCTGGTGGCCATGCTAAGTGTGTGTGAAGGCGTCCAGGTGGATGAAGGAGCATGACCTTATGGGAAGGGCATTTTTGGGGGGTTCCTGCAACTGGTGAGGGCTTCTTTCCTGTGACCCTTCTTGGGGTGGGTGTCACCCCCTTTAGCCCTGTCTCTCTGGTCGTTTCTCCTGTAGAAGGAACACCTCAGAGCAGGATATGTTTTAGCTTGTGTACTTCCCTGGGGCCTGGCTGAATGGTTGAGGATGAAATGTACCATTTTCTGGGTTTCCTTGTGGGTTTTCTAGACGGCCTGGGAGCTGGTGAGCAGAAATAGCAAGGCTCGGGCAGTAGGTGGCGCTCTGTCAAAGTCTGCAGTCAGTGTGAGGCAAGCTGTCAGAAGAGACTCAGAATCCACCCAATGTCAGAATTACACTGAAAATGATGACTGAGCATTTCTTACTTAAAACATACTTCAAATGATATTGGAAATCTTTATTTTATAAATGTTAGGGAATTACATTCAATTAACTAACATAGTACCCATTTGTTAAGCACCTACTAAGTGCCAGGCATGGTATTAGCCTATTAATTCTGATGGAGTATTCATTCCTCTTTATGTAACATGTCCCCCTGTCTAATTTATCTATATTACTTACCTTTTAGAGGAATACATTGATGCATTGCTCTATTAAAAGAGAATAAAGATATTTAAAGTCTTTAATGGGAGAGGAATCACAAAGGAGTTTTTAAGACTAACTTAGAACTATGTAGAACACTCAGCACATTATGCTAATTTTTTTCAAAGGCTGAGCAGCTTAGAGGGTAAAAAATCAGTCTGTTCCCATCTAGTTGCAGAAGCCGGGTAATCTATGTCTCATCAATGCTAACAAATATACCTCCTAATAGCAGTTTGTGTTTGTAACAGTGAGAAATTCTTCCCTGGAAAATATTATTAGCACTTATATTATCTTACAGATTACACTCTCGCTCAATGGAGGGTCCCAGTAAAAATATAATAGCAGATTGCAGCCGATGGGCTCTCTCTTTTTATGTTAGAGACTTTACTATTTTGCAAAGTTGAAAGAAATTCTTTGAAAACACAGACACCTAGTGTACACACACACTTGCCAGAGCCCCCGCTGGGAAGGAACCTGGGGTTGGGAGTGGGGCTGCAGCCTGTCGGGGAAGCTAGGGGAGCTGGCAGTCAGTGGGGTGCGGCCTTCCCTAGGATGGTGGAGTGCGGGCGGCTCTGACCCCTTCCTGTTCCGTGGCCATCTTCCTCGCTAGACTGTCGGCTCCATGAGGACAGGGAGGAGGGTGTGTGCTTCCTGCTGTCACCTCAGTAGCGGGCACGGAGCCTGGCACACTTACAGGCCTCAGCCATCCTGGATCGCCCCCGGTGTTGGAGGGGCAGGAGAAATAGCCAGAGAGGCGGGGCTAAGCGAGGTGTCAGGGATCAGGCAAGCCCTGCTCCCGGTGCCTGGGCCAGCTCTGGAGGCCTTGGGTAGGAAGGAACCCAGGCTCAGGCTGACCCGAGGGCAGGACTGTGGTCCTGGAGCGTCTGAGGAGAGGATGGAGGAGGGAGATCTGCCTGCACTGAGGATGCTGGTGGAGATGACTGCAGGAGGTGAGGTAAGATGTGAATTGGAGGGGCATTAGCAAGGCTGGAAGCAGGTGTGAGATTAGGGGTATGTAGGCCAGGGGCCTGGGGTGGGGCAGGGAGGGACCTGGCTTGATGAGACCCCAGGTTTCCAGGCCCCCGGGGAACCCTAGCCCAAAGCCCTTTTCCAATTTTTTGTCCTTGGAAGAGAACCTGAGGGCTGTTCTCCTACCAGAGTCCCCCGTTACCTTTCTCAAAGGCTGTTCCTCATCCACAAAGCAGTGTCTCTGCAGACCGCAGTGCTGCTGTGGGCAGTGAAGCTGTGGCCAGGTTTCACCTCCACATCAGCAGGCGGACCTTTCTCTGAGGGTGGGCATGTGTGCTGATCAGGGAGGAGCTCATAGCCCTGTGGAGGAAATAGAATCATCGTGTTGGATACTGTGGTTCACAGACCATGTTAGGAGTCTCTTCTCTAAGTCTTTGGGTCTCCAGGCCAAGCACAGAGCCTGGGCCCTAGCAAGCTCTGACGTTGATGAACTGCAGAGAAATAAGGTTAGGGGTCATTGGGACATCAGGGACCGAGAGTTGAGTGGCAGCATCCATGGAGTCTGGGGAAGGTTGATGAGCTGAAGGGGGTGAGGCAGACTAGGTGGATGCAGTGGCAAGGGCGAAGACTTGGAGGTGGAAATACGGCACTGTTAGGGGTGCCCACCCTATCCGAACTGTGGAGTACAAGAGGGCCAGTGCCTTTGGGGCCAGATCACAAGGATCTAGGATGCTGGAGTAAGGTGTCTGCACATGCTTCTCTGCTCTCTGCATGGGGATCTGGGCAGGCTGGGCCCAAACGGGGTGGCACCACAAGGGCAGAACTGTACAGACCCCTGAGGTCAGGACTGCCCCTGCCTGGCCTCCGCTGAGGAGGCTTAAGAACTGCTTGGGGGGCATGGGGCTCCAGGCTGAAGCTTGAAGCCAGCTGGCCTCTCTCCTAGCAGATAATGAAAGCGATGTCAGCCCTTATCCTGGAAGGCAGAGCAGTTCATGGGGGTCTAGCGTCAGTCTCCCAGCGGGGCCAGGGAGACTAGAGCAGCCCATCGCGCCCCCTCATTTGGGGTTGCAGCTCGTGTTCTCTGGGGGAGCCCTGGACCTGGCGGCCTCCGGGCCCAGGCAGCCCACGTGCGGTGCTGCTGCCGTCTCTTAGGAGGCTGAATCTGTGTGAGAGTCTTCACTCAGGTTCCACAAACCCTCTAGAGTCTACACCACAGAAGGTGCCCCTGCCTGCCCCTGCCTGCATGCCGTGTGAAGTGTTTCGAGGGGCACAGCGGGGAGGCCTCTGTTCTTTGCTCACAGACACGAGCTGAGCACCCCAAGTCTTGTTAATGCCAGCGTAGGTAATTTTCCTCTTGGAGCTGAAGTCAGAAAAGTACCTGAAATGGGGTGATCTGTTCAGGGAGAGAAGAAAGAAAAACAGCCACCTTGTACTATGCAAGGGAGCAGGTAAGGAGCTCTGAGTGAGGAAGCGAGTTTGCAAAGAGAAGAGAGTAGCAGGTAGTCATCAGCTGTAGGCAGTGAGAACAGAGCTGGGACTAGTGATCCTTGTCTGAGTGACAGGGTCTAGGCTCCTCATGGGGCACTCAAGGCCCTTCTGCTCAGACTCTGCCCACTTTTCTCCCCCTCACCCCCTGGGTGGCTGCCCAGCTCTCACAGACCCCAGGCCTTTCCTCTGCCTTCAGACCCTTCCTTGTCATCAAGCCCTGTGTCAGGGAGTCTCCAGTGCGGAGGGGCCCTGGTCATTCTGGACCCAGAGCTCACCTGGTCACCCATGTATCAGGCTGCTGGCACCCCTCTCTCCCCTTCACTATGGTTGGGTCCCTTGAGGATGGGGAACTATCTTTTTTTTTTTTATTTTGGTCTCTGTGTTTCCAGGGTCTTGCCTGGGGCCTGAGATGGTGTTTGGGGTGTGAATGGATGAGGTGGGAGAGGAAGCATTCTGACAATTTGGGGCTGACAGAGTTGATGGGGGTGTTGTGCAAGAGATGGGGCTGGGTGGGGGTCCTGGCACAAAGCTCGAATGCTTGGAGGGTAAATGCTAATTCTCTGGAGGGCTGTGCTTGCTGCCGCTTGGCAGTCTTTTCTCTGGGGTGACCCTAGACTTTTTGTGAGTGCGTATTTTATTCTATTTGTCTCTATATCATTATAGTCTAGTTCAGGACCTGACAACAGTAGGAGCTCAATAAATGCTTGCTGACTCAATGAGTGGCTGATTGAACGTAGTGTGTTGTAAATGTATGCAGACCCTCTTGTCTCTCTGGGCCTCAGTTTCTCCATCTGTAAACAGGGAGGGAGTTGGGGAGGATCCTCAGGTCTCTAGAGCTCCCCAGCTGTGACCCTGATGCTGAGTGCTGGGCACCATGGGTCTCTCCAAGTCTCTGCCACCCTCCCCATTCACCAGGCCCCAGACAGAGTATATGGGTGCATCCCCAGGGGTGAGCCCATGGCTGCAGGCCCTGCTGACCCACAGGGCATGGTCTCCATGTCCTTTGACAGCACCTGCCAGGGTATGCTTGTGGTTGTAGGGAGCTGTGCTCTGGGACACATGCCAGTGTGGGGTGACACCCATTGGGTGGGCTGCTGTGATTAGCTGGGCTCTGACCTGGCTACGAGGGGAAGGAGGGAGGCAGGGAGAATGGGCATATGCTGCTCATGAGGGCTCGGGCTCTCTCTCTTTCCTGGGGTGAGGAGAGGAGGAGCAGAACCCTGTGGCAGTGGCTTAGCAAGGCGGGAGAATGCCTCCGAGCTGCTGGGACTCTGCTCTGCCTCCCCTGGGAAAGGGTCAGAGGCTCCTGGTGTTCTAGAAGGAGACCAATGAAGTTAAAGCCCTGTGTCCAGGAGACCTGCAGAGCTGTGTACATATTTAAGAGTAAGCCCCTAAACAGTGGGATGGAAGTGTGTGTGTGTGTGTTGCCCAACAGTTGGCTTCTCTGAGGGTAAATGGAATTGAGGGGTGCATTTGTTTCCTTAGGATGCTACAACCAATTGCCATGAAGCGTGCTGGAGGTCGCAAGTCTGAAATCAAGGTGTGAACTGCAGGGCCATGCTCCCTGTGCACACTCTAGGCTTCCTTGCCTCTTCCAGCTTCTGGATGGCTCCTGGAGTTCCTTGGCTTCTGGCAGCACAGCTCCAATCTCCATCTTCCATGGCCGTCTTCCTTATGTCTCCATGGGTCCTTTTCTGTCTTTTTGAGGAAATTCTCATTAGATCAGGGCCCTTCTCACACAGTAGGGTCTCATCTTGATTCTTACCTTAATTGCTTCTGCATGGACCCTATTCCCAAATAAGATCACATTCTGAGGTTCTGGGTAGCCATGAATTTGGGGGAAACACTAATTAACCCATGAATATCTGCAAGCCTCTTTTCTTATGATAATTTCCCTCTGAGCCTGGTTACCAGTGTTCTCAGAACCAGGCAGGGGAAGGGAGTAGGCCTCATGCCATTGGGTAGGTGGACTTTCATTAATTTTCAGTGGGGTCTGGGGTCCTAGAGGGCTGCCCCTCTCCAGAGAACAAGCCTCCTGCCTTCTGCATGTGCCTGGGGCTGCTGCTCCTGGCTATTGCAGGAGGGGAGGGCCCTGGGGGTCCACATGCTTCTTATATGGGTTCCAAGGCAGGCGCTCTGTGCTGATGTCTTCTTTGGGCCCGCTCTCAGAGGTGCCCGGGCCCTGGCGGTGGAGGAGATGCTGATCCGTTGCTCCTGGCTTGCTCTTTGTTTTCTCTATTCTGCTCTGTCCAGTCGTCTTCAGCCGTCTGCTTCTCAGCTTCTCAGATTTTGATGCTGCTGTTGCTGCTGCTGCTAAGTCACTTCAGTCGTGTCCGACTCTGTGCAACCCCATAGACAGCAGCCCACCAGGCTCCCCCATCCCTGGGATTCTCCAGGCAAGAACGCTGGAGTGGGTTGCCACTGCCTTCTCCGGATTTTGATCCTATTTGTCTCCTATTGCATTCACATCTTCAAGGGTGTTACCCCTTTCCAGTCACTCTACCAAGATCTGTCAGTGGGCCCTGATCCCCTTTAGAATGATGCCCAGACTCTGACCATGTTCTCCTGGGCCTTCAGGGGCCAGCATCCCGGCATCCCAGCCTCATCTTCAGCCCTAGGCTTTCTCATGCACCACACACCAACCTCTGAGCGCCTAAGCGCATCCCTGCGCATCCTTTCTCCTGAAGACCTTCCCAACACTCACACCCATTCATCCTCGTGCTGCATACCGCATGCTTCCGTCCACCTTGGAGCCAGGAGCTGACCCTATGGACCCCCCCAGCGGCCTCCCTCGCCTCTGGCTTCCTGTTGAGTTCACTCGCTGGGGTACAGGCAGGAGGTGAGAGGGCGGGAGGAAAGTGAGCTTGATGTTTTCATTCTTCTGGCCCCTTCCACGCCTGGTCTCCGTGGGCTGGCTGTGTCCCTTTGCTGAAGGCCTCAGTTGCCATCGGTGGCCCTCTCCACAGGCACATCATCTCAGTTGTCCAGAAACTTCCCTTTCCCTTTGGCCCTTTAGGCCCACAGGTGGTCCCGCTGCCCTCTTTAAACACTGCCCCGCCTCCAGAAATACTCCCTCCCCAAGCGCAAAGTGTGGCCGCGCCTCCTCTCCTGCCGGCTCTCCTGCATCTTGTCTTGCTTCCGCTTGTCCACCCCTCACAGGCCATCAGCTCTGTGGGGCCCGTCACTGCCTGTGTTCCTTGCTGACCCACCTGGGCTCGCCTCAGGGTCTGACACACACTGAGTACTCAGTAAATTGCCCACTAAATGAGAGAGCACGCCCACAGGTGTGTACACACATGTGTTCATGCAGACAGACAGACACACTCACACACACTCACACAAAGGCCTCCACAGCCTGTGGCAGCTTGGAGTCTTCAGAGTTGTGAACAGAGCTTGCTCCATAGCAGGTGGGCCTGGACCTTCTCAACCTCCTTCCATTGATTTGAAATCCAGTCTGTGGAAGCTGTCAGTGTTCTTGCTGTGTGGCCCCAGTGGGTCAGCCTAACCTCTCTGGGCTTTAGCTACAGGGATAGTGATAACTTCTGCGATTACCTTCCTTGGTGACCCAGAAGCTTCTGCTGGCCTGCCAGTGAGCCCTGGGGGTCAGAGTGCAGAATGCTTAGGATGTGCCTGGTCAGCTGTGGTCAACAGCAGGAGAGTCACATGAGCCTGAAGGCACCTGCCCGGGAGTGGGGTTGGGGAGGGGCTTCCATGAGGGGGTTTACGGCATCACATGACCTTCTTGCTAAGGGTTTACCCAGGCTGCAGTCCAGCCCTGCTTGTCTGTGGGATTTATTGTCAGAAAGGGGAGGCGGGAACCCAGAAGTGAGCTGGGCATCCAGGTACCAAGAATGATGCTGGCCCAGCCTTGGCCCCTTGGCTGTGGGGAGACTGAAGACAGGGACAGGCTTGTGTGCCAGGGAGAGGGCTGCCCATTCAGTGGAGGGAGCTAGACACACACCAGAGTCCCCCTTGCTGTTTCCCCCTGCCTCTTCTTGTCTTACCTCCCTTCTGCTGGATTCCTCCTTTCCCTCCCCTTAGTCTGGCCTAGAGAACCTGGAACTTTCTAGAAGGTTTCTTGAGGGAAGCTGGGGAATGAGTTCCATTCTCATTGAGGCTTTAAAAGGAGGCCATAAAACCTCTCTGAGTTCAGGTTTCTATTACATGTGTAGAATGTAGAAGCTGATGATAGTCTATGAAAATTCAATAAACCTTGAAAACAGCATCAGGGTTGATATCTGTAATTTAAAATAATGGATACCAAGAAATTGTTTCTCATTTATCTCACTGCTGAGATTGTGGCACGAAAGAGACTTCATTAAGCATAGATTTTTTTTTTTAAAGAAAAAATAGTGTCATTTATCTCAATCAATGACAGATGCGGGAGGTGGCTGATGATGGTGTTTAATAATACCCGACTGATAAAAGCCTCTGTTGCTTCACAGTTTGGGACAAGTAAACGGATACACAGAATCACTTCATGGGGGAGAGGTGCAGAAACTTAAATTTTCCTTCTGACTCACAGGTACTACTTGTCATGTGTTAAGCAGCACAGCTGGCTTGTGGTATTGTCCAGAAATGAGGGAAGGAAGAGGTGAATAAATTGGTTTGGCCCTGGGCCACATGTGGCCACAAACGGCACCCCTGCCCAGCCCCATCCGGAAGCTGGGGGAGCCTGGGAGAGAGACTATTTGTAGCCCTTTACCTGCCCTCAGCTCCCAAGATGGGCTGTGCTGGCTGGAGAGATTCCTGAAGTGTGTGTGTGTATGCATGTGTACATATATGCATGTGTGTGTATATCAGATCAGATCAGATCAGTCGCTCAGTCGTGTCCGACTCTTTGCGACCCCATGAATCGCAGCATGCCAGGCCTCCCTGTCCATCACCAACTCCCGGAGTTCACTCAGACTCACGTCCATCGAGTCAGTGATGCCATCCAGCCATCTCATCCTCTGTCATCCCCTTCTCCTCCTGCCCCCAATCCCCCCCAGCATCAGAGTCTTTTCCAATGAGTCAACTCTTCGCATGAGGTGGCCCAAGTACTGGAGTTTCAGCTTTAGCATCATTCCTTCCAAAGAAATCCCAGGGCTGATCTCCTTCAGAATGGACTGGTTGGATCTCCTTGCAGTCCAAGGGACTCTCAAGAGTCTTCTTCAACACCACAGTTCAAAAGCATCAATTCTTCGGCGCTCAGCCTTCTTCACAGTCCAACTCTCACATCCATACATGACCACAGGTAAAACCATAGCCTTGACTAGACGAACCTTTGTTGGCAAAGTAATGTCTCTGCTTTTGAATATGTCTCTGCTTTTGTATATATATATATATATTCAAAGATGGTGAATTAAATGCTCTTTGTCCTAAAAGGGGGGTTAATTCATCACCATCACATGGATTGCCTCCTGCTTTGCCAGTTTGTCACTTGTGTGAACTAGAATCTCAAATTTTTGGTTTCTGAAATGGGAATATGGCAAAAAGAGGAAGGCTGCCTCCTGATTCATTAGGGAGAAGCCTAGTGTGTATATATACACATGTGTATATATGTGTCTGTGCACATGTGTCTGTCTGTGTCTGTGCCCTGTCTAGGCTTCTCTCTAATGAATCAGGAGGCAGCCTTCCTCTTTTTGCCATATTCCCATTTCAGAAACCAAAAATTTGAGATTCTAGTTCACACAAGTGACAAACTGGCAAAGCAGGAGGCAATCCATGTGATGGTGATGAATTAACCCCCCTTTTAGGACAAAGAGCATTTAACTCACCATCTTAATTCCCTTCATAGTCCCTGCACAGCAGGTGCTGGAGGGCGAGGCCTGTTTCCAAGTCCCAATCCACAGCGATATGGAAGTGGAGCCTCCACGGAATCCCCTAGGTTTGGGTCACTTGTTCCTTTGTTATGCTGGTCATGGGTTGTGGGTCACGTGTGTTAGTGGGTTAGTCGCTCAGTTGTGTCTGACTCTTTGCAAGCCCACGGATTGTAGCCCGCCAGGCTCCTCTGTCCATGGGTTTCTCCAGGCAAGAACACTGGAGTGGGTAGCCATTCGATATTCCAGGGGATCTTCCCGACCCAGGGATCGAATCCGGGTCTCCTGCATTGCCCGTGGATTCTCTACCACTGAGCCACCAGGTCAGGCGTGGTGCTGCCTAAAGCCGAGTGGGGGTGGTGGCAATGATGTGAGATGACCATGGGCTCAGCTGGGCCAGGGTGGGTATTCCCACGGTGGGGCCCACTCTGCTAATCTATGGACTCCTGCCCTCTTCCAGCTTCACACCGACCTCCCCTTCTCTCCAGCGCAGGCTTAGGCTGCTTGTGTTTCAGATGCAGGTCATGTGTGTGAGCCTCTTTCTTTTTGTACAATGCCCTCCCCCCCCGCACCCCCCTCCCCCCAATGGAAACAGCAAGCCTAGCTCATTCAGCCACAGAGCCAGGGACGTCCCACTGTTAGGACATGGATCAAAGAATGCTAATTGATCAAATATTAAATGCAGGCTAAACACGCAGTGAATAATTCACCTTTTCTCATGTGAGCAACTTTTGCAGCAGCTTGAATAGGAAGCAGGAATTTTCATGCTGATAACAGTGTTAGCAGGGGAGGGGAGGGGATGTTGTTTGTTTTCCTGAAGTGTTGCGAAATGTGTGAGAACCAAAGTCTTCACTTATTAAATTCAGTCCTGTAGGAATACAGTGTCAAGATTTTCCATCTCAACCTGATTTTTAAAGAATCAGGTGACAGGGACATGGAGGGCACGGAGAGGAGTAGGGAGAGAGGTCCTTGGTGGAGGAACAGCTGATGGAACTGGGCTTGCTTTGCCTGCAGAAGAGAATGAGGGGGAACCCCACTGTGGTAGGCCAAGTCATGGCCCCCCAAGATGTCCTTGTCCTGACCCCTGGAATCTGTGACTGTGTTCTTTTACCTGGCCAAAGGGACTGTGCATGTGTGATGATGTTAAGGATCCTGAGTTACAAAGGTTAGCCTGGATTCTCCAGGTGGGCCTAATGGAATCACAAGCATTCATTTAAGAGAGAGGCAGGCATCAGAGTCAGAGAAGGAGGTGTGATGACATAAGCAGGGTTTGAAGTGATGCCACCATGAGCTGTGGAATGAGGACAGCCTCCAGATGCTGGAGGAGACAAGGAATAGTTCTCCTCACCTCCAGAGGAACACAGCTCTGCCAACACCTTGATTTTAGTCTTTTATGACCCATTTTGAACTTCTGGGGTTTCCCTGGTGGCTCAGATGGTAAAGAATCTGCCTGCCATGTGGGAGACCGGGGTTCGATCCCTGGATTGGGAAGATCCCCTGGAGAAGGGAATGGCAACCCACTCTGGTATTCTTGCCTGGAGAATTCCATGGACAGAGGAGCCTGGTGGGCTACAGTCCATGGGGTCTCAAGGAGTTAGACATGACTGAGAGACTAACACTATCACTTTGGACTTCTGTCTTCCCAAACAGTAAGGTGATAAATCTGTGTTATTTTAAGTCACTAGATTTATGGCAGGAAAATAATACAGGTGTCCTTGAGTCTCTCTCCCTGTAGCTGACTACCTGCCTAAAATAAAACCAGCAGACCTACTCCTTTGGGCACCTGTGGAAAGTCATATTCTTTATTATAATCACAATTAGTAACATTCATAAGCACACGCCCTGCACCATACTCCATGCCAAGAGCTCTCCCTGCGTTAGCCTAGTGAGTTCTCACAGCAGCCCTAAGTCTACAGGGCTCAGAAACTCACTGCTGTCCATGCTGTGTTGCTATTTATTGCTCTGAAACAAGTTACAGGTTAAAACAAGATACATTTATTATTAACATATCACAGTTTCTGTGTCAGGAATCTGGGAGATGCTTAGCTGGGTGGTTCTGGCTCAAGATCTCTCAGGAGACTCTTGTTGAGGTGTTGAGTGGGGCTGTTGTTATCTCAAGGCTTGACTGGGGCAGGTCCACTTGCCAGCTTGCTCACATGATGGGTGGAAGCCCTCGGGTACACAGGCTGCTGGTTGGAGGCACCAGTCCCCTCTCTGTAGGGCTGTTTACAACGTGGCAGCTGGTTTACCCCAGAGTAAGGGATGAGAGTGAGATTGAGGGGAGAAAAGACTCAAGATGGAAGTCATAGTTCTTTAATTAAAGACTCAGACATGACATCTTATCACTTCCACCATATTCTATCCATTAGAAGCCAGTGACTAGATCTAGCCATACTCATGTAGAGGGGGATTACACAGGGGTATGAATACAAGAGACAGAAATCATTGGGGACCATCGTAGAAACTGCCCAGCACACCCACTTTACAGATAGGATAACTGAAGTCCAGAGAGGTCAAGCTAACACAATTAGACCTAGGATTTGAATCCAGCAGCAGCAGCACATGGGACTTACTAGAAATTTAAATTTTCAGTTCTTCCACCTCAGACCTTCTGAAACAGAAACTCGGAGGGTGAGGCCCAGCAGTCTGTAGCTTAACAAGCTATCCAGGTGATTCTGATGTATGATAAAATCTGAGAACCATTGCTCTAGGCCTTAAAAAGAATCCTCTCAATGCTTTCCCATGTCTTAAAAAGTTCAAAGGTAAAAATCTTCAGTATATAAGCATGTTGGAAAATCCAGCAAAGAAACGGGAATTTAAATTACCTGGAGGTTAGTATTAATTATTGGTGTATCACTTCATTGTTCTTGGGATAGATGTGTATTTATAAGTATATATCATATTTAATAGAGTTCAGACTTTTACAGGCAATATAGTTTTGTAGGCTGCTTTTGAAACATTTCTCCATGTCTTAAGCATTCTCCCATGACATCACTTGTTCCTGGCTGTCACGTCCTCCATTGTTGGAATGTATCATAATTTAACTGATCCCTGGGACTGGTGCCGCTACCGAACCCTGTAGATAGGCTCACAGTGTAAACAGATGGCTGGCAAAACCAATGGACTGCGCCCTTTTAGTGTAGAGGGTGGGACCAGTGATGAGGCTCATGAGAGTCTAACTTCCCGGAGGAGGCTGGATACAGCCATGGGGGCTCAGAGAAAGGGACTGATGAAGGACATGCCGCAAGTGCCCTTAGCGTGTCTTGTCAGGGAGGGGAGTCAGAGTTTCAGTATCTGTGTAACTCAGAATGCACTGTCATAGGAGCACATCTGATCCCATTTTTACTTCAGGAAAGAGCTCCCACAGAAGCAAAAACCTGTCTTTATATGCACAGAAAAATGGGTGGAAAGCTATAAACCAAAATGCTAATGTGATTTCTGAATGGTGATGTTATGAGATATTTTCATTTTCTTCTTATTGCTTATCTATATTTTCTGAATTTTCTATAATGAACATCCATTACTTTTGCAATAAAAACACTGAAGAAGCAACTAGGGGAATGAGGAGGAGCAGTAAAAAAGGAAAAGGAGCATCTTTTGGGTGGAAGATCCCGGAAGGTTCTGTGTAGTTGGGTTGAGGTGAATGGCTCCGTGGGTGCAGAGAAAAAGAGGGTCAGGGGTCAAGGACTTAATTTGTAAACCTTTCTTCCTCCTCAAAATGCTCATGACATCATGGGCCAGACAGAGGATTCTGAAACTGGAAGAGGACCGCAGACCTCCTGTTGGTTGATTGAAGAACTTTTATTGGCTCAGAGAAGGTGCTGCCAGGGAGGGCTCTGTGGGCATTGCACTGATCTTCTCACACCTGCTGTGTGTGTGTATGTGAAGTGGCCACCTCACCAGTGGAAGGACAGGGGCCAAGCCCCTGATTTGCACTCTGCAGGCTCTGGGGTGGGTCTTGGTAGACACGAACGCGTCCGGTTCTAGAATCCTCTTCAGATGAAGCTGATTAGGAGGGAGTCAGGACTATTAACCTCTCCTCCTTCTCCGCGGTTTTCACTCATCGCAATGCCCTGAGGAAGGAACCTTGAAAGACAGCGCTCAAATGAGTTTCAGTGACATCCAGTCTGCCGCTCAAGGGGCTGTGCTGGTTTTTTATTAAAGTTCATTACTTTCAATTATGAAAGAAGGGGTTTGGCGGGCTTATGTCTTCAAACTAATTGAACCATCTCCCCCACTCCTCTCCCCAGTGTAAAACGTTCTCACCCTTTGGTGCAGAAAACAGCAGAGAAAACATTTCTTCATTTTAAGGAAGTATATTTATCCGTGAAGGGCATTGAGAATTGAAGAAAACATAATGGGCTTGGTTTGTAAGTAGGGGAGGAAGGGGCTGCTGCTGGAGAGCCCAACCCTGAGGTCCCTGAAATCCCACACCAGTGGGGAGGGGTCCCTTGTGCCAGCTCCCAGTACTCCTGGGTCCTCTGCTGGGGTTCCAGGGCTGCCTGGTTCCTGGGAAGGGAAGGCTGCCTTACAGAGAGAGCTTTATAAGGTTGTTGGAGGCCTCTAGCTGAAGAGAGAGTGGAATTGTTCCTGGGTAAGCAGAGTGCTCTCTCTCTCCCTTCCCATCCTCCCAACAAGATTTCTGGATTGGAAAAAAATGATCATGGCTGGAGCTTGTCCTTGAAAGGAGCTGAGCTCTGGAGTTCGCCCTTTCACAGGTCCTTGAAGGGATTTCATAAAAAGTGCATGGCCGAGGGGCAGGATCCTGGGGGTTAGGGAGTCAGGAAGATTGGCAGATTTTTCATACACATATATCTCAGCCCTATGTATGCAGAAGCCAATTTGTTTTGTAACATTTTTCCTAAAGCATTTCTGCAGAAGTCCAGTGTTGAAGCCAGGTAATCCAGTGAGTGGTGAGAGACTGGCGTGTGGATTAGGTAGGCAGCTCCTTGAGGCTGTTGCTGTGTCACAGGGAGGTCACCATCCTCTTCCTGTGCAGGGGCCTCCCTTGCTCTCCTTCTGTTGAAAAGGGCTGTGGTGGGGACACGCATCCCCCCAGACCAGAGCCCAAGTGGGGCAGCAAGGTTAGGAGAAGTGAGGCACGGAGGAGTGTTCTGACCAAGTGCATCCAGGTCTCTGATTACTTTGTCTCCTGCCTTTTATTTGGATGTGAAGGAAACAGGGGAGAAAGGGGGACAGGGGGAAGAGTCTGCTATTCTGGTGAAGCTGATAGAGAGAAGGGGGTTTGCTCTGGGACCCTGTGGACTGGCCATCTGATTCTTGGAGGTGGCTCCCAGGCCCTCCTCGTGAATCTGACCTCGGCTCCCTGTGATCTGTCTCTTTAACCTCCTCCCACCACTTGTCCCTGGTGCCTTTCACTGCTCGGGCACTGTGACATTGGCAGAGGGGCTGCAAAAGTGACGAAGAGATGTCTCTAATGGCCCAGAGCTTGCTGGTTAGCAAAGAAGATGCCATGTGTCCATCCTGACCATGCTTCCAGCAGAGGGAAAGAGCATCTCAGGAGACGGGCTGTCTGGGACATTCAGGTGGCCGTGGAACTCAGAGTCAGGGGAGGCTTTAGGGTGAAGAAGCAGTCCTCCGGGGCTTTGTAGGATTTGACAGGGGAATGTTTGAAAAGGACATTCTGGGGTTGGGGACCAGCAAAGGAGAGGACTGACTCTGGATAAAGAGGGAATGGAAATGGAGAGATTCGGTCCTGAGCGTGGGTGAGGGAGGGTGGAGAGGGGGGCGGGAGGCAGGAAATGGATACTAACTATGGGGAGCCATGAAGACCTTCTAGGGGCTAGGGTCATGGATCAGGAGGAGGGAACCTTGGGAGGTCTGTGAGTTTGTGAGCTTACCTAAAGTTCCATTCGAGAAAACTCACTGATTGCCTGGCTGCTGGGTAAAGCGTTGGCGATGTGGTGAGATGGGAGGAGGTGAACAAGGGTGTTTGGAAGCTGCTTGGGGAAGGGGAAGTGGGGGTTTTCCTCCTTTGTGTTCTGAGCCTCACCATGGAACGTACTGGCAAATGCTGAATTGGCCACACATGTTCTTGGTGCCCTGACTGTCATGTCTGAGGCCATGGCTAGGAAATTGGCCCCGTCTCTTAATTCTACTGTTAAAATCTGTGCCCTTGATGGACTGAAGCCTCATCCCCAACCGGAGCTGACAATGCTGGCCCTCTCTCTCGTCTTAAGTACTGGAAGCCTCTTGTATTGGTTGCCTGGGTCATGCCCAGCCTTAATATCCAGGTAAGTGGACCTGCCCAGCCTTAATATCCAGGTAAGTGGACCTGGATCTGCTAAAGTCACCCACCCCTCCCCCCCATCATCTGTTTCCCCTTGAGTCAATGCCCAGGAAATCTTCGGTGCTCTAAAGAGCCAGCCAGTGAGAAGGCTCTTGGTGAGCCCAAGGATGGTGGGCTGATGGGGATGTGGAAACCCAGAGCTGGCACTTGAAACGTGTCATTGTTTTATTAAAGTTTAAAATTTAATAAAGCACAATTTATGGGAGATGTTCCAAGTCTCACATACATCATTGGGCTTCTTGCTGACACAGCGTGTCGGGTGCACAGCCGTGCTTCTCTATCTCTGGATGTCAAAAATAGAAGGCCTGGTGGTTGTGGAGGACTTGTGGGGTGGGGGTGGGCCGGTGGGCTGCTCCAACTCACTAGGGCTGGGGGCGGGACAGAGCTGGGCCAAGGCCAGGCTGGGTCAGGATCCTGTCTTTGGTGCTGTTCTCAGCCCACCTAACGTTCCTACCTTCATTGCAGCAGCCTCTCCTTGACCAGTAGTTGAGGGTACACTGAAAGCCCTTGGATGCCCACACGGAGAGTAGTAGAGCAGAGGGATCCAGGAACAGACGGCAGAGACAGACAGCAGGTTCCTGGCTCTGCTGGTTCCTCACCGCACAAGTTCCTGAGCACTTCTTCATCTGTAAAGTGTGATAACAAGAGATCTTCTCTCATTGGGTTATCGACAGGTTGTGCCAGTGAGCTGCCTAACACAGTACTGGCACTTAGCACAAAATAAGATATCACACTTAAAAAATTTTATTATGGGCTAGACACTGCTGGATATTATGTCCCTCCCCTCACAGATCCTGACATCAAAATAAGGGGGCAAGTTCACAGACACTAGAAATACTTGGAGGTATGCTAAGTACTAAGAGGAACCTGTGGTGAGCGTGTGTATAATTTGGGGAGGCTTCTAGGAGGAGGTGATTTTTTGACCCTGCCTCTTAGGGAGTGGGAAGGAGTTCCGTTGAGAGATCTAAAGAGACCTGAGAAACACTACCTCAGCTAGGTGACCAAGGTCAGCATCAATGGTGATAAATCATGTTGATAGTATATACTCTGGATATGAGAAGGCTACTTTATCTCTGTGCTCTTCTACCCTAAAACCAGTAACTCAAGTCAAATTACAAGAAAAACATCAGACAAATTTCAGTAGTCATATCCAAATCCCTGCCTGACCAGTACCTCTCAAAACTGTCAAGGTTAGCAAACTGTCAAGTTTATAAAAAACCTGGAGAGCAGAGACGCTCTCACAGCCGAGTGGGGACTAAGCGGCTAAGTGGTGCCGTATCCTGAATGAGATCCTGGAACAGGAAAAGGACACCAGATCAAAACTAATAAAATCTGAAAAAAGAATGAACTTGAGCTAAAACAAAAGGATCCAAAATCATTTTCTCTGAAAAGGGAGTGACCGAGAGAAGCTGAGCACGTGCTTGTCTCAGAGGGGTATTCACAGTGATTAAAGTCTTTAGCTGGGATTCCGACCATCACTGGTGCTGATGCTAATGATGATGATAACAACAACAATAATGATAACAAGGAAAATTTAGGCGGACTAAGGAAGGTGCCTATTGACCTGAGCTTTGCCCTCCTTCCTGGCATACCTCTTAAGAGTGTGTATCATGGCAGATGGCCCATGAAGAAATCTTACTTGCAGCATACCCCGTGTGGGACAGCATTTCTGATCCCTGGAGTTCACGGTTGCTGGGGAGACTGGCAAGGAAACAGGCCTTGGCACGGGCTGTGTTGACTGTTGGGAATGGGCACACAGACCTGGCTGGGGTGATGCGTGAGGGAGCCTCAGGGAGGGAACCAGAACACTAGGCGGAACCCCCAGCATGCTCACAGGTCTCCTGGGCAAGGGCATGGTGCTGGGCACCCGCCACAGGCCTCCCCTCTGCACACACAGTCACACCACCTGGACCAGAGCACAGCCTCTCAAAGCAGCTGGGTGACAACATTTAAAAAAAAAAAATTGAGCAATGATTACAGTTTGGCCCAGATTTCTGGTGCTGAGAGAGCAGCGAGACATTTGCATGAAGGCCTTGGAGGGTCTGGAGCTCTCCGCTATCATTCACGGCTTTCCTTTTAATCGCTATTTATTTTTAAATATCTGTCTAATGTATAATACAAGTTTAGGCTCTTGAGGCTATTGCCTCCCCTTTCAGGTCTGTTTCTGAAATCCCATTTATGGAGGGCAAACAGCTTT
This sequence comes from Bubalus kerabau, assembly GCF_029407905.1. Classification (NCBI taxonomy): domain Eukaryota; kingdom Metazoa; phylum Chordata; class Mammalia; order Artiodactyla; family Bovidae; genus Bubalus; species Bubalus kerabau. The sequence continues at coordinate 214,361,087 of NC_073624.1, read as the reverse complement.
TGGGGACAAGAGCCTTTGCCTCTTCAAAGAAGCAGTTAGCAGGCTGTTCTCTCCTGCCTGTGTCTGTCTATGGTTGGAGCAACAAAGTGAGATTATTTTAATTCCGTTTAAACTCTCCGGAGGTCTGGCTGTCGAGGGAGGTGGCTGTTGGCTTTGTTGGCTTCCTTTTCACATGAAACTGCTGTGTGGATTTCTTGGGATGGGTGGGGAGGGTAGGCACTGACAGGGTGTCTGTTTCTGCCTACTGGCTGCCCTGAAGACCTGAGGACCAGGGCCCAGCATTTCTCTGAACTTCAAAGAATCTCTCAGCACTATCTTTGCGGTAATGACTCAGAAGGTGTTTGCTGAGTTTGTATTTGTGCGTGTGAGTGCCCCCAGGCTGTGAGGTCAATGGGATTTATTAAGCATGCTTCTTCTCTGAGCCAGAATTTATGGAGCACCAACTCTATACCAGTCATGGGCCACACAAAGATGCCCAGGCCCCTGCCAACTTGGTGAAGAAGGAATGTGGGATGCTGGGAGAGCTCAGAGGAGAGGCGCCTGACCCAGTTCCGGAAGGCTTCCTGGAGCAGGTGATGTTTAGGTTGAACTCTGAAGGATGAATTGAGGTCATTCTGCCAGCACTTTCTGTTTCCATGAGAAATAGTCTCATTTGGGTGCTGGAAACACCATGTGCATGCCTGGCACCTTGAGAGAAATATTGTGAGATGGGGATGTGCCCAGACACTTGTAGCTCAAAGGCTTGTGGAGGTGACGGCAAGGGGCCACTGACATCAGAGTCTGCCTGGAATGAAGGGGTTGCCTCTAGCTGGGGAGGGGAGAGAGGGGGTGGTCCTTGACCTTAGACCCCTGTGACTAACTCAAGGACAAAGAGTTTGGAAACACTCTCAGTGACTCCAGTGGCCAGTCAATCTTCATGAAAGCAACAGTTTTCATAGAATAATGACTCCATTGGATCAAAATCAATGCCTACCAGTAAATAAGCAAATTCCTTGAGTACCTTAGAAAAGATGTTCCCTATAGAAACACATTACACAATTTTGAATATTTTTATCATTAATGAAAACTTAGAGCATCTTGTATCTTCACCATAAAAGGTAATACCACAGATTCTGAGCTTAATGTACTTGAAAAATACATTTCTTTGAAACAGATCAACAGAAACTTTGTTAGTCTCAATTATAATGTTTTTGTATTAAGTGTAATTAGAAAAAAGGCTGAGGGCTGAAGAATTGATGCTTTTGAATTGTGACACTGGAGAAGACTCTTGAGAGCCCCTTGGACTCCAAGGAGATAAAACCAGTCAATCCTAAAGGAAGTCAACCCTGAATATTCATCGGAAGGACTGACGCTGAAGCTGAAATTCCAATACTTTGGCTACCTGTTGCCAAGAGCCGACTCATTGGAAAAAACCTTGATGAAGGGAAAGATTGAAGGCAAAAGGAGAAGAGGGAGGCAGGGGATGAGATGGTTAGATAGCATCACTGATGCAATGGACTTGAGCAAACTCCGGGAGAGAGTGAAGTACAGGGAAGCCTGGCGTGCTGCAATTCTTGCAGTTCGCAGAGTCAGACATGACTTACCAGCTGAACAACAGCAAGAACATAGTGGAGCTTGTTGAAATAAGGCTGTATTTCACATATACTTACATGTGATACATCATATGAAGGGCTTTTAGGAGAAAAACATTTTCTGATGTGGGCTTTTCTGCATGTAAATAATCAAAGCAGGAAACTGGGAGCAATTCTTATGGAAATTAAAAAGAAATAACTGCATATGAACAGAGCACAATTAAAAGAGTTTAGAAAAGACACAAGACAAACACAAACCAAAATATGTGCAGGGAAGAAACATAACTGAATAGTGTAGGCATCGGGCCACATATTCCTGGGAACTGATTTGAGTCTACCTCCTAGGATTGATGTGAACCTTAAAAAAAAAATAGCTTGGGAACAAATAGGAGGTGTTACATCCTCCAAGCAAGAACTCAACCAAGAGGTGGTGTAGGGGGCCCAGCAGAAACCTCAAATGGCCTCTTCTGCCAGGACCTTCATCTAGGGATCATTTGGCT